>NC_064671.1:58060976-58418476 GCF_943734685.1 Anopheles coluzzii | reverse complement strand
GGCGTCATCAATACGTGGGTTCTGGGAACTGGAGCTGTTTGACGATCGTTCCTCAATTTTCATCCCCGGTTCACATTGTTGGTACAAGTTGCGAAGATGTTGAATAGTTGCCGAGGGGGGCACTTCGATACCAGCAGCTTCCAAGGCACATAATAACTCATCTTTTGTAGGCATTTTGTTGCGTAAAATGACTTCCTATCCCACTTCTGAGTTGTAAAATTACGGAATTTTCGGAACGGAAATTAAGAAGAATCGGAAGGTGTGCGCTGTTCTGATTCTCGAGCACGAATGCCGTTTTATTCTGACGTTTACGTCTACGATACTTAAATGTTAACGTATACCGCGACCAAGGTGTTTATGTTTTTTGAGGTGTATTCACATACAATTTTCGGTTTCTACACTTTCCTAATTTTTATCATCAAAAATGTCGAAAAAACAATGAATTATTGAATAAATTTACGGAATAACACAAAATAACACACTTTAATCCATGTTTTAATATTAAATAAGAACTCGCGAAGTCCAAACTATAGTTTTAAAGAATATTCAATCGAAAAAATGGGGTAGAAAAATTATATGAACAAATTTAATAAATGTAAACAAAGTTTAATTCCTGGGGACCTTACGTCAAGTGACGAATTGTCAAAATGCACTAGAGTCCACCACCTGATAATTTTAAATCCACCTTGATGAGACACCAAGCATAAATAATTTTGGCACTTAAATTATACCCACATCTAGCTTGCGCTGGTCGCCGCCAGATGCGCTCAAGGTCTTTGAAAGAGAACAGGTCGATGCGTTTAGAGTAAATTGACAAAAAGCCATGGAAAATTTTGACAGTTTAATGGAACATTGTTTATGTTTAGCGATGGACGTTGCTATGGTGTGAATGAGAATTTTGTTCAGCATTTTGAACACATTTCCTGTTAGAATATTATACAAATAAGAATCCAGTCGGTTTGTCGGTGAAACAAGTAGCCTGGTCAAAACTTGATGAGACACCAAGCATGCCTTAAAGGCCGTGCTACATTGATCGTACTCCGTGGTGTAATTTTAATATTCACTAGCGCATTACAAGATCTATTAAAAAGAACAGGTCGATGCAAAGCCCGTTGCTAGGTTGCCATTTTCAGCTCGCTTTTGACAGTTTCATGAAAAAGTGTTTACAAAAAAACAGCGAACGTTTAACGTGGAAAAGTGGACGAATTTACTATTAGGAATATTATATTGGTTAAATTTTTTACGGTCAATCACTTCTGAAGAATAAAGGAGAAGTAATTGCAGTCTACTCTGTATACAGATTACATCATTGCTTGCCATTCAGTGGCCACGAATCACTACCACACTAATATTCTAACTGGATTCTTATTTGTATAATATTCTAACAGGAAATGTGTTCAAAATGCTGAACAAAATTCTCATTCACACCATAGCAACGTCCATCGCTAAACATAAACAATGGGCCTCATCGCGAACGAAAGTCGATAACGGAGTGGATAATTTAGCCGATCGGTTAGCAAAATTCCAATGGTATCCAATTGCGTTTTCTCAATCAGAATCTTCGCTAACCGATCGGTTTGGCAGTGGAGTGGAATGGTGTGTGCCGCCATAGCAACGTGGTTAAAAAGTCGAGCAGTGGGATATGCAGTTGAAAACTTCATATAAAAAAAAACCATTTCAGTCGGATAGCCATATTTACTGCTCCACCCCAGTTGATATAACAGTGGAAAACTAAATAATATTAAAAACCATGTTTCACAGCTCGCAAAAAAAGATGTTTTATCGCTGTTAGAGTTATTTAAGATGCTTTATCACTCGATTTAGCTAAAATATTATTTTTAAGAAAATATAAATTTACCTGTTTTTTTTAAATAAATAATCAAAACACATAAATTTAGGTTTATAACAGGTATCTAGTTTTTATAGTTCAAGCTAAGAAATAAGAAACCAAAAAAAATCCTTTTCTGCTAATCCTTCTCTTTTATCCAACCTTATGTTATGGCCTTATGGCATGTTAGAATCGGTTCCGACACGTAAATGCAACGAGATTGGGAAGACCAGTATTATCACTAGGTACAAGAAATTATAAGCAACTCATATCCGTTGGAGCGGCGAGTTCCGGTCGGAATCGTTTGCGTTGTTTTGCACCTATCGAAGGTGTTGTGCCTGCTTGTACCTTCCGGACTATCCCCAAAAACTCAGGGTCGCTTATGGATGGGTACAGCCCGGGAGTGTTCGGATTGACACACACATCGCTATGTTCCACGCCTCGTGACAAACGTGTCACCCAATGAATTTTTTTGTTCATCCATTTAAACGAATATGTACACTTGAATAGCTTCTCTTCTGAATCACATACATTACAATTTTAACGTAGTTATTTTATTTTTATCAAATCTGACGCAATCATCATCGTACGTGTGGAAGCACACTCATTGTCGTATCAAGCTCGCCAGTCTTCAGTGGACGGTCCTTGTTCAAGGCATGGAAACGATCGTCCCAGGTGTTGTGCAGGGAGAGAGGGTGGGGGGAGATTTCATCTCTTGGCTTTGAATCAAATACACTTTAATTTTTTTTCTTGGGGGAGTGGAATCGGGGAGTCGGAATCCCTCATATATGGTAGTCTTTGAGTCCCTTCGTCCATGGTGCCTCTATCGTTCATGGAGGCCCGCGATGAGACTACTGTACACACCATATATGCTGGACTTTATATCCACGGAGCCTCCTGCGGCCAATCAGTCCGCTTACGGTTAAATCCGCAATTGCGGAGAGGGCGTAGTAGGTTTAAATTTAAGTGGCCAGATGACTTGGAGGCGTCAGTCATTAAGGCCAGGATAATGGACTGGCGAGGGCGAGAGACCGTGAGCGGTTTCGGACACTCCTTATTGTTGGGGACTGCACTGCCCCAACGTGGGAAAAGCAGAAAACAGTGGAGGGTTGTAAGGCCTCCACCTGGCGGAGAACAACCGGTGAAAAAAGAGCTGAAGCCCACTAGCCTGGAGGAAGACCGATTTTCTTTGTGCCTAACACGAGGAATTGATACACTCCAAAACAGGACTGGAGTGCCGGTTGTGTTTATTTGCACGTCTGTCTGCTTCGCAAGTTCTAAATCAACAACAGCTCTCTCAGCGCTGGCTCGCGATTTTAACCGTTCGCGCATGGGAGAGAATCGTAAGAAATTCATATGTGTGGGTGTGAGAGAATAAATTCGATCGCGCACGAGAATAATGCAAAAACGTTAACGTTAAGAATTCTAGAACTTCTCTCTCTTTCTTCTGCTGCGTGTTTCACACGCGCTGCAACTGGTTCACTGTCGGAGCGAACCGTTTGGGCGCGAACACTTATTGCACGGAATAAGTGTACCGCGTTGTTTCAATATATTTTTGCACGAGGGCGTAAAATACGGACGTTCACGGATCCAACGTTCGCGGTGGCTGGAGTTGATGGACGCACATGGTATATGGCACAGGACAAGCATCAGGGAAGGTGGCAAGCTCAGAAAGGATTCAAACCTCGTCCTCCAGTTCATACGATTTTGTTTCAACTAGACTTGTTCAGCCTACAACCCGTTTTACACTTTACCCGGATTGTTTGAATAGGCCTACAGTCAGTACTGTCTAAGGCCTGGTGTGGATTCTTCACTAGATGGTCCGTAAATAAGCAAAATTTACTATTTTATTCATTCCGCAAAACAAAACCTCTAAATGTAAACAAAAGTGTGATTGAAAGATAGGCAAAATCAATGGCTACTCGAATCGGAAAGAGTTATCCACCGGTGGAGAAATTATCCATCGGTGGAGAAAATTATCCACCGGTGGAAAATAAATTCCACCGGTGGATTCGAGCAAATTAACCGATCGGATAAATTTTATCGACTTTCAATCGCGATGAGGCCCAATAACACAATAATAACAACAATAGCAATAACAAGGACGCTAAAGATTCTGGCGAGAGGCGCGAAGTAAATTAATGCGACTCAACACATTTGCCATCGTCATGCCGGGTTCATACGCATCACATTCCACATTCAGAGCAAGACATACACGCAAAAACGGGTCTCGGGAGGCGAAGGCGGTCCTTATCTCTGGGATGGCCAGCATCGCCCGAGGGCGGAGAGTTCTTGCAGGCACGTACAGCTGTATCGACGAGAGCAAAACCGGACAATCGATGCTACCATTGAGAAGCCCAAAGATAAAAGCCAGCCTAGCATTTCGTATCCGGTCGTCGAGTTGGGGTAACCCGAGCAACAAACACCTTGTTGTGTAGTCGTTGTTGCTGCCCCACGAACGGAGCGCGAAACAGGTAGCCCTACGCTGGATGGACTCCAAGCGCGCAACAACCCGAGCAGAGGAGGGCCACCAAACAACGCTGCCATACTCCAGCACTGACCGAATAAGAGCACAATAAAGAGTTTTGGTGCAGATTGGGTCAGAGAGCTCGCGAGTCATGTTAACGACTAAACCTAACAATTGACTGCATCTTGTCACAACGTGATCAAGGTGTTGCTCAAACGTGAGTCTCGCGTCGACGAAAACACCCAAGTCCTTGACACAATCGACTCTCTGCAAAGTTTGCACGTTTAGCGTGTATTCGAAATGCAGTGCGCGAACGGCTGATGGTGATGATAACACACTTATCAACACAAATGGTTAAGGAGTTTCGCGTGCACCAGTTATCGAATTCTTCTAGTGAAGCCTGGAGTATGCGATGGTCGTCTGGTCCCTGGATTTGACTAAAGATTTTGGTGTCGTCCGCATAGAGCAGGTGATTATCGACAAGACGGACCGTGGAAACATAATTTATATAAAGGACAGATAGTAAAGGTTGTAATATTCCGGTGTCGATGTATACGGAGGAAATTACTATTTATTGTACTGCGATCCTCGCGTCCGTTCAGCCTGGCGGTCTAGCACAAAGAGAGCGATCCCTTTCTCCTGACTTTCTTAACTAGCCTAACTCGCTTGTCTAGGCTCTCATTCCTTGACGATCATATTACACCTACACCTGTACTAATTTACGCCTGCGCTAATCTCTAAAGCTCTCAAACTAAAGCTAAAGCTCTAAAGCTCTGACGCATGGTGTTTCACATGTAGGTGGCGCTGATCACCACAAGGTCCCAGATTGCTGCCTTGAGGGACGCCAGAAGAAGCACGGAGGGATCTAGATAAATGGGGCCCCATCCTAACGGAATAAGCGCGGCCCATTAGGTATGATCTCAGCCAAGCAACTAGAGGATCTGGAAGGCCAAGTCTGTCGAGTTTTGCTAGTAATATGACGTGAGATATCCTATCGAAGGCGGCATTTAAATCGGTGTAAATGACATCTATTTGAAAGCGAGCATCAATGGATTTATGGCAGCTACTGACGAATTGCATAAGGTTTGCGGTTGTTGATCTGTTAGGGACAAATCCGTGCTGATTCGGGCTGATGTAATTGCGGGCAGAAGCCAGTAACGGTTCATAAACAAGCAGCTAAAGCACTTTTGCAATGGCCCCTAGCGATGTAATGCCGCGATAGTTAGAAGCCTCATTCTTGCAGCCTTTCTTATGGATTGATGTTAACCACGAGACCTTCCAGGAGACAGGAAAGGTGCATGAACGTAGCGATTCCTTGAAGATTTTTACTAGTAACGGAACAATCGACGCAGTGCACTTTTTCAGGATCACTGCCGGGATGCCATCAGGGCCGGCTTTGTAGGACATCTTTAGACGGTCTATGGCGCGGGTAACTGACGAGGTATTAATGAACGGAAGCAATGGACGAAGTGCATCTGCAGGTGTGTTAGTAAGAGCAGCATGAAGAGCCTCGGGGTGCATGTTTTCAGAAACAAAAGTGTCCTCAAAACGTGTAGCAAACAATTCGCACATATCTGGGAGTGTGCGAGCTCGGTTCCCATTGTAGCAGATCAAACCTGGGAAGATTTGCGCTTATTATTTGCATAGGTCCAAAAGTGTTGAGGATGCACGCGCAGCTTTTTTTCTATATTACGTAGGTACCTGCGGTGGCAGATTCTGTTATAACGTCGATAAACTGCGTGGACGCTATTGTAGAAAACCCGCAAAGCGGGACACCTTCGATCACGCGAGTTACGATATGCAGCACGTTTCGCTCTTTTCTTTGTACGTAGTATGCGGTCACCCCAGGCCGGACCTCGATGCGGCTTTTTGACGGGGACGCATTCGTTAAGTGCCATTCGCATAAACTCAGAGAAATCATCGACAGCATGGTCAAGAGTTAAAAAGTTCGAGCAGTCAAAAGATTCGTCATATAGTGAGATCAAACTCTCGAGCTTAGGCAAATTAATACGACTAAAATCGAGCCACCTTTCCGCAACATTAGATGGTAGTTGGGCGGTGGGAGTATCAATGTTGAGATTGAACTCCAATGGTGGATGGTGGTGATTGACCGGCAATAGGGGGGTATCAGAGGTCCGGATGGACGAAGCAGCTGGCCAATTTGCATAAATCAGATCAAGAGTTCTGTTCAGATAGTTTTTGTTGTTGTTGAGTTGATATAAAGCGTTCAGGTGCAATCCGTCAATTAATTGGGCACATCGTGCTGATTGAGTATGAGGCTCGAAAAAACTAAAAGCCGTATCTTGTTGTAGGTGCAGGTGACCAAGAGAGAGTGGGCTGATTAAAGTCACCGATGAGTAAAAATCTATCATCCGGACATAAGGAGGCGCAAATTTCATTGACCCATTTTAGCAGTTCATTTATTTTCGTCTCGTCTGTGCTGTGATTTGGAGGAAGATAGACTGCAGCAATATACAAACGATGGTTGCTAAGCTGAATGCAGATGCATGTTACCTCGAGTGTCTGGGACAGCACATGATTCGCGTACGACGAGAGGGAAACACTGCATGCAATTAGAACACCACCCCCGCGAGAGTGAGAGCTATTGGTGGTATCTCGGTCGCAACGGTAAACACGATACTGAGCTCCAAACAAGAGAGCGGTGGGAATAGAGGGATTAAGCCAGGTTTCAGTGAGTACCAATACATCGTATTCAGTCTCCATTACCGATAAACGGAACTCATCGGTTTTAGAACGCAGACCTCGCACATTTTGATAAAACACGGTTATACGCGTCGCTTGATCGCTGTTTGCTTGATGTAATGAAGTGTTGGTATGTTGGAAGTGACGGAGCTTATCGTAGATGGTGAGTGTATGATGAGTGTCTGTGTTGTCGAAGGGTTTGCTCGGACCGTGTGAGTACCATATGACTGTGCTGCTGTGGTGCGGTTACTTCGGAAAAAATTGAGCCATTGTAGTTTGACGCGTGTTTGCTCGTGATGTGGACGGAAGAGTAGGTGAAGTGAGAGTGCGATTCATATCGGTTGGTGAGTGTTCAGCTTGTGTCTGCGAAGGTTCACAGATAAGTGCAGGTGAGTAAGGATTGTTGTGTTGGATGCGAGACTGTTGTGGCAACGGTGAGAGCTGAGTGCATGCCCGTGGCGCTACCGGAGAATGTTGAGTGCGGGATTGTGGCGGTAGTGATATGTAAGTGTTCGTGTGATGTGTGCGTGATTGAAGAGATCGCGGCGGGAGCGAGATGAACTCACGCACACCGAGCTCGGCCGGCCAAGAGGCTGCGTTAAGCGCCTTGCTACGAAGGACAGCGGGGATCCTGTCCTTGAATGTTATCGCACTCAGGGAGTTAGGAACCGTTCCAGCTTTTAATAGGCTAAAAGCGATTACGTCTGGGGTGTCCAGCTGCGAACTCACCATCGAAATAACTTGTTCAATGGTGACGGACGCAGCCAATCTTGATAGGTGCAGCCGCAAGTAATCAGTTTTTGGTATGTGTGACACAGTAGGTATTGGAACTGAGGTAGTATTGGTGCCTGTTATTATAGGTGGTAGTGAAGGTCGATCGATCCGGTGAGTGTTGTTGGTATTTGTGATGTTTGAGGTTGCTGCACTGTCAACAAACATGGTATCCGAGGATGCAACTACTTCGCGGAATAATCTCCGTCTTTTTCCGTTAGGAAGTGCATCCGGTGGAAATTTGTTGAAGTGCTGGAAGGATGGTGAGTGGGACGCGGCGAATCCGGCAAAGCCATCCCGAATCTCTTACACTACCGGTGGGACTAAGCTGGACTTCATTGCTTCAATGGCAGCTGTGAGGGCAGCTTGAAAGCCAACTTGCATACCCGTACCCTTAAACATTTTGCTTCGCGGATTACCAATCGCATTAGTACACGCAATGCAGCTCCAGTGCAGCGAAGGCATCCTTTTCACTTCGTCGATCACTGATATGGGCACTTTCGTGCACGCCAGATGGAAGGTGCCCTCACAATACAGGCATGTAATTGAGCCTTCAACCGGGCCCAGTGCTTCAGAACATGCATAACACACGTCTTCCATTTTAGATGCAGCTGCGGATGAACGTCGAAGGAGCCACGAATAGAAGCCAAAAATATCGTGAACACAGTAGTTATCGTCAGGAAAGCAATAGCAGGATCACGGAAACTGCACTTATGGACACAGTAATACTGGAATCAGTTAGAACGAAAACCGATTACACGGATAAAGTCGTGGATAAATGCGGAGCGCAAGCAGTAAACACACTAAGTTGGCAGCTGTCAGACTCGAGGATGAGATTGTAAATTTTGTAAATTTAAATTGTAAATTTTATACAATTTATCATTTATTTGATCCGATTTGTGCAGAATATCTGATATTTTTTGCTTGAAAGTGAATTAGCATAAATGCAATTTATACTGTATTGGACAATTCTTGCAGGAAATTGAACTGATTTGGCATTTAATCTGTAAATTTAGAAAACCACGTATCTCCGAATCCGCGTAAGTCGGGAACCACGAAACTCGGGAACAGACTGTATTCTTAATAAGCACATCACACTAAACGTTAACTCATTTTTTATTTTCAATGAGCAAGAGTACACTTTACGGTTCACGGTGTTAAACAACATTCAATGGGCGACTACTAAATGAATTTAAGAAGCATCATGCGGTATCTCAAATCTATTGGTTTCACTATTTGTTGTATATTACGCACTCCTTACGACTTCCTTTAGACTAATAAACTAATAACCAAACAACTTAGCGCAAAACTCAACGTACCTGCTATGGAGGGGGGTATTGCACTTCCTAAATTCACCGCTATTAAATTAACCCTGATTCATGACTGATTCATAAGTTCGCTTCAACCTGTTCAGTGTACTTCATTTCTTCTTCTTCCTATTCTTCTTCTTTTGGGCTCAACAACCGTTGTCGGTCAAGGCCTGTCTATAACACTTATGGGCTTGGCTATCAGTGACTTAAGGATTTTACCCCCCCCCCCCCCCTCCCCCATAGCAGGATAGTTATTCCTACATATGGCGGCACGGTCCATTTGGGGTTTGAACCCATGACGGGCATGTTGTTAAGTCGTACGAGTTGACAACTGTACTACGAGACCGGTACTTCATTTATAAAATGTTAATCGAACAGAAGAGAACATGGTTACAATTGCGCGCTAGGTTCAAGCATGAACCTACCCTTGTTAGTGCCTTTGGAATCCAATCTAGCACCACTCACTTAATAGACAGTAACTGTCGCCGTGGCTAAAGAAGTTCTATAACAGATACACCGATGCAGTGACTACTCTGCAGACCGTAATGAGAATTAGCGATATGAGCGTCTATCCGCACCTACTGGGTCGGAGCTATCCATAAGCGACCTGAAGTCTTACTAGTTAACACAGAAGGTACAAGTAGATTCAGTAGGTGCAACGATAACAGTAGGTGCAAGGAAGTATGAGTGACTTCGACCCATCGCTGCTTCAATCATTCGGGTTAACCCAAACTTTTTGCACCCACGGTTTTATTGCAGGTAAGCAGCTTTTTTATTGTATATTATTGAAAGAAACCTCAATCACTGGCCTATATTTTTGGAATGGTTCAATGCTTGAGTTCATCGATAAGCACAAGTGATATGGACTGTCTAAGGGTAATAAAATAATTTTAAAGGTAAATCGTTAAAACAGAGCAAAAATGTATGCATGTTTCAACCAGATAATGCGTCCTTTGAATTACCAACTCAAGGCATGTAGCCCATACAGTGTTTAGAGTATTTGGTATAAAGGCTCATGGCATCACCATAAAACAGGTAGTATATAATAATCGATTTTGAGGACTAAAATTCAGATTCGATTCAGAGGGTTACGGAGAACGTATCAATGCTCTATTGGACTTTCCTAGGATATGTTTTATGTCTCGTCAGACACACTTCGTCCATAAAGTTATTATTTAGATTACGCCACTTACGAAGCATTCTATTATTCGAGAATACTGCCGTGTAATGCACAATTTAGGATAGTATCTTCCCTTCGACTCTCATTTACATTTATTCCCAAATCCGGTAGGAGTTTAAGGCTTTAAAGGACTTTCTTCGTGTGACCTTTCCTGAGTTCCACAATCAACAACTTGCAACCACGACAGCGATGAGTATGCACTTCTATTGGGTAAAATACTTGTTCTAAGATGTGTTGCATAATATTCACACTAGTCAATCTGCTAACTTCTTCCCGGACATCCTAGCTAGGACCGGTATTTACATTAATAACTGAAGAAATAATCAAAAGTATATCAAATATTTCGATATTTACGGTCTTCATTCAACTGCCCGGCAATTTCCCTCCAAACTCTCTCCTTGAATAGCACGTTTTTGTAGTGAAAGTCCTTCACGCATCACAAGCATCTTTTTTCTCCAACAAGAGTTATGAGAAGTTCGGCATTCATCTTCCTACACGCAATTTCTGTAAATATATTAAAGAAATAAAACATACACCACAAACTATATTACAAAAGCTTACCTTCCAAATGAAGTAGATGTCAACAAAACACTCAGCGCTGTTGTGTGATTTCATACGTCATGATTATGACCAAGGTAAAAAATGTTATCGGCAAAAATCAAATTGTTTTGTATTTGGCCGGCAACAAAGTTTCACTAACAGTCAAATCCATACATTTTGCCAGCAACAATGTTGCACGCAACAAGATTAGACTACTGCCTTAGTGTTAATTTGTATAAAAGAAATGAGTAAACCCGAGCAGATCTTTTTTCCGTTGGGACGTTCCACTGAACCAACGTCTGTTTATTGTACAACATTCCATGGCGATACTGCAGAGTTTATAACCGCAAAGCAAACCTCGTGTAAAAAAAACGCAAGCAGTATCTTACGAGTGTCGTAACAACCCTTGTGTAACCGAAAATAGTACCAAAGAGAAGACAAACATAGCAAGTCACGTTACATTCCTCACATTGTGTGGTCTAAAATACCATCGAAAAAGAGCAAAATATACAGCGAGTTGTTAAAACCCTTGCATTGTACGTGCAACGCTGGAGCATCCTACGGCACACGCCATGTGCTGTATGACACCAGAAGCGTATTACCACCGTTTTGAACGAACAGCTGCAGCAGCCCCGTACTGTGTGAGATTGTGATCCAGCGAGTGCCGTTTCAATCCAACGTGACTCAGCGAGTGCCGTTACTATACTCGCTTTCTCACACGACGACTGAAAGTGCGAATTACCACCGTATTGGATGAACGCCTGCAATAGCCCCGTAGTGAGTGAGAAATGTGATCCAGTGAGTGCCGTTACAATCCTCGCTCTCTCACAAGACGACTGAAATTGTGTTATCGGACCGTGCACCGTGTCGTGCCAAAATCGGACCTCTGGTGACCGGAGACGACCCTATTAGAGAACAACTGAAACAGAGTGGCGAACGGCGAGCAGTTTTCGACAAGCAAGACAGAGAAAAGAAACAGTAAGCAGCAGAGGAACCACGGGTGAAAATCAATCATAGCAGCGCAATGTTCTGGAAAAACAGGTCGGTAATGTGAAACGAAAGGTCAGTTCAAAGAAATTTCTAAAGAAAGAAAGAAATCTAAAAAAAAACAAAAAAAAACTTCATATTTTAATGTTCCTTTTTAAACATAAAATATTTTTTCAATCTATATTCTATCTATCTTCTTCTTCTTCTAAATATATAAAAATCTTGTGCCATGGTGTTTCTTGCCAGCAACTTCCGAGACGGCTGGATCATTTTCAACGAAACTTTTCACACACCCCTTGATGGCATGAGAATAGGTTTTAAGACTTACTACATGTTCAGATGTTACACTAAACTTAATTTAATAGCAATTTTTAACTCCCATACAATAATGTTGTTTTTGTTCGCAGAACTTTAACGCTTGGTGTGAAGTGCGGTTTAAACTGGCGTTAAAAACCCGTAAGCAAATTAAGAGCAGTTTGCGAGCTCGCATGAGGCCTCGCAACCGCGATAGCTTTTAAGTGCTAGTAAGTTAATGGGTACAGATATTTCCTGATATACGCCATACTCTATATACGCATTCTTGGTATACGGTATATTCTAAATTTGACAGTTCTTTGAGCAAATTGTACTAATTGGAAACATGGAATGTCAAATACAATATAACATGTTTAGAATGGATGTTCTTACACCTGGTCCATTTTCTTATACGGACATCATTGTTAGCACTACCCGATCAGAATGTGTTAAAAGTTCCTATGAATAGGATGAAGCTAAAAGAACAGTTACAACAAATTGTACAAGATCATTGGCGAAAATGGCGAGTAGAATACATGGGAGAATTGCATAATTCTTATCAGAAGAATAGGGTAGTACACCAGCTGAATGAGGGATAGATGGTAATGCTGAAGGAAGAGGATAAGTTAGCGGAGAGTGGTCTTTGGCGAGAATCGTAGATACTCATCCAGGGAAGGACAACGTGGTATGAGTAGTAACCGTTTAAAGAGTGTGAGGGATCTATAAACGACCAGCTTCCAGAGTATGTCTATTACCTTTTGAGAGATATATAAGAGATTCTTTGGAGGTGGATTTTGGTGGCCGCCATTTTACGATTAATATAATTTGAATTAACGGAATGAAGAACTACCGTTGTGCGGGTTTTGTTAGTTGAGAACGGAAAGAATTGTGTCCATCAGAAACGACAGGTTCTAAAGAGGGATATATACAGGGTTTACCACGATTGATTGGTCAGTTCTCACGATTTTTTTATCGTATCCAATAGATTTTTGGTTCGATCCCATAATTTATTGGTATTTTTCGGTTGGATGTCAATGCATTGGACCAAAAAATTCTGGGAAACAGCCAAACAAATCGTGAGAACGCAACAAAAAAAAATATGGGAACCCATCAAAAATATATGGGAATCAACCAATAAATCGTGGGAAACCCTGTAAGAAGTCAGAATTTTGTTTCGTTCTCTTTTTGCACTGCAATTTCACAAAATAAACACAACATAGGAAAAACAGAAAATAGACCCCAATCTTTTGTTCTCGACAATGGCATTATCACAACCAGAACCCACAAATAATACTGAAAAACTGGAACCCCCGCATGATAGCGAAGATAATCAATCATTAACGATTTTTTTTCGCTCATCTGAACACAAATAATTATGAGAAAGCTTTTTTTTAGTAGACAGCGGGGCATCCGATTATATTCTGAACCCTTTATATCTTCCGAATAATATTTCTATGAACACTTCTTTTAAAATCACAAAAAGAGGAATCAACGGCATTTCCAAGACAGCCGGATTGATGGATACATTTGTGTAAATTTGTAATTATCACTCACATTCTTATCAAATAAGATTGCATATTTTACATCAGCTTCCTCCTATTGTCAAGTGCATAGTTTATATCAGCTTCTACCTGATGTCAAGGGACTGATTAGTACAATTTTTTGTAACAATTTGAAGCAGTGTTAATTTTTCAAAATAATTCTTGAATATTGCAAAATAATACAAGTTATAATTTATCCATAGATGTGCCTCGTAGAAGTGAAATAATTAATTATATTGATACTATGGAAGACAATACTTGTGTTGGAACCTCTCACCAAAGGTATCCAACTACCTGTCATAAACGGGATATGAAAAACGAGCGTAGGCGTGAAACGAAAAAGACTCGAAGCGAAACCGAAGAAAAGGGTTAAAAAGGGCCGCAAAACAGGAACGTGCCTTGTAAGCACAAGGAGGCGCGTAGTAGGCGTTTGTGAGGTCAGCTTTAACCTTTATTTTCACGCAAAAGAAGTTGAACTATGTACTTAAGCAAATCTAATCAATTAGAGCAAAGTAAGAAAAGCAGTGAAAAACTACAAAAAAGGTATGTCCCGAACCCGAACCTCTTCCCTTTCGGCCTCTCGAGCACTCACCCACACACGCATGGGTGTTCATCGCGTTCCGGCCACGATCGGGTTCGCCCGATCTTTTCTACTCTCGCTGCACATTTCGCCCGGTTTGGTAGAACCCGTTGCAGGGCTCGCCTACTTAGAACTTTCTTTTCGTAACATGCCTTTTTCCTAAACCATCCGCGGAAAACCGAATTTTTTTTTGGCGCGTATTATTGAAATAAATCGTTTTGGCAAGAAATTTAATCCACCTTGGTTTTAGTTCCCAACACTCCAAAAAATTTGGTTCGATAAATCCAAAATAAATTGAATTTGGAAATTCGTCAAACGATTTCGTGTACGGCGTTCGACGTGTAGTTTCGCGAGTCAAATAAATAAATCACGCGCGGTGTGTTTCGAAGTGCCTGTGACCAAAAAAGTGCAAGTGCAATGGAGCAGCACCAATCGCGTGGTATGCCAAGGGCAGAGCCGGCTACCGCAGGGACTGTCCAAGGAACAGAACCTGTCAACGTTTACACTAGCCCCCGCGGAGCATCGTCCACCCCAGGAGCATTGCGCGAGACTTTCTCCCCGTCGGAAGGTTCAACCGTGGAATAGGTGTACGAGCGGGCAGCAAGTAAGGCCGAAAAATTGCAGCAGTACCAGCCAAGAAGATGACGCCCGGGGGGGCGTTCCTTAAGAAGGAAGTAAGACCCCTCAACAACGAGCATCGAGTAAGACAGGTGAGGCAGGTGGTAACGTTCCGGCAAATCCAGATCGCGACGAGGAAGAGACGCTATCAGCGTCTGAAAGTGCACGATGGGAAAGTGACGAGCGACATACACGGCGTATTGTGCTTGCGCTGCTATAGCTCGATATCGCGGAAGCGCAATCTGGCGAGACAGCCATCGCGCAGCCCTCGAACACTTTGGGACGAAAAGAGCAAGAGTTTCAAGAGTGGGTCCGCGACATGGAGAATTCCATGCGCCAGCACATTCGAGACAAGGATGGCCGTTCGCAGTCAACATCCTGTGGTTCAACACCCCGACGCGAGGATCACACACACACACTAAATCCTCGTGCGATGTAATATGGCCACGGCATGTACGCAACACGACAACAGGATGCAGGGTACGCGACACACATGCACCATGCAGGATACGCGACGCATCCGCGAGACGTTGCATCGTTTGTGTACGAGACACAACCGGACGCGACACAGTACAGGTACTCGCACTTGGGACACACAACACAGCACAACATACGACCGCAGATACACGGCACTTTCTTAAGCCAGAGCCAGATCGCAGCACGCCAACCTGTGCCTGGAGATTTGCCATTCAAACGAAATAAAGGGTTAAAAAGGGCCGCAAGACAGGAACGAGCCATTAGCAACCTTTTATTGACCGTTTAACCATAATAAAAAGTTGTTTTTACTGAAAATTACCGAATTTGCTTTAGATTTCCTACCGATAACCTCAAAAACAATCTGGTCACTCCGCGCCAGCAACCAGTCTGCTAAAATCAATTGCTCCTAGTCAATAATCCATTGCTCGTAATCAAAAATAGAGGATGCTTGTCAAGAATCTATTGCGACTATTCAAAAAAAAGTATGCGGCTAGTCTAAACTCAATTGGAAAACCCTGTATTGTAAACTACCTCGTGGTACGCCGTGATCCCATACTGTTTCCCGAACAATTATTTTCCTGTGCCTAAATCATCGCGTAAGTTACTACAAGCTCTTGACTTGTGCGCCGGACATATGTGCACACGATTGTTGTTGGGAATCAAGAAATTGTCCCTTAAGTTTGTTTTATCAAATACTATTGCCCATCCTTGTAATGAAAAAAATCTATTAACATAATTAACCTAACAAGTAAGTACGTAAAAATTAACAATGTTAAACCAACTATAAAACTAGCATCAGAATGTTCTGTAATTTCTATTAACAAATCTAAATACAACACTGATCACGCTAGACAAACTCTTAGTGAATTTAGTTTGAATCATCTGTCAAAAGAAGACAAATAATCAATTGAAACCATTTGTCTAACATTCAACGATATTTTTTGCTTATAAAATGATACTATCAGCACAACTAAACTTATGTACGCCTCTTTAAACCTAAAGGAAAATTCAAATCCTTTATATACTAAGCAATACAGAGAACCTCAATTCCAAAAACCTGAAGAAGAAAAAAAAAGGCCATTAAATTTTAAGGGAAGTTATAGAACCAAGTACAGTACAACGTCGATTATCCGGGGGCGGGTTAACCGACGGGCGACTTGACCGTGCGCATAAATGTGATAGCTGTTCAAACGTACGGCGAACATTTGCAGCGATAGCCAAGTGGGCAACCAGTTTTTTGTGCAGCTCTGTAGTGTCTAGTGGTATTTTCGAAATTCATTTTTGTTCATGAACAGTTGTTAATCCTATGGTTATTGATTAAAATAATGTTCTACTAGTAGATTTCATAATTTTTATATGAATTTGACATTTCTTGGATCACTATCCGTGCAAATTGATTAACCGGCAACGTTCTACTGTAAATCAAAATGGAACAGTCCTATCCTATTTGTCCAAAAAAAAAAAAGTCGGCAAACGAAAAATAGAATTGGCGTTTAGTTGTTGATTATAGACAAATAAATACTATACCACAAGATGATAAGTTTCCATTGAGAAAATCCTAGATTAATTGATTGGCGCAAAATATTTCACTCATTTGGAGCTCTCACAGGGTTAAAATCAATGCGAACTGAAGCCGACAGATAGTCCAATCACTTCATTTACTACCCCATCAGGACAGACTTGTCTCCCAATGGGATTAAAAGAAAGTCCATCAATTTCCTCACGATTAATGACAGTTGCGGTGTCAGGGCTCAACCTCGAAAAGTGTCTGGTTTACCTAGATGATATTATCGTGTATGGAAGGACATTGGAAGAACATAACAAGAATCTTATGACAGTTTTCGTTGTTAAAGAAAAGTGAATTTAAAACTCCGTCCCATCAAATGAAATTTACTTAAAACAGAATGAGTTTGTGTAGGGCACCTTAATTCAGCCGAAGGTATTCAACCTGACCCACAAAAATAGAAACAGTTACATACGGGGCGAGTACCGGCTTCGAACGACGAAATCCGTTCGACGCTCATGAGAGAATGAGAAGCATGAGATACAACTGTCAAGCATTTAAAGACGTTTATATTTACGATTCAAGGATGGTTAAGTTTTGAATTTTGATTTTTTTTTGGCCGTTGGTATTGGATTTCATTCGTTACATCATTATTGGATGATTTGTTATCAATTATTAGGCAGCTTTACTCACTTTCTTGAAATTTGAATTTAACTTAGTTCAAATGTAGGAGGGACGACAGGATTGGATTCCCTTTATAAAAATGTATAAAAATACTGATTGATTTAATTTTCAAAAGTTATAAACGTTATTAACATGGAGAAAATGTTTTGAGATATTTTTTAAAAGTTTTCAGCAGTGTAAAAACTTTATATGAAAAACATAAAATTTGACCTTTTCATAAATATTCAAATATCTTTATAGATATATTATTATGTGATTGCATACTATACGTTATTTGTACGTATTATATATATATATATATATATATATATATATATATATATATATATATATATATATATATATATATATATATATATATATTTATATCTATATATATATATATTTATATATAAATAATGTATTTCTAGAACTATATTATTATAGATATTTGTATGTATTTTTATACAGCAATTATCCGCAGTACGCAATACTCGATATACGCGATTCCGCAGTACGCGATTTTCTTCAAAAGTGACAGTTCTTTGCGTTTACTATACCTGGTTGAGTTCTTCTAGGTCCATTTTGTATTTGTTTATGTTTAATGAAGTATTCAACCTACAGTTTTAACCAGACAAGCTTGAAACGAAATGAAATTCACAGAAAATATCGGTAAACATTCACAATCATCCTAACTTCATGTGCGACTTAAAGTTGCAGCAGCATTGCGAAACAAAAAATGGCATCGATTATTAAAAACGCTCGAAAGAAGTGTGCGATAACAATGGCAGATAAGATGAAGATAGTTAGAATGTTCGAAAAAGGACAAAGTTACGCATCAATAGCCAAACAAACCAAACGACCGCAATCGACAATACGGACCATCATACAATCAAAAGAAACTCTGCTGAATTCTGCGAAAGGAATATCAATGGCAACACGGAAACGCAATGTGGTGGTAGAAAAAATGGAAAGTTTATTGGTTGTTTGGATGGAAGACATGATATCGAAGCGGATTCCCCTTAATTTGGGATTAATTCAATCGAAAGCAAAATCCTTATATGAGGATTTAGATAACCCGCACGACAAAATCGAGCAGTTTTGTAGTTCGGATTTTCGATCGCTTTACACCAAAAGCGATCGAAAAAGCGAGCAGAAATGTCAGGGAAAACGCTTGGATTTCGATAGAAGATATATCAATCCAAAAATTTCAACGGTGAAAATTTCTAAATATTTCATTTATAAATTTGCAAAAATTTTGAATGCGAAATATTTCACAGCCATGCGCTATGAAATATGTTTGCAGTTTGAGTTTGAGAAGTTTTCGATCGCTTTGCGCAGCGGGAACTCAACAACGAAAAAATCGGTATGTAGTTTCAATGCCAGTTTAGGTTGGTTCAACCGATTTAAAAAAACGCGCAAATCTAAAAATGTAAAAATATATGGAGAGGCAGCTAGTGCTAATGAAATTGAGGCGTAAAGCTTTCCTGAGTTTCTACACAGAAAACTTTTTTTACTGAACTTCAGTAAAATTTTACTGAAATTTTTTTAACTGAAGTTTCAGTAATCCTTTCAGTAAAAAGAATGTTTACTGAATCATTCAGTAATGTCCGGTGCTCACCAAAATGACAGCTCGTTTACTGAAATCCCAGTAAAGCCATTCTCATATTACTGATTTTCAGTAGTTGGTAGCGATTAAAAAATGACGAAATATTTGTTTTAAATTGAGTTTTTATTGATGTACAGATATTGCCAGTCCCTCAGTTCTTATTCATACATGTTTTGTGTTGTTTTATACAGTTTTTATACTGTATTTTTACGCGGCAAGTGTAGATGGTTCAGTAAACGCTCACAGACACCACGCAATTTCAGCAAGCACAGTTGATTGTAGCAAACATTTTACACACTAACACGGCTGCCAATTGTTTTAAATTAATCCCGTAAGCCGAAATATCACCTGAAATTTCACCAGGGTGCCTGTAAGCGCCTACAACATCAACTTTTTGCACATCACGAGCAAGTAGGGGAACTGGGGGTAGTTTCGACACCTTAAGGTTTTCCTCTGATTGCACTACTTTTGCCAATGTAAAGTTACTAGTAGACATCGAAAAAGCTTTTTTGGTGTATTATGTACCATCTTACGAGAAACTACGGTTCCTGGATTGATGTTGATAACATTTTGATAAAAATTAAAAAAGTGTGTTTTTTGTTGCGTCACGACTGCAGTGCGGGTAAAATGAACTTACAAGCAAGAAGAAAAATGTCATTACAAATAGCATCGGACCAGACTCCATATAGTAGAAGCTGCGGCAATAGCATCTGGTTTACGGAATGATTGGTTAAGATTCCTTTAAAAATTAACCTGGCAGCCATCTTCCAGTAATCTTTTTTCTTTTTTTATAAAAACGAAAAGTGTTCAATTTTATTTTTCTCTGCCAACTCGAAAGCCAAAAGGCGAACATCGGTCAATGTGATTCCAAACCAGCGACTATTTTTTTCTCCAGTTAAGCCTACCCAGCCTAAAGTCAGCCTTAAATACGGTCAAAGCCATAACAATATTAATTTTCATAAGCCTAAACCATATACAAAGTACATGTTTTGAGTCCGAGTTGGGCAAACGTTCTGTGAAAGAATAATAGCCAAATTACATAATTATAATTTCCTAGGTTTGTTGACATCTTGAATTTTAAAGCTTCTATGGTATTTTTAATTGCGTGTTTGTTCAGCTTGATTATTACGTTTGTCGTACATCGTTAAGGGACATCTGTACAAAATACACGCACTTTCAAATTACGATATAAAAAAGTTAACATGCTACAAATAAGCATTACACTACTACCAAGTGGGGTGTCGAATTTACCCCCATTGGCCGCACAAGTTTTAGTGACATTTTACATTATATAGTTTAATATAAAAATTAAGCCCTGTGATACAGAACTAATCAATATTATTTATAAAACAATACTTTTAACACGGAAACTATAATTTTGTTGAAATAACGCCACAATTCCTTAAGTCCCAGAAGTAAAAACTTACATTGGCTGTCAATCAGAACCACCATGTGTTTATTTTGTTGTTTTTTGACAATTGACAGGTTTCTGATCAGTGAAATGTATCTCAAAAATTCGAAACAGTTGACATAAATAATATGCACTAGTTTTTTGTCTTCAAAAAGATCTATAAATACAAAAACGGCAAGGTGTCGAACTTACCCGCAGTGTCGAACCAACCCTGACTTCCCCTAGGTACCGCATTGTTTTACAGATATCCAGTGAAACGACTAATTTGACACTTATTTTACTGATTTTCAGTAAAATGCGTATTACTGAAATGAATTCAGTAAATTGTTTTGCTGAAAGTCAGTAAAAACATGACATTCATGCTGAAAATCAGTAAAATATTCTATTACTGAACCGTTTCAGTAACAAACTTTACTGAATCAGGATGAGAAAATTTGCTATGTAGAGGCATATTTTGGAAAAAGGGTATCTTCCCGAACAAATCATCAACGTGGATGAAACAGCATTATGTTGGAAAAAGATGCCCACAAGAAGCTATGTCTTTAATGATGGAATACGTGCGTCTGGATTTAAGGCACAAAATGAAAGAATTACCATTATGTTAGGTAGTAATATGACGGGTGATTTAAAATTGAAACCATTAGCAGTTTACCATTCCCAAAAACCACGAGCTTTCAAAAATATTGATGTTCAATCATTACCAGTTGTATGGAAATCCAACAAGAAGACATGAGTTACTCGTTCTATTTTTAATGAATGATTCCATCATAACTTTGTGCCAGAGGTAAAAACATATTGCAAAGATAAAAACATTCCATTTAGAGTTCTTCTGTTATTGGACAATGCTCCTGGACATCCCACTGAGCTTAACGAACTTAACCCTAATATCGAAGTAGTTTTCCTGCCACCTAGAACTACATCACTTTTGCAATCGATGGACCAAGGAGTAATTGCTACATTTAAGTCATACTACATACGACAAACAATCACCCGCATTATCAAAACGATAGAGGAAAATCCTAACACTACTATTCAAAATATATGGAAAAATTACAATATTTTTGCTGCTATACATAACATTTCAACTGCTTGGAATCAAGTGAAATCAGATACTATTAACGTGTGTTGGAAAAACGTATGCCCTACTTATTTTATGTACGATGAGGAACCAGATAATACCCATGATAAAATAACAAATGTAATAGAAGAATGCACGTCTTTAGCTGATATATTACAGATAGAATTAGATACTCAAGAGATAAGCACCCTCATTTTTAACCAAGGAGAACCTTTGACAAACAATGAACTCATTCAAATGCAGACCTTGGAGGTCTTGGATGAATACAATGACGAGTATGATGAGGAAAATCTGGAAACACACACGAAAATGTTCAGCTTCAAAAAGTGGAGGCTGCCTTTGAAAACATAGAAAGAGCGCTATAAGAATTTGAAGCAATGGATGAAGATGAAGATAGGTCCAAAAATTTTATAAATCAAGTAAGGAAGGAAAAAGAAGTATACAAAAATATATATAATGAAAAAAAGACCGTTAAAAAACCACTTACAATGGACCATTTTGTTGAAAAGTTGTAGTTTATCCTTAAAAATATTTTCATTTCAGATATGTGAATAAAGGAATGAATGAATTATTAATTTATATTATTATTGCTTCACTTATTTTAAAATTGATAATTAATTTAACAGGCTAAAAGAACGTTTAGCCATAACTTTCGAATGCATTTTAAATTTTGTTGGACCCTTTGTTTACTTTTCAACTCTAAGCATGAAGTATAAACGATGTGTCAAAGGAAATTCGATATACGCGAAAACTCGAGATACGCTATTGCGCTCGGTCCCGTTCGATAGCGTGTATCGGATAATGACTGTATTCCGATATATTTTATGTTTTTTATATTCATTTTCAAAACTGATGAAAAAAATTTTTATTGGAAATAGATCACAAAAAAATTTCAAAATATTACATACCTCTAAGTTCAATTCACTTCAATCATTTAAAGCAAAATTTAAAGCAAAAAGTTACTTCGAAAACAACTTTCGTTCCAAATCCGCAGCGCAAAACCTCGCGGATTTCTCCCCATACAAACGGGAACGTTCTCTCAATGGTCTCTTACGGTCTCTCAATGGTAAGTTATTTTAAAACTGAGCGCCAAGTGAGCGCCTTCTGACAACCGCGGCGAACGGATCTCGTCGTTCGAAGCCCATTGTCGCCCCAATAGTGAATAGTTATTGCGAATAAATTTTATAACAGATTAATTACAATTTCCTCCTAAGAATCCTACAACATGTATTTAATCACTCCAAACTCTTAAATCATCACGCGGTGCTTTTTGAAAAAATCTACATTAAATTTCTACAGCGCTACAATCGAGCGCTCCATAGCTGGATGCAAAACTCCATAGCTGTTTTGCACACTTCTCCTAAGTGTTTGACAGATTCCCCTATATCTCCATAGCAACGTGGCAAACATCCCCTTACCATTTCAAACATTCCACCGAGTGGATCAAGTAGTCCACCATGTTGCCACCATCAATTTGGTCTTTGCCTCGTTTATCTGCAATCCAAGGCTCTCTGCCGCCTGCTCGATCACTTGGTAGGCTTCTGCTACATAGGAGAGCCTCAGATCAATGATGTCTATATCGTCAGCGTATGACAGGATCTGGGTTGACTTATTGAAGATGGTTCCCGTGGGCTCCACCCTCGAGTCGCGGATGGCCCTCTCAAGCGCCAAGTTAAATTGGAGACAGGCAAGCCCGTCACACTGGCGCAGACCCTTGGTGGTAGCAAAAGGTCCTGAGAGTTTGCCATCCATCCTCACCTGGCAAGTGACGTTGGTCATAGTCATTCTAACAAGCCGTATCAGTTTGGCCGGGATTTCAAATTCGCTCATAGCATCGTACAGTTTTACACTGGCTATCATATGCCAATGTTTTACCCCGCATATGCTATCATATGCGGCTTTGAAGTCAACGAAGAGATGTTAGCGGAATTTGGGGCAAGTGTGCCACCTTGATGATGATGATGATAAGTCCCACCTCTTTCCCCAACATAGGTTTGAGAAGGACGGAAGTATCTTTACGATAATATTACTCTGATAGGTATATTAAAATATTTTGTACGAGCAAGTGGTGGCATCGGAAAACTCTCAGAGGAACTGTTCGAGTCATACACACACCCAAGATGACCAACATAGTTTCATCAAGAAAAAACGGGTCATACTCCATCGAATACAATGGTATTCCCTAGCATCCTTTACGTAGCCCGCCAAGAACCATTAAATGGATCTTAAGCATTAAGCCACCTTAAGCATTTCAAGTTATAACTCACTAAAACATGTTTTTCAAAAGCCGATTTAAATCTCATAACCATTTTACATCTATTTCCTCTCTTATACATGAATTTCGCTTGAGAAAAGAGCAAACAAAACAGTTTTTGAAGCGTTAAAAAAAGGGTCCACAAAAAATTTGTTTTTTGGGCTGAGGGGCAAGAGTGCCACTCGTATGGGGCAAGACGGCCACCTGGTTAAAATAACCTTATTTCTTATATAATTGGAAATTATTACGTTTGTACAACTAGTGTATGTATTCCTACATGTCTTGAGTCACCAATGAACCCCTTTTCATCACAAACTGTATCGCTATATGGGTTGTTGCTGGTCTGTTTTTCCGGAGTAGAATCCGCTCGTAAAAGCGCACCATACCGCTGAACGCTAAAACAATGTTTACATTTTTGACAGCTCGCGCCTATGAAAGATGGTGACACAATTATCCCAAATAGAGATGGCTCTTTTGCCCCAAAAGTTGTAACTTTTTTGAAATTGAATTTTTCAGTAATAAAAGAAAGTTTTTTTCAACTAACCCCACAAAAAATTTCACGTTTTCTCAGCTAAACGGTGGTGTAAATATTTTCTCGGTTGATTGTTCGCATGATTTGTGAGAGCTTATTTGGTTGGATGAAAACATTATAATATTCTGCTCAATTTTGAAACTCAACATAAATCAATTAAAAACAATGAGAAATATCGATTGGTCTATATGAAATTCGGCTCAGTATACCTAGTCATTGGTAAGCAACCAACTATATACACAATTGATCATTAAACTAAAGTTTTTAAGGAAAAATGCTTGGTGGCACTTTTGCCCCGTATGGCACACTTAAATTCAGCTATGTATCGTTTCTGTAATCAGCCATCTCCTCCAAGATCTGCCGCATGGTGAAGATCTGATCAGTGGTTGATTTTCCGTTTCGGAATCCTCTTTGATAGTTTCCTACTATCTCTTCGACGTGCGGGACAAGGCGATCCTGGAGGATCAGGAAGAATATTTTATAGGCGGTATTCAACACCGTAATACCCCTGTAGTTGTTGCAGTCCAACCTATCTCCCTTCTTGTATATGGGGTAGACGATGCCGAGATTCCAATCGCAAGGCATCGATTCGCTATCCCACACCTGAGTAACAGTTTGATGAATCTCATTTTCTAGTCGTGCACCTCCATTCTTGACCAGTTCGGCTGCAATTCCGTCGGTTCCGGGTGCCTTGTTATTTTTCAGCCGACGGATAGCCTTTCGTGTTTCTTCTATGCTAGGTGGCAGTAGCATGACACTATCTGCTAGTGGCGCTTCTAGCTGTTCGTTAAACTGGTCGTTGAGTAATTCATCAAAGTACTGAGCCCACCGCGAGAGGACCTCTGGCTGGTTACTAACTAGATCTCCATCCTTGTTGCGACAGCAGGTTACCTTAGGTACAACGTTGTTTCGGTGATCTGCTATCGCTTGGTAAAACTTTCGTGTCGGTCCGTACGCCTCTCTGATTTCCCGCATGTTTTGCTCTTCCAAAGCATGCTTCTTGGAGCGGTGAACTCGTTTCTCTTCGCGTCTGAGCCGTGAATATTCCTCTGCGCATGCCCACATTCTATGCCGTTGCTGCATTGCTCGGTATGCAGTATTCTTACGTTAGGCCACTTGTCTGCATTCATCGTCGAACCAGCCAGATTTGGTGTTGCCACAACGTGGTGGGAGTATATTTCTTGCACAGTTTATTATTTTTGTTTTTAGAGCGTTCCACCTCTCGCTCGTAGTTCCATAACTGTTTTCTGCTAGTAGAGACTCGTCTAAAGCGGCTTTGAATTCCTGTTGGACAGTAATGTCCCTTAGAGAGTCCGTGTTGAGCCGAGGCTGCGTGTTTTCTCTGCCCCGTAGTGATCAGAATCGATATTGGCTCCTCGATATTTTCTGACATTTAACCGACTCGACTGTCGTTAGCGGCTTATTAACACGTGGTCGATCTGATTGAAAGATTCTCCATTCTGGGGCCCCCACGTAATTTTGTGGATGTCCTTCCGGGCAAATTTGGTACTTCCAACAACCAAATTGTTCGCTGCGGCGAACTGGACCAATCTACTACCATTATTGTTGCAGTACTCATGCAAACTGTGACAGCCAGTGTATTGGCGGTACATTGGCTCCCTACCGACTTTTGCGTTGAAGTCCCCCAGGATGATTATGAGGTCATGCCTGGGGCACGCATCTATAGTTCTAGCGAGGCGGCCGTAAAAAAGGTACTTCTCCTCTAGCTCTTTCTCTTCAGGGCCCTGGGGCGTGAACATTTATATGGCTTATGTTATAGAATTTGCCTCGCATGCGCACGGTGCATAGCCTATCGTTTATAGCCTTGAAATCTAAGATTACGAATTTCAGCCGAGGACCTACGGCGAAACCCGTTCCTAGCATGCGGTGGCGGTCGTGTCAGCTGTAGTAAATGTCGTAGCATAGCTTACCACGCCTGTTGTGCACACCGTTGCCTGGCCACCGAATCTCTTGTAGAGCTACGAGGTCCATGCTCAGTGTGGCTAGGGCGTCATCAAGTTGTTTTAAGGCTCCGGCTTTGCTAAGAGTGCGTACGTTCCGTGAGCCCATTTTGATTGTTGTCCTGGGGCATTGCGCAGGGTCGGTATCGTTGGTTCCGTGTCGATGATTCCTTTGGCTTTCCGTAGTCGTATTTTCCGTAAGACTGGAGGACTGGCCCTCCGCTCACGTGGCCGTTTTGTTTAACGTCAGGTAACCCCCCCCCCCCCCCCCTTGACGATCGGGCACGCAATGTTGCGGGATGCCCACCCGCCTCCTGGCTCGCCCAAGAGGTTAGATCTAGCGCGTGTACCTAAGCATGGATAACTTGGTACTTGTTACCACTGTACACGACGAGGACGGCTTGAGATCCCATCCCATTGCAGAGCACTTACCACCAGCAACTGACCTTAAAAATATGTCAATATGTCATCAACCACAACTATAAATTCTTTTATTTGGCGTAACGTCCTACGCGGACATGCCGGCCATTATACAGGCTTTCGAGACTTAATTTATAACCACGTAATCGGATAGTCAATCCTTGCTACGGGGCTTGAACACATGACGGGCATGGTTTTAAGTCGTTCGAGTTGACGACTGTACCACGGGACCGCCCCAACCATAAATATAACACTAAAAATAATTTGGAAGTTGTCATATTCGGATCCGCTATTACGAGAGCAAATAATTTCAAAGTGCTTCCCATCGATTGCACGTATTGCGTGAGGAAATCTCCAGCGCTGCTTTAATCGTTTTGAGATGGCGAGCTATTCTACTTTGGTGGAGGGTTGTGTAAATAAAAGATAGAAAATGCCGTTTTTAATGCATGTATTAGTGAATGTAGATTTAAGTGCGTATGAAATATGATTATAAAGTTTATTTTCTCTCTTATCTCTTTTGCAGCTTGGCGACGACGATGAAGGCCTCACTCCCCGTTCCTTTGTGGAGGAACCTACTCGGTTCCACAATCGTTGAACGATGTCGATGTCGATTGGGTTACCGCGGTTACCTTCGACCCAGAGCCATTCTCTCCCTCTCATTCTTCCTACTCTCCTACATTTTCTGCCACTCCTGGAACGGTCCGCGAGGGTAACGGTGTGAGTGGGGCCCTCAACAACCGGCTGCAAGTGTTTGGCGCTACAGCCGCACCGGAAAATGCAGATCTGGACGATTTCAGCCGGTACGTAGCCGAAGAAGACCTTCGGCTGATTCCGTCTCCAAAAAGGAGATGCATTGTGCAATTCAAGCGGAAGTGTAGCGAGTTTAGGTCGGGTCGGGTCGGATTGAACCTATCTTGACTCGACATAACCCGAACTCTTTGCACCAACGCCCAACGAACAATTGTCGAAGGCACCCCATGTGAAAAATATTTCCTTTAAGATTTACTTAAGTTTTTACACTAGCAACAGCTACAGTAACAACTTTCAGCACGGCACAAACCGACCTTCACACACACATTCAAATGCTTGCATTGCTGGCCCTTCTCACGCATACAAATGTATGTATCCCTCCCCTTATATTTTAGAATTGCTGATTGTAGTAGTGACACTTTTTATTTTTGCTCTATGTACACTTTCGCATGCCTTGCCACTTTCGCATTGGACTTCCTCTTCCCACATGCGTTTTGGCAGACTCACACTCTGTACACGGCAGGATGCTTCACCCCTTACAAAAGTTGCGGTAACTTTCCATTACCTTTTCCCTCTCGTTCTTCCTTCCACCCACCGCGCTGGGATATTCTCGAATGGTGCTGCGCGTGTTCAGCCGGCGCCTGTCTGCAAATGACGTCACGGGCAGGTGCTGGGCATGTTTAGCCGTATCCTTGGCGTTCTTGAAGTGCGCTCTTCTACGAAAGAGCTGTGACGCAATCTGTTGATAAAAATTAACCAATATTTGACACATATTTTTATATTTAAAAAAAAACAATCTTTGGCGCATAGGACTAAAAAACACGCTTATCTTAATATTTTTAAAGCGGACACAGTTTTCCCTCCGTCGAAAATTTTGCGGGATGTTGGCAAGGCCAGTTGATCAATATGCACATGCACTTTTTAGACAACATGCGTTAGTTGAACGACAATGCGTTAGTGTTCCCTTTTGAAGCACGCACGATAACAAGAAACTTACCTTAGAAATTTACAATGGTAAATCATTCCATATTTGAAGAAGAAGAAACACGGCACAAAACGTAGACGAGCAAAGTACGGGGCACAAGAAATCACACATCACTCCATTACATCCTTCCACAGCGGAAGTTCTGGACAGACTGACAATGCCTAACACCCGGATGAGTGAGACAGCAGAAAAATCATGACAGATCGAGAGAGATGAGTAGTCTCGGTCCAGCGGAAGCCGCTTGCAAATGAATGTGTGCGTGTCGTTCGAAGGATATCGGTTTCCCCTTCTCCCGTTTTTCGTCCCCCATTTCGTCCACGAGCGGCGTTGTGCCGTAAAAAATCTAGAGAGAAAACACATGTTCTCTCGCTTTGGCACACAGGAAAAATTCACAATAGCTTCGGTTTCTTCACCATTAACATGAGAGGGAAAGAGCTTATACACCCCGACCGTACCCGAAAGGTATACCCAACAGTCAAAAGCCGAAGATTTTATATTGACCTTATGCTTTTTCTATCAGTCTCTCGCTCTAATTTGAGCGATTTACCCTGATGAGTGTCCACAAGCCTCCTCGTATGGTTGTTGTTGTTGGAGATGGAACCCGAAACCCCTTCGTGCGCTCTCGAAATCAGACGAAGAGCAGAATCGAGTTTTTTTTGCTTGGCTGAAGTGAACGAGAGAAACAGCGATGATAAAAAGTGTGCTATGAAAAAAATCAACTCATCCTAACGAGCACGCGCCAACGTTATAGTCATGAGAATGTATGTCTGAGGTAGGTATATTTTCGATTGTAGTGGTGCTACGTTTCTGCTGTCAAACTTTTTTGTCATTCTGTGTGGTTTCCAAGTGCCAAGTACAAGTGTTCATCAAGTGTGTTAGAAAAGTGTGTTTTAAGTGCCAAAATGTCGCAGAATTGCAGCCAAAATGGGCATTGTTATGCAAAGTGCCGTAAGCTGATGGACGAGATTGAGCTCTCTAACCAAGAAGCTCTGTAAGAGGCAAACGATTGGTTTGTCCCGCTGCCAAACATGGGTAAGTAAAAAAGGCAAGTGAGTGGTTATTTGTCAGTGCATATCATATTATAATCTAACATTGTAAAACAAGTGCAGTATAATTCGGTGTAAAATAATTCGGTATAAAAGCGGTCGGGCCGGTCTGGTGGTACAGTCGTCAACTCGAATGACTTAACAACATGCCCGTCATAGGTTCAAGGCCCCGAATAGACTGTGCACCCATACGTAGGACTGACTATCCTGTTACGGTAACAATAAGTCACTGAAAGCCAAGGCCACTTCACTAGTGGGTACAGCCAGGCCTTGACCGGCAGCGGTTGTAGTGCCAAAATAAGAAGAAGAAGATTTCGGTGTATTGATTTAAGGGCACCAAAATAAAAATATCGATGCGCCAAACGGTGCAAGTGCAAGAAAAAAAATGTTATCACACTCGGGATCTATGTGCGTGTGTCAAAAAGCCGCGGTGTGAAAAACGGAATAAGATGAAAAACATGTGCGAATTAATTGCATTATATTTTGTATTTATCATTGTCATACAATTGCCGTCTATGTCGGTGTTTATTTTATTACCTAGTAACTAGGTACGGTTCGAAAATGTGTTCAGTGTGGTAAATGTGTTCAGTGTTCAGTGAATGTGTAAACATGTGTTTCAAAAGGGCGGTCCTGTGGTACAGTCGCCAATTCGCTCGATCAACAATCAACAATCAACAACAATCGATGCAAAGGTGTGCAAGAGTCACAAGCGGTAAAGTATCAAGCAGCCACAGGGCGATTAATCAAGCCGCGTTAAAACACTACGATAAGCAGGAGCGATCAAAATCACGTCTATGCGTCACCAAGCAGAGAGTGAGAATGAAGTATGAAGAAGTGTTTCAAAACAAAAATTAGTTTCGAAAACACATTATTCATTTAATGTTGCCGCTAGTCGTCAAGTGCACGACCTATGAACATGTCCGTCATGGGTTTTAGAACCGCATGAGCCGAGCATCCTATAGACAGGGCAGGGCTAAATGTGTTGGACAAAAAAAGAGCTAAAAAAGGCTTAGATAAGTGGCTAAGAGCAGTGGTTCAGAGTAAGAAAAGTGGCTCAGACTGGCAAAACGGATAAGGTTTTCACAGGTTCACCATGACAAATGCTACAAGACCGGACGTGAATCGATTCTTGACTATCCGCATGAAACTCGGACTTGACTATCCGCTGCCCATCATTGTATGAATATGCGCTTGATGGACAGTCCTTGGTGCGAAAACTATGTGTTAAGGATCTAGGTGTTTTGCTCGATACAAAACTATCATTTAAGGATCAGCTGGATCACGTAGTAGCCATCAGCAATAGAATGCTAGGACTAGTTATCAATATGACTCGCGAGCTTAATGATATACCTTGCACCAAGGCGCTCTATTGCTCACTTATCCGGTCGTTGATGGAATATGCAAATATCGTATGGTGGCCAACTGCAGCGCGTCCGTTAGCTCGATTGGAATCAATCCAGCGCAAAATTTCACGATTTGCACTTCGCTCATGGAACCAAAGGCTCGATTACCGGACTAGGTGTTTACTACTCGGGCTACCCACCCTAAGTGAGCGAATACGAAAAGCCAGGTTGTCGTTCATCACGGGACTTCTCGACGGCCGTATTGACTCTCCGTCACTACTGGCTGCCATCAACCCGAACGTTCCGGCCAGGCCGCTCCGGACTCGGGCAATGTTGGCCCTCGACGACCGTAGAACGCAATTTGGCTCCTCTGACCCGTTCCTACTTATGTGCCGTGCTTTTAACGCAGTCAGCGACGCTTTTGAGCCGAGGATTTTGCCAACTGAGTTTAATGATCGTGTTTCTGTGTTAAATTTGGTTCCATAGTGCACATTTTTATGTTCTATGTTATTGTAATCCATTGTAAAGAACTCATTGTAAAACATTGCTAAAATGGTTCGAGAGGGCATTATTGTCCATCGATAGACAAATAAACATAAACATAAACATAAACATAAAAAAAGAACTGAGTATCCTGCTTGTCATACCATAAAGTCTCACAAGCCTATAACATTGAAGCCATTGCGGTTGACACGGTTCGAATGTAAATTAAAAACCGTGCGATCATGATCAAATACATTATTTGTTGCACTGATCAATCGGGCAAAAATTTGGTCCGTTCCTATTATTGCAGGTAGCTATTGTAGTGTGGCGACGGGAAAACACCAAATCAACAATTCAAATGTCGGATCGGAAAGCAGAAAACAAATATTCGATAATACAGCGTTCATCATAGAAACTATATTTGTACTATAACTCAAATAATTTTTTTTATTTTATAGACACAGCAAGTGCTTTGTTTCCTTTTTAACAAAATCCGACATTTAACAAGTTCGAAAGAAACGTTGTAATTGTTTTACATGTAATTTTTTTAATTACACTGTTGACTATAAATTATCTTCCCACTCAAGACTTTTCGGATGACGAAACGGTTCCAGAAGTGCCGCAAGGCCAATATGCGACATCAAGCACTGCCGGAACAAGTGCTGAAAATGTCGCGGACGATGCTGAAGATTTCGACCACGGGGAAAATTATCCGAACGAGGAGGACAACGATGATTTTTATCACGGAACTTCCGATGAGAATGACTCTTATGAGATCTTTGACAATCTAAGTTTGTTGGATTGTCTTTGTTTCTTTGCAATTAAGAGTCAGCTCCCCAGTTCGGTGGTCTATATGCTACTGGCGATCCTACGGAAGAAGGTAGATGTCACTCTTTCAAAAGATAGCCGGACTTTGGTGCGAACACCTCCCCGTGCTGCTGGCAGCATTTATAAAATCGGGGAAGGTGACTTTTGGTACGGAGGATTATCGCCAGTCCTGACCAAGTATTTTCAGTAAGTATATTATTTTTTGAGCTATATTTCAATTGCTAAAAAAATCCGTCTAACCCCGCGACGAACCTTTCAAGCTAGACGTATCGGTCAACGGGCTACCGCTACATAAGGGTGGGCCGACCCAGGTCTGGCCTATTCTGGTAAAAGCAGTAAACTTGCCTAAGCTTCCACTCATGCCGCACATAGCCGGAGCGTGAACACATGTGTGGCGAGGGGTGTACACGTTTTGTGCAACGGGGATTTATGTTCGGTAAATTTCCCCGCAATAAAAAGTGGACACCTCTCCAAATGGAAACTGCGTCTAAATTTTTAATGCAGACAAAGCTTCCTACTGAGATCCATCGATAATTTCAGGCTCTCAGATATCACGGCTTTTGGAAAGCTACCGAGTGGCGTAGCTATCTTCAGTATGCATCAGTTGTGGTTCTGAAGGACCTGGTTGATCCAATCACCTATGGTCACTTCCTTCTCTAATTTAGTGCTGTGACAATTTTTTCGACAAAATTTCACCAGCACATGTGGCTCCGTGCTCGAGGCTATCTTCGCATATTTGTGAAGAATTTCGGCCAGGTTTACGGTAGAAAATATTTAACAAGCAACATTCACCTTCTCGTTCACATTTATAAAGATGTTGAAAAATTTGGAGCGCTCGACGATGTTTCAGCCTACGCAACAGAATTTTTTTTGCAGAATTTTCCACGCTGGGTCCGAGCGGGCACGAAATGTGTGGAGCAAATTGCAAACAGATCAAGCGATCTAATGAGCCTTCATCTGGTTGCTACCCCGCCAGCTCCACAGTATCCGATGTTGAAGGCAAATGGTGTCGGTCTACATATGACCGCCGATTTTGTCTTGCTGCCAAAATTTCAAGACCAATGGTTTTTGACCAAGGACAATGGCATAGTTCAATTTTTGAGTGCGAAAATATCAAGCTCGCCCGATATCACCGTAGTTGGGATCCGGTTTTTAACCATGGCCGCGCTTTACAAGATCTCAGGAGAAGGCGGTGTTATTGCACGAATGTCTTCTGCTGGGATGTACGTTTACCAAACGATGGAAAACGCGCCGGCTGTGGTGGTGGAGGTTCCATGGACTGCAATCAGATGCAAAATGGTTGCATTCACTGCTTCACGCGACCCACTCGTCCTCTTAATCTCCCTCCCATTGATCCTTCACCAAACCCAATAACTCCTTCCGCCATAGCCTTTTTTCCTCTTCTCCACACCTTTATTCCTGATTAATTACCTACTTTCAATAGAAATATTTGCCACCTCGATACCCTCGAAGATGACGCGTGGTTGCACATGCTAAGTAAAAAATTCATGAAATTGCATGAAGTAGTTGGTCTTATTTTTCCTCTTGTTACAGGTAAACTTCCACCGAAACTCCAGATAGTTCGTGCCCATACATCTGTGATATGGACGCGAAGGTGAACGGAGCTAACATAAAGGGGGAGGGGGGGACTTTCTTAACAGCACTAGGGTTAATGTTAGAACATGTTTGCCGTACTGGGCACTGCGTATCCGTATCAGGCCGCCTCCAGGCGAGCTGCCTTTTCCCCGTGGTTCATGAAACAAAGCGGGTTGGGGTTTTAAGTGTGTGTGTTTTTTTTGGCACAATCAAACATAATTTGTGTTTTTTCTGTTGGCCTGTTGTATGAAAGACAGGCAATGGTACAGTATCGGACATTAAGATAGGACCCTTTTTTTTCAATGCACCGTGCACTTGTTTTGCCACGTTACTTGTGTTTGTGTGTGTGTATGTGTGTGTGTGTATGTGTGTGTGTGAGTGTGTGTGTGTGTGTGTGTGTGTGTGTGTGTGTGTGTGTGTGTGTGTGTGTGTGTGTGTGTGTGTGTGTGTGTGTGTGTGTGTGTGTGTGTGTGTGTGTGTGTGTGTGTGTGTGTGTGTGTGTGTGTGTGTATGTGTGTGTGTGTAGTAGTAGAAAGAGAGTGTGCTTTTTAATGTGTATTTGCAAGTTCGCGGGTTTGTGTCTGAAAAACATAGCTTGCCATGATGTCATATTGCGTTGAAATTATTCTTATTATGTGTGTTATCGTGTGAAACATTGTGCGTTTACACTTGGATAAAAACTAAAGTTTGCATCGACAGCAGCGCTTGTTCCTCGGACGAAAACGCAGGTGTGCTGTTTCATGAATGTGAATGCGACACCGGTGCGAAATTGACACGCGCACAATAGCAATGAACTCGGCATTCCCTCACAGGTGTTTCTCCAGTGCACGCCATTGAAAGGCCTTCGTGCATCTATGCGTTGCACGTTGTGTGCGAATGGTAAACTTGGTGCGTGCATTGAGCTGGCGCGCAGTTATTCTTTTCAATGGGCGTTTTGTTTCATGAGCGCGGCAGTATTCTTTTCTCGATTTTGAAGGGAAGACGCTTACTCGCGTACTCGTTGATAGTTTTTATCCATGCGATGTTTTCGCTGCTCCAAAACGATGTAATTCATCGCGTATAGAAGTAGAACGCAGGCAGAGCACGGGATCAGCCGTGTCCAAGTTTTTAACCAGCGCGTTCTTGACGGTCCAAGCAAGCAATGTTAGTAACAATGGGTCGAGGTAAACGTTGTACCGATCATCAGCGCCATATGTAAAAGCGAATGGCTGCTGCTGGCATTAAGCGCAAAAGGATCGAGTTCGTAATGGAACGATCGCGCACTTTTGTGGCAAACGCGCTTCGGACAACCGAAACGTGCTTAGACAACTGGAACGCGCTTGGACAACCGAAACGCGCAAGTCAACCGGACGTCCTCAGAAGACCACGGCGAAAGAAGACCGTAACATTGTTAATATATCGAAAACACACTGATTGCGAGGGCGGTGGTCCTGCTTATCACACCAAAAACCTAACCCAAAACACAAAAAAACTACTTACAAATCTATCCGAAACGACCTACTTGTGAAACAAACACACACATCAATACACATTCAAACACACATCAATACACATTCAAACATACATCCACACACACACACACATGCACACACACATACACACACACACACACACACACACACACACACACACACACACACACACACACACACACACACACACACACACACACACACACACACACACACACACATACATACACACACAAACACAAACACATACAAACCACACATAAACTTGGCCCAACGGGTGCACGGTGCGTTAAAAAACCAATGCCCTATCTTTCTGTCCGATACTGTACATGCGGCTGACATGGCAGCTAGTTTTTATTTTACTTTTTTAAACTATCTTTAATTTTTGGTTTTTAATAGTGTAACGACCAAGCGTTTTACGGGTGGCAGAAGGTTAATTTGCCGTTTTTATATATTTTAATACAAATTCGGAAGAGCACACGAATAATTATAACACAGAGGTCGGTGGCTTACGTCTGTTCAGTTCAATGTCGCGCCAAGAAGAGAGCTTTATTTCATGACAGTTCAAGTTCAACTAGCACCATGGGTGCTCCAGCGGTAAGAGTAAAGGCGTTTATACGGCTGTCATAAGTGCACGGTATTCGGGATAAGGGCACAGTGGGCGATATCAATCCGGACGTTACAATAGGTTAGTGAAAGTTTAGATTGAATTTTCTTTTCTTTAGGTTGAGTAAGCAAGTATAAGATGTAATTTTACGCTAACGTTACGTTACGTTTAAGCTTACTTAGAATTTTTTTTAGTAGTAGTGGTAGTCTTAAAGAGGCCATTGTAGTGTGAATTAAAATTTGATTGATTGAACTGTTTATAAACAAGATGGTTCATAGTTGGTTGTCAGTGTAAAAGATTTTTTTTGTCTAATTAATAACTATTACAGTGGAGCGCCGTTTATCCGGGTACCTTATATCCGGCTATCTGTTTATCCGTGCTGTTGAGAAATGGCAATTCAATACAAAGGTGACAGTGCATTACGAGGAAGATATTTCAAAAAAATCGGGTATCAGAGTACATTGTCATAACAAAAAACACAATAATTCATGGCAAATTTAAAATATTCTCATTTTAAAAACATAAAGTTACTAAAAACTTGTATCAAAACATAATGTAGCATGCACATGCACATGCTATACTGTCTATAATCAATTCACACACAATTCTCATCACACTTAATAAACACAAATTGTCAACACCACACAACACACAAAAAAAGGATAAAATAACCACTCAAGAACACACAAATTGTCAACACCACACAACACACAAAAAAGGATAAAATAACCACTCAAGAAATTAACACAACCCAAACCACATAAATAACCTTACGCCAGGAATTGTAAGTCAGCAGAAAAACCCTTGTCCAAAAACACTTAAAACACACAACCCGCACACAGCCCTGTAGGTGCGAAAAACATTACCCAGCACAAAAACGTTTCAAGTGCGTAAAGCGTAAAAACAATAACATTGCATAATAGCAACCATCAGTTCATAAATAATGAAATAGGAGACAACGTACCCTCGTGTGTACAAACAGAACCGTTAATCGTAAGCGTAGGAAACAAAACACCACGTAAGCGCCAGAACCCAGAACTGACCTTACAGAATAATTGCAACCATATGTAAACCAGAAAAACCTAACCCTCAGCATAACCGACACAAAGCGAAAGTAAAACGCAAAATCGAATTGAAGAAAGGTACCGTATAAATAAAGATGTAAGATGAGACCAGACACAGACGTACGGAGACAGTAAAGCGACAGTTACGCACAGTACGTGCAGTCGTGAAGTGATACTGCTAAGTCTTGGTCGGTCAAGTCTCGATTTTTAAACAAAGTGAAATGTGTATTTAATTCAGTTGTGTTTGTCCGAAACCTCCACCATCGTGCTTACAATTATACCTGAAGAGTGATGTCTATAGTATGGCATTGTTGAACTATCCGTCGCGTCCGAACCAAACTTATTACATGGCGACCGTGACAGTTTGCATCACCGCAAACTAGACATACCGCGACCGATAAGTTAGTGACAAGTGGTATAAAAGTGGTGACAGTGATTATAATACAATGGGCAATGTGTTAAAGGCCATATACAAATTTCTATCTAAACAGGCTCACGATAGAGCACTAAAAATTTTATCGCTGCCTAAGTAAAAAAAAAAAAAAGAGAGACAATAAAACGAGTTAATAGTGAGCAGAAAAGTTTAACATGAAAATATATAGACATTATGATGGACGACACAATTGAAAACGATCTAGTGCAAACCATAAACTGGATGATGCACATGATTAAGGCACGCATCGATAGGTCATGCATTAGGGAATATATAAAAGCAGAATTACATGAAACAGGAGCAATTATTTTCATCGAATCAAAAAAACAGTCCATCACGCTAGACGAAGTGCAAGGTTTATTAGTGAGAGCTCATTTGTTATGGAGCACTGTGGTTGCGGCTGCAAGAGACAGCGAAAACAATAATATGGAAGCAAACAGCCTTATGGAAGAGTGAAAAAAAAAAATAATAATAATAATAATAATAAATAAATAAATAAATATATAAATAAATAAAAAGTGGAACCAAAACGGAACAAGTAACGGCACAAGCAAGTCGTCGAAAAATGAAACATAATAACAAAAACAATTAACCGTGAAGTGGCTAGTGTTATAAATACGTGAACGTCAGTGAAGGCACTTTATCATAATGGAAAATCAGTGGGACAGACTACACCGCATGACGGCTATGTTGCGCGACGAGACAGACAGGAAAAGGCTACATAAGGCAACAATGCGCCTTTTGAAACGTGCCTCCAAGGGCAAAAACATCTCCAAGACTATGAAGCTACATTTGATCCTCATTGAGACGCATCTCATGATGGATCAACTATAATCGACTCAACGACGAAGACAAAAAGCAGCGAAAGCTGCAAATAAATAACCTTCACACGGGCTCACTGTCGGACAGACAGGTGAGAGAAGACATCCCTGGACCTAGGGACAGAGGAACACCGGACACCGGGTAGGGCACCACCTACGAGAACTCCAAGGTACGGCATAACCCTTAATATGAAGAATGAAACAAAAAATAGAACTATTAGTAGAAAGGTTAAAACAACTGCATGATAATCTAAAACACATAGACAGATGCTACAGACAGTGCGCAATAAGCACATATGAGGAAAGCGCTAAGGAAACTTTTAAAAAGCTACAAGAAAAGTTAGTTAAATATGAGAATGAAATAAGTGAAGAAGAACTAACGTACACATCTAAAATTGCTAGAACACTATATAGCGACATAACTAAATTCATAGCAATTCACAAACAAAAGTTCACAGTTTCAATTAATAACGTCAGTTTAGGAACACAAACAATGGCGACGTTTAATCTAAAAGAAGCTTCGGCTGTAGTACCGACGTATAATGGATCCGCAGACCAATTACAATCCTTCCTTAGGGCAATACATTTTGCAAAGAGAATGTTTCCGGATAATCAAGAGGGACTATTGGTAGATTATATTTACACTAGACTATCTGGTAAGGCGGAAATGGGAATAAAACCCAACCTTACCACAGTACAGCAATTAGCAGAGGATTTAAAATCACGCTGTGAGGAACAGGTAGAACCAAGCAAAGTAATAGCTAACATGAAATCATTAAAAACTAAAGATACACAAACACTCTGCAAAGAGATAGAAGAGCTTACAGAAAAATTGAAGGTTCTCTACCTACAAAAACAAATTCCAACCGAAGTAGCAAACGAATTCGCAATTCGAGAAGGAATTAATTCATTAATAGATAAAGTGTCAAATCGAGATGCAAAAACTGCTCTCACCATTGGAAAATTTACAACTATAAAAGAAGCCACTAAAGTAGTAGACGAATGCGAATCTAGGCAAGACAAAGCTCAAGTACTTACTTACCAGGGTTCATATAACAATAGTAGATTCAATAATTATAGACAACAGAACAGGAATTATCAGTATAATAACCGTCCTAACACAAACCAATCATACAGACGCAATGACAATTACAGAAATAACAACAATTTCAATAACCGCAATTATAACAGTGATGGCTACAACAGCAATCAAAGAAATAATAACCGCAGTGGCAATAATAGAGACAACCAAAATCAAAGATACAATAATAATGGCTATCAAAACAGGCCAAATAGAAGTCCTAGGGCTATAATGAATCGAGAAACAGGGCAACAATCCAGAAACGTATATCATACTACAGCTCAGGTACAGGAAGATGAGAATAATTTTTTAGACCAAAAGGAATCAACTCAGACTCTAGACCAATATACTCGCTAGATTTGAATGGAGTTGATTACATAAAAATAAAATTGAGTTTTGCTAATACCGAAACATCTATATTATTAGTCGACACAGGAGCATCAGTATCATTATTCAAATCAAGCAAATTAAAGAAAAATCACAGTCCAATAAGATCAAACTCGATTTCATTGACAGGCATTTCTAACACACCAATATATTCTAAGGGTATTACAACTTGTACTATTTTTTTTAACAATTTAGAATTGGAACATGACTTTGTATTAGTTCCAGATGAATTTAACATAGGAGCAGACGGTATATTAGGTAGGGATTTTTACAAACTTTACAGATGTTCTATTAACTATGAATTACTATTGCTTACATTCACATGCCAAGGAGAGGAAATTCAACATAATATTGAGGAAGACGACGGAAAAGGATTTATTTTACCTATCAGAAGTGAAGTAGTACGAAGAATATACCTTCCAAATATAACTGAGGACACCATAGTATTCGCTCAAGAAATCCAACCAGGAGTATTTTGTGGTAGTACAATCATTTCTAAAGATAATCAAGTAGTTAAATTCATCAACACAAAGCAACGAAATATCTACATAACTCATGCAGAATTCAAACCTATTACAGAACCATTATCGAATTATGAAGCTAAACAAGTAAATAACAAAGCAGGAGAAATAAACAATGATAGACTGCAAAAACTTTTACAAAAAATTAAAATAGATAAAATTCCCACCTCGGAAATTTACAATCTAAGAAAAATTGTTACAGAATACAACGATATTTTTTGCGTAGAAGATGATCCAATTACTACAAACAATTTTTACCCTCAGAAAATCGAATTAAAAGACAATATCCCAACTTACATACCAAACTATAAACAAATTTATTCACAAACAGACGAAATACAAAATCAAGTAGACAAAATGCTTAAGAATGATATAATTGAACATTCAGTTTCACCATATAATTCACCAATCTTACTTGTTCCAAAGAAATCAACAGATGGTAATAAAAAATGGAGACTTGTTGTAGATTTCAGACAGTTAAACAAAAAGGTTATACCAGATAAATTTCCATTGCCAAGAATTGACTCAATACTAGATCAACTCGGCAGGGCAAAATATTTTAGCACCCTTGACCTCATGTCAGGATTTCACCAAATACCTCTAGAAAATGATTCAAGAAAATTTACAGCTTTTTCAACCGGATCAGGGCATTACCAATTTAAACGTATGCCGTTCGGTTTAAACATTAGCCCCAACAGTTTTCAACGTATGATGGCTATCGCTATGGCAGGATTAACTCCTGAGCTAGCATTTGTATATATAGACGATATAATCGTTACTGGCTGCAGTGCACGGCAGCACATCAGTAACATAGTTAAGGTTTTTGATAGATTAAGACATTACAATTTAAAATTAAATCCAGAAAAATGTTCATTTTTTAAAACAGAAGTTACCTATTTAGGTCATAAAATAACAGATAAGGGAATATATCCAGACGATTCTAAGTTCGAAACAATTAGAAATTTTCCAATACCTAAAAATGCAGACGAAGTACGAAGATTTGTCGCATTTTGTAATTATTATCGTAAGTTTGTACATAATTTCGCTAATACTGCTAAACCTTTAAATAATCTAATTAAGAAAAAAGTAAAATTTATTTGGACAGACGAATGTCAAAACGCATTTAATAGCTTAAAACAAAGTCTTTTATCACCTACAGTTTTAAAATATCCAGATTTTAAGAAAGAGTTTATATTAACAACAGACGCTTCTGATGTAGCATGTGGAGCAGTTCTTTCACAAATAACAGATGGAGAAGACCACCCAATAGCATATGCAAGCAAAAGCTTCACACCAGGAGAAAAAAATAAGCCTATTATTGAAAAAGAATTGACAGCAATTCATTGGGCAATTAATTATTTCAAACCATATCTATACGGTAGAAAATTTACTGTAAAAACAGATCATAGACCATTAGTATATTTGTTTGGTATGAAGAATCCAACATCAAAACTAACTAGAATGAGACTAGATTTAGAAGAGTTTGATTTTAAAATAGAATTTTTAGCAGGAAAAACTAATGTAGTAGCAGATGCGCTATCCAGAATAGTAACGGATTCTGACGAACTTAAAGCATCTATCCCTAAAAATAAGACGGATTTAGCTAATCCTATTTTATTAGTGAATACTAGAGCAATGACAAGGAAAATTATAACTGCAGATAAAAAAGAAAAAGAGAAAGACAAGGAAGAAACGAAAGTGAAATATGATCAAACTAATATGTATGAAACAGATAGGCCATCTGAAACAACTAAAATGTTGAAAATGAAATCAAATATTATTGAAAATGAAGAATTTATTGAGCTCGTGATATACAATCACAATTATTACAAAGCGCTGGGAAAATTTAAAATACCCATAACTTCTGCGAAGCAAAGTCAAACACTAGAGTTTGTACTGCATGAATCATGCCTAATCGCTAGAAAGTATCACAAGAATTTAGCAATTGCATCGAATGACAAGTTATTCGAATTTTATTCAATGTCGACCATAAAAGAAATTATTAACAAAATGATAACAGACGTTCATGTCATTGTGTATACACAACCTAAATGGATAGAAGAGAAAGAAGAACAATTTCAAATAATGTCCAATTTCCACACAACACCAGTAGGAGGTCATCTAGGACAATTCAAACTATATAGTAAAATAAAAGATAAATACAAATGGAAAAATATGAAAGCGGATATCATCAAGTATGTCAAAAGTTGTAAAGCATGCGCAACTAACAAGATCCTAAAACATACTAAAGAGGAAACTGTTGTGACGACAACACCCTCTAAACCTTTTAACATCATAACGATTGATACCGTAGGACCGCTACCAAAAACAGCAAACAATAATCGATACGCAGTTACCATACAATGCGAATTATCGAAATATATCGTAATAATCCCGATTCAAAACAAAGAAGCAAACACTATAGCAAAAGCTTTAGTAGAAAATTTCATTCTTACATTTGGAAACTTTTTAGAAATGAGATCAGATCAAGGACTTGAATACAATAATGAAATTTTAACCCAAATATCAAAAATATTAGAAATCAAACAAACATTCGCAGCAGCATATCATCCCCAAACAATAGGAGCTTTAGAACGAAACCACAGAAGCTTAAACGAATACTTACGAAGTTATACCAATGAACACCATGACGATTGGGATCAATGGACTAAATTCTATGAGTTTGTTTACAATACTTCAGTACACAGCATAACTAACCTCACACCCTTTGAATTAGTATTTGGAAGACAAGCAAATTTACCACAAGAACTATACAAAACAAAAGTAGACCCAGTGTACAATATAGAACAATACTACAATGAAATGAAATTTAAATTACAAAAAGCACATGCAATAGCCAAAAACAAACTAATCGCATCAAAAATACAACGTCAAGCCAAACTTAATGAAAATCTAAACAAATTAAACATACGATTAGGAGATTACGTGTACCTAACAAACGAAAATAGAAAAAAATTAGATCCAGTCTACATAGGACCATTTACAATCGTAGAAATCACGGATACAAATTGCGTTATAAAACATAATCAGACAGGAAAAATCACAACGGTACATAAAAACCGATTAAAACAGTTTTAGTGAATAATGCACTCATTCGTAAAAACTCAATCGTACATTATTCAAAAAGGGCGGAGGTGTAGCATGCACATGCACATGCTATACTGTCTATAATCAATTCACACACAATTCTCATCACACTTAATAAACACAAATTGTCAACACCACACAACACACAAAAAAAGGATAAAATAACCACTCAAGAACACACAAATTGTCAACACCACACAACACACAAAAAAGGATAAAATAACCACTCAAGAAATTAACACAACCCAAACCACATAAATAACCTTACGCCAGGAATTGTAAGTCAGCAGAAAAACCCTTGTCCAAAAACACTTAAAACACACAACCCGCACACAGCCCTGTAGGTGCGAAAAACATTACCCAGCACAAAAACGTTTCAAGTGCGTAAAGCGTAAAAACAATAACATTGCATAATAGCAACCATCAGTTCATAAATAATGAAATAGGAGACAACGTACCCTCGTGTGTACAAACAGAACCGTTAATCGTAAGCGTAGGAAACAAAACACCACGTAAGCGCCAGAACCCAGAACTGACCTTACAGAATAATTGCAACCATATGTAAACCAGAAAAACCTAACCCTCAGCATAACCGACACAAAGCGAAAGTAAAACGCAAAATCGAATTGAAGAAAGGTACCGTATAAATAAAGATGTAAGATGAGACCAGACACAGACGTACGGAGACAGTAAAGCGACAGTTACGCACAGTACGTGCAGTCGTGAAGTGATACTGCTAAGTCTTGGTCGGTCAAGTCTCGATTTTTAAACAAAGTGAAATGTGTATTTAATTCAGTTGTGTTTGTCCGAAACCTCCACCATCGTGCTTACAATTATACCTGAAGAGTGATGTCTATAGTATGGCATTGTTGAACTATCCGTCGCGTCCGAACCAAACTTATTACAATAAGATAAATTTCAAACAAAAATGAAGAATTTGTGCTAAAATACATTATTAGACTCATTATCCGTATTATTCGCATATCCGGGCAAGGTCAAGTCCCGATGAGCCCGGATAAACGGAGCTTCACTGTTATAACTGTCACTGTCACTGGCTTATAAAGTACCACGCAAATAGTCAGTATTTGCTACGAATAGGTCAGTCCATACGGGGCATGAACCATACCCAATTGACATTTTCGAGCACGAATAACCGGGAATTCGAGCGAATTCCCTTAAACTGGAGCCTTAAACTTCCCTTCCCAATTGACATTTTCGAGCACGAATAATCTGGAATTCGAGCAAATTCCCTTTAACTGGAGCCTTAAACTTCCCTTAAACTGCACCAGTTTAAGGGAGTTTAGAAAAAGGCCTTTAAAATCAACTATGATGTGGCATTTTCGTTGTTTTCTTTTAGATTCGCTCGAAAATAATGTTTCCTATCGTTTTAGTTGGTTATGGTGCCATTTTATACATATATACTTTCGATTTTTTATAAAATAACATCACACAAAATTTGCTTTTGTTTTTCATAAAAAATCTAAGCTACGAATGTAAAATGCGCTCGACGGCATCGTCAATCGATAGAAGAAAGTCTAATTTACGAACTCACCAAATCTAAAAGCTTTCAACTCACTCGATCATACACAACCCGCTACGCAAAGCGATCGAAAACTTCTCAAACTCAAGCTGCAAACATATTTCACAGCGCATGGCTGTGAAATATTTCGCATTCAAAATTGTTGCAAATTTATCAATGAAATATTTCGAAATTTTCAGCGCTAAAATTTTGGAATTGAAATATTTCTTCGATCGTAATCCAAGCGTTTTCCCTGATATTTCTGCTCGCTTTTTCGATCGCTTTTGGCGGAAAGCGATCGCAAATCCGAGCTACAAAACTGCTCGATTTTTCGTGCTGGAAATCTACAATTTCAGGCGTATCGAGTACTAATCGAGCAGATATGGGAAAACAATTTCGGGCACATGTCACTTGGGTTAAACGCCCGCACGACAAAATCGAGCAGTTTTGTAGCTCGCATTTTCGATCGCTTTCCGCCAAAAGCGATCGAAAAAGCGAGCAGAAATCCCGCTGCGCAAAGCAATCGAAAACTTCTCAAACTCAAACTGCAAACATATTTCACAGCGCATGGCTGTGAAATATTTCGCATTCAAAATTGTTGCAAATTCATCAATGAAATATTTCGAAATTTTCAGCGCTGAAATTTTGGAATTGAAATATTTCTTCGATCGGAATCCAAGCGTTTTCCCTGACATTTCTGCTCGCTTTTTCGATCGCTTTTGACGGAAAGCGATCGAAAATCCGAGCTACAAAACTGCTCGATTTTGTCGTACGGGATCCCGCTGCGCAAAGCGACGCAACAATTCATGGAGTTCTGAGAATTTTATCATGCCATCTTTTTCCCTCCAACGGCAAATTTGTCGAGCAGCTCGTCGAGCTACCCGTCCCTGGCTCCGCCTCATACCCCTCGCCTGAGCGCGCTGTCGAAGGTTTGGATGTGTTAGTGCGTCAGACGGCCAATCGCTGTCAGCCGTCGTCCGTGCTTTTTCCCTCCATAGCGCTATCTCTTTCTCGCGTGTGGTCAATGCTCATGAGCTGCTGTGGCGCTTAAAAACCCGTTTATACACATTGCGGCGATGAAGTTGCATTTTTACAAATCAAACCAAAAAAGCGCAATGAGTTCAATCGATGCAATGTAAAAATGACTACGGAATCGCTAGCGCACGATGGAGGGTTTGCTGTGCAACGCGCAGAACCCTAATTCGCTCTAACACGTTTCTAACACTAAGCTTTTGCTTTCGTCTGTTGTGGATTACATAGATATGCTAAGCATCCTGCCCATGGTTGTGAGTGTGCGTGTGTATGCAAAACTGTCGCCAAATGTAATTTCTTCCGGAATGTTATGATCCATCGGTCAAAGAAAGGAGGGTGTTCATGAAAGGCGGAAAGACGAATTGAGGAGGGGGTAGTGGCACACAGCTGTTGGGAGATTGAACAGTATACTTAAATTGCCGGCGGGAAGGGGGGTGGCCATGGGACTCCTACGATCATCGGTCACAGGCCCTAAAATTGTTGTCGCCATGGGGGGAGGGGAGGTGCAAATGGTTCTCCAGCCACGGAGCCCTAACGACCATCTTTCCGGCGGCCCTTGTCGCTAATAATCTGTCCACTTGTAGACATACGGCATACTACAGCCTAGAAATCTTCGGCGACCGCCTAGTCCGCCTACCGTTAGGTCCGCCGCTGGTTCATGACGGTGTTATTTTTTATCGTGGAGGTGCATCTTTCCCCCTGCCTGCAGCGTATGCATCGAGCAGGAGACAGTGTGGCAGAATGCAAGTTACCCGCTGGATAGGAGCGGTCGCGCGGCAACGCCATCATTCCGCACATCTGCATGCCCGTCATGGGTTCTAACCGCGTATGAACCGTCCTCCGTAGCAAGAATTGACTATCCGGCTACGTGGTACTCAAGTCCTGAAAAGGCCGGCATGACCGCGTTGGCTATTACGCCAATAATAATAACAATAATAATAATACAAAGAACTTAGCATAGCAGTTCACACGCGGGGAAGAGTTTGTGTAGACTTTGTTGCTGCCGGGCTACCGCTGTGGCGCGACAAATGCACGGAATGCACTCTACCAAAACATGAACCTACCGATCCGAACCCACTCCAAGGCATTGCCGGTCAATCGGCGTCATGATAACTACTCCAAACCAACAAGCCATCAGATTCTGGACGGACAGGTGCAGTATCATACGCGCACCGCAATAAACAAATCCAGAATCCTCTTTTGTATGGATTCAATTCAAAATGTTGTTTCCACTTGCGTCCGCTAGCTGAATTAGAAATAAATGTGCAACAAATCACACGCACGTTTGCTTAAATCATGTGTCTTATTAATACCCCCAACAGCAGAGCCGATCGCAAAGATGCCAATGGTTGTGTTGTCTCTCAGGTAGCGAGATCGAAAATGCGTGGTATTTTGTAGCCGCAGCGGATGAAAATGTACGCATCAGAATCAAATAGTTTTGAGGTTTCCAAACGCACGCACACACACAAACACACAAACACGCGCGCGCAAACTCACGCACACACACACACACACAAACACACACACACACACACACACACACATACACACACACACACACACACACACACACACACACACACACACATACACACACGAGCGCGCACGCACACATGCATGAACGCGCGCACGCCAGTACGCACGCACGCACACACACACGCACGTACGCGCGCCCGCGAGCATGAAAGCGCGCACACCAGCACGCACCCACGAAAGCGCGCTCGCGAGCACGCACCCCCGAAGTCGCGCAAGCACGCACTCCCCCCCCCCCCCCTCCCCACTAGACCATCCCTCCCCCACCCCCGCATGATCGATTACGGCTACCTTATCGGTAGAACGGTTGGTTCAGCTTTCTTGTAGCATCCTCATCCCTAGCGCCGGGCGGGGTGGGGAATCGCGACATGATAGAGTGAACGGCCACTTTCCCCGCGCTGTGTGTGTGCGTGTGTGTGACGAGACCCGAAAACGCGAGACAAATTTCGGCACATTAAAAAAAAAATAATTTAATGTCACTATACACTGCGCAACATGATGCTTAGAAGGTCGTTGCAGCATCCAACATGTTCAAATTAAAAAATATTAGATTAGTGTTAGACGTTCTCCTACGCTTGTTTTAAATAGGCTTCTTCACCCTCAACTGGCAGGGGCATCGAATGGTCTCATCAGCAGCGGCACGAAATAAAATAAACCATCAATACACCGATAACACTTTAAATCCCAAACCAACCCAACCAGCTTCTCCCAAGGCGTCTCAAGGTCACACACAAATTAATAAATGCTAACACCCACCAATAACAACACACAAGCGCAATGCACATATGAGTATCAACGCATACACCGCAACAGCCAATCGGCTGGCGGCGGAAGGCACGGGCAGAAGCGCAAGTAAGGCAAGGCAGGGTTAGGGAGGGAGAAGAAGCGGACGAAAAAATGGGCGATAATTTTTTTTAATTTTTTGACCGTTTTTTTTGCTCCGCCGCCATAAATAGTTCGTCCATTTCGCCAGCAGATGGCGCTAAACTTGCTCGACCCAGCGCAGGAATCGCTGAAGTCCAAAACGGGAGACCAGCCAAAATCTGCGCTGGCCAGCGCAGATTTTGGTGCATTTTCTGCGCTGGAAACTGCTCGAATTTGCGCAGCGGGATCCCGCTGCGCAAAGCGATCGAAAACTTCTCAAACTCAAACTGCAAACATATTTCACAGCCCATGGCCCATGGCTGTGAAATATTTCGTTTTCAAAATTGTTGCAAATTTTTAAATAAAATATTTCGAAATTTTCAGCGCTGAATTTTAGGATTGAAATATTTCTTCGATCGGAATCCAAGCGTTTTCCCTGACATTTTTGCTCGCTTTTTCGATCGCTTTTGGCGGAAACCGATCGAAAATCCGAGCTACAAAACTGCTCGATTTTGTCGTGCGGGATGTCAGGGAAAACGCTTGGATTCCGATCGAAGAAATATTTCAATTCCAAAATTTCAGCGCTGAAAATTTCGAAATATTTCATTGATAAATTTGCAACAATTTTGAATGCGAAATATTTCACAGCCATGCGCTGTGAAATATGTTTGCAGTTTGAGTTTGAGAAGTTTTCGATCGCTTTGTGCAGCGGGATTGCACCAGTTTAAGGGAATTTAGAAAAAGTCCTGTAAAATCAACTGTGATGCGACATTTTCGTTGCTTTCTTTTAGATTAGATCGGAAATTATGTTTCCTATCGTTATAGTCGGTCATGTAGCCATTTTACACTTAAATAATATCGATTTTTTAGAAAATAACGTCACACAAAATTCGATTTTGTTTTTCATGAAAAATCAAAGCTACGAATGTAAAATGAGCTCGACGGCATAGTCCATCGATAAGAGAAAGTCTAATTTACGAACACGCCAAATCTTAGTGCATTCAACACACTTGATCACACACAAATCCCAATTTCAGGCGTATCGAGTACTAATCGAGCAGATAAAGAAAAACATTATCGAGCAAATGTCACTTGGGTAGAATGATGTGTTGTAAAATATTGCGAGTAAATCCATTTTGCTATTCGCGCTCGCGAACTAGCTTGATCCTCTCACTATGCATGTTGGCGCTTGGATTTCTGCATGTTTCTGCATGGATTTTGAATAGCCAGTGCGCTTGCGAGCTAGGCAGTTTTTTCTTCATGGATTTTAAGTATACAGGCCGCTCGCGAGCTACCTGATCTTCTCGCTACGTATTTTGGACAAGCAGTGCGCTTGCAAGCCAGGCTGATTTCCTCTGTGGGCTGCAGTGTGGGTTCGACAGTAGCTTCCCGCACGACAAAATCGAGCAGTTTTGTAGCTCGGATTTTCGATCGCTTTCCACCAAAAGCGATCGAAAAAGCGAGCAGAAATGTCAGGGAAAACGCTTGGATTCCGATCGAAGAAATATTTCAATCCAGAAATTTCAGCGCTGAAATTTTCGAAATATTTCATTTATAAATTTGCAACAATTTTGAATGCGAAATATTTAACAGCCATGGGCTGTGAAATATGTTTGCAGTTTGAGTTTGAGAAGTTTTCGATCGCTTTGCGCAGCGGGTTGTGATGTTTTGTTTTTTTTTAAATGAAACGTTAATTTGAGTTTTAGTTTTAACCGCAATAAAAATATTTGCTGTTTTTACATGCGGCTATTTATATTCCGTATAAGCCCAACAGTATTATACATTTTGATTTTTTTTCTCGGAGCAACTAGTTTTAAACGAGCTTTTTTTTATTTTTTTTTAATGCGAACGGGCGAATCATATTTTTCTGGAATGAAGAGCGGCGAACGACCGCTCACTAATGGGAGCGAGCGAACCGTATGATTCCTGCTCTTCTTGCCCATGTCTATTAAATACCTCTATGTTCAATTCACTTCAATCATTTAAAGCAAAATTTATTCAAAACGTTACTTCGAAAACAACTTTCGTTCCAAATCCGCAGCGCAAAACCTCGCGAATTTCTCCCCATACAAACGGGAACGTTCGACCCCGGCAGGTAGAACTCACTCTTTCACGCGCTTCTTACGGTCTCTCAATGGTACGTTATTTAAAAACTGAGCGCCAAGTTAGCGCCTCCTGACAACCGCGGCGAACGGATTTCCTCGTTCGAAGCCCATACTCGCCTCGATTATCCAAAAATAAATTTGTGGGAGAGGGAGTGAGAGAGGGACAAAGGGAGTATAAAAAATTCGGCGGAGGAACGTATAATCGAACGTGTAAGTGTGAGTCGTCGTGTGTTTGTGTACACAAACTAAAAGCGCAGCGTAGGCAAAGATCGACTAACGCACCCGTTATTTTCCTAGAACAGTTAAAGCTTTCAACAACTTACGTATCAACACTAAAAGCGCAGCTTACGCGCACAATGACACATAAACACTTCACTCCGACGCTATATATAAATTATACCTCACGTCAATAAACTTTAATTGGGAAAAAACAAAATCCTTAATCAAATTTGCGAAACCCTTAACTTCTTTTGAGTGTAAACAAAACCAACTCCGACCATGGCAGGTCAGATTTGATTTGAAAAGAGGATAGGACTTATCACATGCAACATCTAACGACTTCTGTATTAAAGAGTTAAGTTATGTCCCCCTACCCAAGGTACCGCCTCTTAATTCAAACGTTTCCAGTAGGGGAAGGTAGGTAAAGACGGACACTGCGGGTAAGATGGACACTTCTCATAAATGCATCAAAATGATAATTTTCGAAAAAATCAACAATGCAGCATCCTAACTTAATGTTAAACAACACATTTGAGAACATTTTTGGCATATTATATGCAAAATTGGTTAAATCCACGAACAAAACAAATTTTCAATCGTGCGCACCCTTGTGGATCTAATTTGACTACTACGGATCTTAAGCTCTACAACTTGTATTGTTTATATTTCCGGAAGTTTTATTTCTTGAATGAGTTGAATGAATGAGATAATGGTATTCCAAAGCTATAAACCAATCAGCAACTAAAGAATGTATTGAAATAAACGAGGAATGAAACACCGGTCAAAATAGTAGCCATCCGTTATGTTATTACTCGCTCGACGCTGATTAGGCGCTTCACGAAATCCAATATCTTCTCACGACTTGGACAACTTTAAGCAATAAAAAAATGAGGCATTGATGCGACATTGTTCAGGAATAGATGAGAAATTCTATGGGATTACAAATATCAAATGTTGAATTTTGACATGGTGGAAAATGAATTAAACTATTACCAAGTCCCTCAAAAAATACTGGGGTCTTGGTCTTTTCGCGGAGTAATTTCCATAAAGGAAGTTCTAGACTGTTGTTCTGTAATCTGGAGAAACGCCAGCTGTAAGTACGCTATATTTCAATAATGAAGCGGTGCTTACAATTCCTAACACCACGGCTGAATGAATCGTCGTTGCAATAGGCCCAGAATTGGTTAATAAATGGGCCAGGACGTGGAAATCAATAGAATTTGTTAAAATACTGTAAAACTCCTCACTATCCAACGTTTTCTACAGATGTCCATCTTACCCTTTATGGTGTCCATCTTTCCCATATCAGGTGTCCGTCTTACCCGCACATTTCAAAATCGCACGAAAAAAATCATGTTTTTCATTCTAGAAAAAACGTAAAAATCGATGGCAACTTAAAAGTTTCAACACATTTTCTGATAAAACATGAGTGTAAGATAATGTGTGCACATTTTCATAGTCTTTGCACTTATATGTCCCTAGATTTTTACCATTTCCCTTACCGTGTCCGTCTTTACCTACCTTCCCCTAAGGGAAACCTCTTAAAGGTTTCTATGATCGCCTGGACGATCAAGTGTCGAAAGACCGCTTCAAAAAACTATCCACTTCAGATCTGCCTGATTCCGCAAACGATTTTTATATAAAAATCAATTAATCCAGTTTGTATTCCATCATTCACTTAAATATAACCTTCTTTATCTTTAAGACTTAATTTAGTATCTGAATTAAGCTTTGTTTATCTATATACATACGTCAAATTCCTTAACGATGTTTGCAGCCAAACCTGTCAAACGCAAGCTCAAAGCTAGTACATCCGTAATTTACCAACTAAAATACACAACCAGAATGTGCATATAAAACAACACATACACACAATCCGCTGATGATCGTTGACGCGAGCTGAAGAGCAAATAAAGCTTGGAATCTTGGAAGGAGGGAGAGGAAAACAAGAAAACAATGGGTGTGGATTTATTGAATTGTAGACCTTTTTTGTCGGAAAATGTCCCCTTAAATCGCCAAACACATCGTACTGACCGAGCCGTCCATCAAGTCCTGGATCCCGAACTGATGCACCAACTTCAGAATGCGCAGCTGATCGCCCAGCTGATCAGCCGCCGCAGCTCGGCAGCTTTTCTCGGGACGGACAGCTATAACCGCTGCCCCGGCTGAGCACTCTGCCCGTGCAACGGCCATCGCTGGCCCTATTACAGGGCACGCTCCAGTCTACCCTAATAGGGCCGTACCTTCTGCTACCGACGACATGATTGACAGTGCAACAACCTCAACATCAGCAGCGGTGTGCCTTAAATGAAGGATCGCGTGTTGTCATACCGGCCGAATGCAGTGTCAGCGTTTTCCATGGCTCTGTCGTTCGCATAGTCCTCCAGTGTCCCATCGCTGGTAGACGGCGAAACTACAAATGGCAGCGGCGCTCACACGTCACCCAGAACAGGAAGTCGCTTCGGGTTTGGAGCACATGGCGCAGTGCTATCTGGAGAGGGTGAAAGAACTCCAAGCTTAGAGGTCGTTTCAAAATTACGCAGCGAGCGATGCTGTGTTATCTATTGAAATTTTTACGCTTATTTGCAATCGAGAATAGTAAGTAATATAATAATTCTATCATTATATATTCTTAACACCAAACTTGCTTTCGGACTCGGGATGGAACTCAAAAATAGATTATTCCATGGCTCAGTATCGACCAGATAACTGTTGCCGTCAAGATAATACCGCAATATCCCCAGCGGCGATATCATTATATACAACATTCCATTCTGGTTGTACAATACTCCTCCGAGCATCCCTTTACTTTAATGTTGCTTATATTTGCTTTTCAGTATTTGCCCGGTATTAAACTAAGATCTTCACTGGGGTTCGGTAAAATGGTACAGTTGTCCGATACACAAATTTTCTGTTTGTCCAATAAGTATAAACGTACGCGGCCGTCGACATAACTTTCAGTCACTACGCCCTCTTTGCCTACTGGCGTACGCACAAACGAGCCGATAGCGATGTTGGGTAGAGTCATTTCTCGATTACTTCAATGAAGACTCTGACACTCTGCAATTGTTCAGTAAGGAATTGAATGGAGGACGACGAAATTGTGAGTTTTGCAGTGAGCGTAGATTATTTTTCTTACCTTCGAATGCTTACTTTGCTTCCCTATGCAAAATGTCTAATCGCGATGTCTGTGCTCCATCGAATCAAGCTGTGTGCATATGACGAGGTGAAGTTGTTGAGAGCAAATTGCCATTTCTCAACTTGACAAGAAGCTAGACCCAGGAAGCTAGCGCCCTTGGAGGCTTATGCCTTTTGAATGCGTATTCTGATGAAAATTGAATAAATTGGTGTATTTCTTTAAATAATTTAAATACTGGAATAACATATTTTTTGGTTGCCAGTGACAGGGCTAATGCACCTTGTGCATACGCAACCGTTCTGTTAGATTGAGAAATGACAATTTGCTCTCAACAACTTCACCTTGTGGTATGTACACAGCTTGATCCGATGGAACACAGACATCGCGATTAGACATTTTGCATAGGGAAGCAAAGTAAGCATTCGAAGGTAAGAAAAATAATCTACGCTCACTGTAAAACTCACAATTTCGTTGTCCTCCATTCGATTCCTTACTGAACAATTGCAGAGTGTCAGAGTCTTCATTGAAGTAATCGAGAAATGACTCTACCCAACATCGCTATCGGCTCGTTTGTGCGTACGCCAGTAGGCAAAGAGGGCGTAGTGACTGAAAGTTATGTCGACGGCCGCGTACGTTTGTACTTATTGGACAAACAGAAAATTTGTGTATCGGACAACTGTACCATTTTACCGAACCCCAGTGAAGATCTTAGTTTTATACCGGGCAAGTACTGCAAAGCAAATATAAGCAACATTAAAGTAAAGGGATGCTCGGACGAGTATTGGACAGCCAGAATGGAATGTTGTATATAATGATATCGCCGCTGGGGATATTGCGGTATTATCTTGACGGCAACAGTTATCTGGTCGATACTGAGCCATGGAATAATCTATTTTTGAGTTCCATCCCGAGTCCGAAAGCAAGTTTGGTGTTAAGAATATATAATGATAGAATTATTATATTACTTACTATTCTCGATTGCAAATAAGCGTAAAAATTTCAATAGATAACACAGCATCGCTCGCTGCGTAATTTTGAAACGACCTCTAAGCTTGGAGTTCTTTCACCCTCTCCAGATAGCACTGCGCCATGTGCTCCTAACCCGAAGCGACTTCCTGTTCTGGGTGACGTGTGAGCGCCGCTGCCATTTGTAGTTTTGCCGTCTACCAGCGATGGGACACTGGAGGACTATGCGAACGACAGAGCCATGGAAAACGCTGACACTGCATTCGGCCGGTATGACAACACGCGATCCTTCATTTAAGGCACACCGATGCTGATGTTGAGGTTGTTGCACTGTCAATGATGTCGTCGGTAGCAGAAGGTACGGCCCTATTAGGGTAGACTGGGGCGTGCCCTGTAATAGGGCCAGCGATGGCCGTTGCACGGGCAGAGTGCTCAGCCGGGGCAGCGGTTATAGCTGTCCGTCCCGAGAAAAGCTGCCGAGCTGCGGCGGCTGATCAGCTGGGCGATCAGCTGCGCATTCTGAAGTTGGTGCATCAGTTCGGGATCCAGGACTTGATGGACGGCTCGGTCAATCCGATACATTTGACGATATCCAATGTCCCATTTACGGGATTGCTGCTTGTCGTAGATCGTAGGTAGATTATGGTTAGCATATTGACTAAACACGTTTGTTTTTCCTCAGGCACTTGTCTGCTTCGAACAGCTCCGAAAGCTGGTAACAATTAAAAAATATCCGAGTTTGCAGAGTTTCACCTATCTTCCGGATCTGCTTCCTATTTTTGGTGTCGTTCCTGTTGAATTGCTAGTAGTAACATGTTGACAAGATTGGACATGTTTGCGGTAAATAGTGATATTGAATGACTGTTGGATAGAATGGGATGTAATGAATGTTGGATGTTTGATTTTTAAAGCAATGAACTTTATGTATCGGAAGAATTGCATTTTTTTAGCATTTTTTATTGCATTTCGGATTAATATCCCATGCCTGTGATCATTACTGGTAATATATTAACCAGGTGTTAGCTCCCAAACTTGTCGCGTAACGGTATGTAATTCAAAGGAATCAAAAATGTTTAAAACACCGAGTTTTGCTTTGGATGGAGCTTTATTTAATCACGGTTTTTGTACTCCTTCAAAAAATTCGATCTTCTCTCGTTCACTGTCGTGATGCTACTGTTTGAATCGCGATGGCGAGGAACCCGATTCCTAGTCCTGAGGTCATTCGCCTTCCCTATACCCGAACCCGTTACAGTGCCCTCTGTAGGTGATATTGTGGAATCTCTCGCGATCGCAAGTGCTGAATGTTGAACTGGCAGCTGCGGTGACAATTCTACTCTATTTGTTTACGACTCGCAGCAACACCAGGTTAAAAAGTATAAAACAAAATCGTATGAATACTGAATTGGTTCAGTAGAAGTGAGTTTTTAACCAAGAGTTCATTTATGACCACCTGAACTTTGGCATGTATAATAAGAAAGGTAGCAATTTGAGCTATCAATTACATAAATCAGACATTGAGGGCCTTCACGATTCTAGTTAGTTTTTTGTATGAAGTTTGACAGTTGGCGGCTGAAATCATGTAAACACTCCATACAAAACCACACAAAAAACTAGCCTGCAATTTTCAGTCTAGATCAGCGGTCGGCAAAGTCCGGCCCGCGGGCCAAATGCGGCCCGCCGCAACATTCAACCCGGCCCGCGAAGGGTTTTGACTGATTTTGAAAGATGGGAAGAAGCTATTCGTATACAAATTACTGAATATATTTTTGAATAATATTTTATACCATCGCACTCTTTCAATTTTAATTTAAGTACTATGTAATGACGAATCGTTCGGTATGTTCGAGCTCGTGATCAATATCCCCGTAACGTTTACATGAAAACAATTGCCTTTTTTTCGGCTGGCTGTATGGCTGTAAAACTAGGAGAGATAATTTATTTACATTTACATCATTTGCAAGGTAGTTATTTAACCTTCCTTGGACAAATAAATTTAAGACTTTGGGTGTTGCTTTTCTTCAGTTATTCGGAATTTTCGCCATGCCAAAATTAACCTAAAATGAATGCATTGAGTTTTGGCGTCATTGATTGCCGCTGCGAAGCCAGTGGACGCGATTTCTGCTTCCTGATATGTGTGTTTATGTTTCCCAAGAACTATTTCACTGTTTGGCGGGTGGCATCGATCTCGCGGCCCAGATAACCCAGTAATGTAGCCACTTGTACCTTTGTCTTCATTTTTAGCTTCTTTTGGAACCTCAAAAATGAACCTGGGCTCTCTTGCGATGCTTTGATTGTTGCCTAATAGTGACAAGGTGTTGACGACCAAAACGCAGAAGCGTTCCTATGCGACGAAAAACTTCTGTACGCAGTCCATTTAAGACGCTACGAGGTGTCATACATTGATCGCCCACGCTTCTAAGTTAGTTGGTTCACTTTTTTAGTCATCATGGTTAGAGTTCGACTGAAACAGGTGTCAAGGTGAGGTGACTGATAGAGGTTGTCTGTTGTCTCATGGGATACCACTATTCAAAGTGCAATAAACGTTTTGTAAGAGCGGGTGCCAGTCTCGTAGTACAGTCGTCAACTCGTACGACTTAACAACATGCCCGTAATGGGTTCGATCCCCAAATAGACCGCGCCGCCATACGTAGGACTGATTATCCTGCTAAGGGGGAGAATCAATTAGTCACTGAAAGCCTAAGCCCACAAGTGGGTACAGGCAGGCCTTGACCGACATCGGTTGTTAAGCCAAAGAAGAAGAAGAAGAAGAGCGGGTGAAGATAATCCCATGATCAACCTATGAATTTGTCAATTTTGTTAATGCAACCGTTATGTAATTTTAACATTGTTTTAACACGACAATCAGACTTTCGGAATGAACTAAATCGCACACGAATTTTTATATTGATAAGATACAATAAAGCCTGGTTATGATAAATTTAACTTAAGTTTTGCATGCGACTTGTATTTGATGGGATAGCATTGGAATTTCGCCAACGCAAAACATGCAATACAAAATTTTAAATATAGTGAAAACGGCTTCATACATTTTCACACGATAATTTTTTTTATTTTGTTTTATTCGTTCTTCTTCATTTCACACAAATCAGTTGGTTTCCCTTTAAACTATTTTAGGGATATTTTCGATCGTATTTGCAGGGTTACATTCTTGCAGGGTTAAAACCGGGTTGTACTTATCTGTTGAGTTTTTTAGTACGTCAGGTGTTCCTCAGGGTTGTGTGCTAAGTCCACTTCTGTTTTCTTTGTTCATTAATGATGTCTGTAATGTTTTACCTCCTAATGGTCATCTCCTTTATGCGGATGATATCAAAATCTTTTTACCTGTCTCTTCTTCTTCTGATTGTATGAGACTTCAGCATTACCTTAATGCATTTGTTCATTGGTGTTCATCCAACTTACTTCGATTGTGCCCTGATAAATGTTCTGTTATTTCTTTCTCTCACTCTCTTTCTCCTATTTTATTTAACTAAACTCTCTCTAACTCGTCTCTCTCTCGTGTTATGTCCATCCGTGACCTTGGTATTATATTCGACAGTCGTCTGAACTTTAAACTGCAGCTTGATGAGGTTCTACTAAAAGCTAATCGAACCCTTGGGTTTATTTTACGTTTTAGCTCTATTTTTAGAGATCAAAGCTTCCTAAGAAACCTTTATTGTGCTCTGGTAAGGCCTCTTCTTGAATAAGCTAATATCATCTGAGATCCTCCTACTATTGATGACTGTTCGAGAATTGAATGCATTCAGCGCCTCTTCACCAGGATTGCTTTTCGTCGTTTGTTCGGTGCTGCCTCACTACCTCCCTATGAAACGCGATTGCAGTTATTCAATCTTCACTCTTTAAGCTTCCGCCGCCAAGTGTCTCAGGCATGGTTTATTGGTGGCTTATTACTTTCTCTTACTGATGCTCCTGATTTACTCTCGTCCATCACGTTGTATGTTCCCTCTCGTTCTCGTCGTCCTCGAGATCCTCTGTCAATTGAAACACGTCATACTCTTTATACTTTCAATGATCCTCTTCTATCCTCTTTCAGGTTGTTTAACCACTTTTACCATCTCTTTGATTTCGACTCCTCTCTTAACTCTTTCCGTAACCGTATTTTTCTTCTGATTCTCTTTAATTATTCTTCCAAGTTTTCATTAAGCTTATGATAGTCTCTACACTCTACCTATGTTTTTTTTCTTTGCTAGGTCAAGACAAGTTTAGTTAGGCTTAGTTTTTCATGAATTATTTTGTTTATTTTGTTTATGTAGGGGGGTGTTACGAGTAACGAGCGGCCTACTCCGCGATTTTTTGGTTTGGGGAGGGGAAGGAAGGGTACCAGAAGGCTATCGGTGGAAACCACTGAGTAACCTTGGTGAAAGGGTAAGGGGAAACCGAAGGCGACCAGCGGGCAAGCCACTTGATCAACCCAGGGGAAAGGGTAGGAAGGGAACCAAAAATAACAGCGCAGAACCGCAGAACACCGAAGAACGTATGCAAGTGTCAACCTTTGGCTACCCGCTAAGGACCTTAGGCGATTTGCACACTAGATGATGCGAGAATAGAGAAAATCAAAGAAAATCAAGCTTCTAATCGTTGCTGTGTGTTAATCTCTGAATTCAATTTATTTTACAAATGGTTGTGTACTAATCGTCGGCGTGCTGCTGTAGCGTTACGAGTACATTACGAGATTACAAGATTACACAATTACAAATGGTGGGACGCATTACATACGTGGAACGTTTAGTGTCAACACGCATGGCGACGGACAGACAACGCCATCTGTCGGCGCGTAGCGAGAGAAAGTGTAACGCGGGTTGCATACTCATTCGTCAACAGTTAGGATTTAATTAGTTTTAAGTCTGCTTTATTTAGCCTTGATGGCGGATATTGAATTAATAAATGAAATTAAATTAAATGAAATTAAATAAAAATGACTTGTCCATAAAGCATATTAATATTAACTGACTCAACGTTTGCTTCGATAATTTTTCACGCGTCAGACTTATGTATCTCTTTCTTCTTCTTCTTTTGGCTCAACAACCGTTGTCGTTCAAGTCCTGCCTGTACCATTTGTGGGATTGGCTTACAGTGATTTTTGGATTACCCCCCATAGCAGGATAGTCAGTCCTACGTAAGGTGGCACGGTCTATTTGGGGCTTGAACCCATGACGGGCATGTTGTTAAGTCGTACGAGTTGATGACTGTCCCACCAGACCGGCCTTCAGACTTATGTATCATCCCCGGAATATCCTCAATATTTTTTGCGGCGTGGGAGGATGGGGTCTTCAAGAAGCGATATTGATCCTTTTTGGTAAATTTTTTACTGATTACACTTTTGGCCATCTATTGCCGATTCTTAATTGATTGCCGAAAACAATTAGTTTTTAAAGTAGGTATCATCAATTCTGAACCATTCTTGGAAGATATAATTACAAAAAAACAACAATTACACCTAAAATGTTTCTAAAAGATTAAAATGTTATAATTAAAGTGCAAAAAAAACGCATTAACCTGGCCCGCGGCACTCAATCATTTACTAAAGTTGGCGCTTTGCCTCAAAAGTTTGCCGACCGTTGGTCTAGATTATTCTAGCCACAAAGCTAGAATTAGATTCAAGTACCTGCTCGAAAACACAGTGTTGTTTACATTTATCCCAAGGTGCATTAAAGAAATCAGGTGGAGGAATCTGAAATCAAAATGTATGTAGTCCAGGTAAGCTCGAAGGATTTTTTATAACCAATTTTGAACATCACTTTTTGACAGAACGAGTGAAAACTTTTGCTCCAACGAGCTTTCTGAAGGCTTGACGAATACTCAAAACAATCTTAAAATCTTCATTCAGAAGCAGAAGCGATTAAAATCAGCCTTCTAAATTAATACACCTCGGGATAAGCCCACCTGTATATTATACTCACTTAGATAGCTGCTCGAAAACTGCTATACAATGCAAACAGCTGACAGGCTAAAATTTCAGCCTACGAACTTACAACGGAAAGGGCCCCATAATTGGAAGAAAAACACCATTATTACGCTAAAAATAACCACGTGAACTGCGTTGTTCGATGTGGTCAATTTCGAATCTTCGATTCCAATACTAGATAGGGATTCATATCCCCTAGTCCAATCTTTATCCCCCTTTGCATAGCAAGTGAAGGGGCGGAGGGGTAGGTAGATAGTTACTATTTATATTGGTAGTAACTATTTTCATATTGGGATAGATGCATGTCTTAAATGCAACCACTTTACTTACTTTTTACTTATCCGGCGCTACAACCGCTTTGCGGTCTTGGCCTGCCTCAGGAGTGTCCGAAACCGCTCACGGTCTCGCGCCTTCGTCTGCCAGTCCGTTATCCCGGCCTTAATGGCGGACGCCTCCACGCCATCTTGCCACCTCAATTTGGGCCTACCACGCCTCCTCTGTCCTTGTGGACGGCCTAAAAAGACTTTACGGGCTGGGTCGTCCGTTTCCATGCGTACAACATGGCCAGCCCACCGGAGCCTGGCGAGCTTAATACGCTGTACGACAGTGAGGTCGCCGTACATCTCGTATAGCTCGTCATTATAGCGGCTCCTCCATTGTCCTTCCACACATACGGGGCCAAGTATCCTTCTGAGCATCTTCCTCTCGAACGCGGCTAAGAGGGCTTCGTCAGATTTGGACAGTGTCCATGTCTCAGAGGCGTATGTGAATACTGGTACTATATAGGTACTATATAGTCCCAGCTTCGTCCGTCGCGACAGGTTCTTTGAGGTGAACTGTTTTTTCAGGCTGTAGAATGACCGGTTGGCAGCCAGCATCCTTGCGCGCAACTCAACTTCCATACTGTTGTCGTTGCTGACCTTTGACCCAAGATAGGTGAATTCTGGGACGACTTCAAAAGTGCGTTCACCTATCTGTACATCACGCCTACGTAGATTTGGATTATTTATTGGTAGGTCCGCTGATGTTGCCACCATCAGTTCCATCAGCAACCACTTTACGTAAATAAAAAACAGCTTTACCGTTTTTTACACGTTTTCTTCGTATATTACTTCTTCATAACGACATGTGTCTTAAATTATTAAGATGCTCACATTACCACGCAAACAAAGAGACCCCAAAATTTGCCCGATTCAGACCAAGGCAATGGCGAATAAAATAGTAGACTAGGCGGTCGCCTGGGGCTCCGCCGAATTAGGGGCTCCGTAGATCGCTAATCTATAGTATGCCGTATGTATTACATGTATGCGGTATGGACAGAGTACTAGCGACAAGGGCCTCGGGAAGGATGGACGTTGGGGCCCCGAGGCTGGCGCATCATTTTCACCCGCCAGCAAAACTTTTAGAGCCTGTGACTGATTATCGTAGGCATTTCAAGTTTGCTGTTCACTCTCGCTACACAGCAAATTTTCTCATCATGCTTACTGAAAATGCAGGAATTAATTCTGTCAAATCGACCTGTAAGTCAGAACATGAAAACAAAACAACACGGTGTGCTCGTGATGTGCAGAAAGTCGATTTGGTAGGCGCTTATAGGCACCCCGATAAAAATTCAGATGATATTTCGGTTTGCGGGTTTAATTTAAAAGAATTGGCAGCCGTGTTGGTGTGTACAATGTTGGGAGCAAGCAATTCACGGTGCTTGCTAAAATTTAGTGGTGTCTGTGAGCGCTTACTGAACCATCAACACTTGTTGCGACAAAATACAGTATAAAAACTGTATAAAACAACATAAAACATGGATGAACATGAATTGAGAGACTAGCAATCTCTGCGCATCAATAAAAACACAATTTGAAAGAAATATTTCGTCTCTTTTTAATCGCTACCAACAACTGAAAAATCGGTAATATGATAATTGTTTTACTACGATTTCAATAAACGAGCTGCCATTTTGGTGTACTCCGGACATTACTATATGATTCAGTAAACATTATTTTTGCTGAAATGATTACTGAAACTTCAGCAAGAAAAACTCAATGAAATTTTACTGAAGTTCATTAAAAAAAGTTTTCTGTGTACAGCAAGTTCAGTGCCAGTACCAACTACACCTCTCCTTATAACACTAATAATGGGGGTCTCAACTCGTCTTACCGATTAGGGCCCCCGATACCCTTCATCCGCCACTAGACCAAGGGGTATGAGGAAGCTTGAACTAACAAAGAGAAACGCGAGCGGCAAATTTGCAAACGCATCCGGCAATATGAGCGACTTTTCTGACACCATCTTCAAATAGAACTTTTCCAATTGAGGTTTTAAAATGAGGTGTTTAAGCAGATCATAAATAACAAATCCTATTAAAAAAGTCGCTGGTACATCGGGAAGTGATTAAAACATAACCACATTTCTCGTTTCTCATTTAGATTCCATTATATCTAAATGCTATCCTCTAATAGGAATACAGATCAAATCCTAATCTCAATGACAATACCAATCAAATAGTATTTCAATGTATAGGGAATTTAAATCCAATTAATCGGGATTCGATTCGTTCAAATTCTTCTATTGATTGAATCTCCAAATCTTACAAATCCCAAATCTCCCAACACTATTCCACTGCTTAAGAAAACGCAAGTAGTATTTTGGATGGTTCGTTTTTAGAGTGGCTAACGTTCGGTAATTCGGCGATCGGTTTTCTCGTTGACGAATACTCAAAACAATCTTAAAATCTTCATTCAGAAGCAGAAGCGATTAAAATCAGCCTTCTAAATTAATACACCTCGGGATAAGCCCACCTGTATATTATACTCACTTAGATAGCTGCTCGAAAACTGCTATACAATGCAAACAGCTGACAGGCTAAAATTTCAGCCTACAAACTTACAACGGAAAGGGCCCCATAATTGGAAGAAAAACACCATTATTACGCTAAAAATAACCACGTAAGCTGCGTTGTTCGATGTGGTCAATTTCGAATCTTCGATTCCAATACTTGATAGGGATTCATATCCCCTAGTCCAATCTTTATCCCCTTTTGCATAGCAAGTGAATGGGCGGAGGGGTTCATAAATAACAGAGGAGGGCAGATCATAAATAACAAATCCTATTAAAAAAGTCGCTGGTATATCGGGAAGTGATTAAAACATAACCACATTTCTCGTTTCTCATTTAGATTCCATTATATCTAAATGCTATCCTCTAATAGGAATACAGATCAAATCCTAATCTCAATGACAATACCAATCAAATAGTATTTCAATATATATGGAATTTAAATCCAATTAATCGGGATTCGATTCGTTCAAATTATTCTATTGATTGAATCTCCAAATCTTACAAATCCCAAATCTCCCAACACTATTCCACTGCGTAAGAAAACGCAAGTAGTATTTTGGATGGTTCGTTTTTAGAGTGGCTAACGTTCGGTCATTCGGCGATCGGTTTTCTCGCCATCGCCAAGTAAAATATGCATCATCGCTAGGACCGCGATGGTGAACGTAAGAATCAAGATTATTTAAAAGGTATACAAACAACAGCGAATAAAAATTCCAACAAGAGCGAAAGTCAACCCAGATCCTGACATGCGCTGATGATGTAGACATCAATGATGTGGGGCTCTCCTATGTAGCCTACCAACGAGGCACAATTCACCTATCTTGGGTCAAAGGTCAGCCACGACAATAGCATGGAAGCTGAATTGCGCGCAAGGATGCTGACTGTCAACCGGTCATTCTACAGCCTGAAAAATCAGTTCACCTCAAAAAACCTGTCGCGACGGACGAAGCTGGGACTATATAGTACCTATATGAGTATAGTACCTAATAATATAGTACATAGTATATAGTATATAGCAGTATTTAGTATATAGAATATAGTACCTATATAGTACCAGTATTCACATACGCCTCTGAGACATGGGCACTGTCCAAATCTGACGAAACCCTCTTAGCCGCGTTCGAGAGGAAGATGCTCAGAAGGATACTTGGCCCCGTATGTGTGGAAGGACAATGGAGGAGCCGAGCTATACGAGATGTACGGCGACCTCACTGTCGTGCAGCGTATCAAGCTCGCCAGGCTCCGGTGGGCTGGTCATGTTATACGCATGGAAACAAACGTCCCAGCCCGTAAAGTCTTTTTAGGCCGTCCATAAGGACAGAGCGGGCGTGGTAGGCCCAAATTGAGGTGGCAAGATGGCGTGGAGGCGTCCGCCATTAGGGTCAGGATAACGGTCTGGCAGACGAAGGCGCACCGCAAAGCAGTTTTAGCGCCGGATAAGTAAGTAAGTAAAGTACTTAACAAGTATTGAAAGCCTATGTGGCGACATGTCCGCGTAGAATGTTACGACAAAAAAGGAGTAGAATCATATCGCAATTCTAAAAAGCCTGTATTTTCTACAAGTGCGCCTGTACTATGTACGAAAAACAAATGAAAACACAATTGAAAATTGCATTAGCAGATATAAGGCTCGTGATGTCTGAAAAAGAAGCAGTATGTAAACATGGAAATCCAAGGAAAACACTAATTGCATATATCCTTATAATAACGTCTGCCAAACTCCGATACAAACCGTGTGTTTTTACATCTAAATAGAAGAAATTACTAAACGAACATCTACACGACCTGCAGATGCAATTTTTTTCCCAGAGCACGAATGAATGATTCGTTGAAGAATGGAACTCCGTCGGGAACGCGATTGGCGTGTAACCCTCCTGGTTACCTGACTGTTACAATATTTAGAGCATGGTTTGATCATTTTCAAAATCGAGCAGAATTTTGTAGCTCAGATTTTCGATCGCTTTCCGCCAAAAGCGATCGAAAAAGCGAGCAGAAATGTCAGGGAAAACGCTTGGATTCCGATCGAAGAAATATTTCAATTTCAAAATTTCAGCGCTGAAAATTTCTAAATTTTTCATTTATAAATTTGCAACAATTTTGAATGCAAAATATTCCACAGCCATGCGCTGTGAAATATGTTTGCAGTTTGAGTTTGAGAAGTTTTCGATCGCTTTGCGCAGCGGGAAGGTGGTGTTTTCATTCATCCCAAGGTGCATCCCAAGAGATCTGGTGATGGAATCCAGAATCAAAGCGTATGTAGTCCAGGTGGTCATGCATGGACATGCTATGAGTTTTTTATAACCTAATTTGAATATCACTTTTTGACAGGATGGGTTTTCACCCCCTACTTTTGTTCTACCAAGCTTTCTGGAGGCTTAAGAAATACTCAAAACATTCTTAAAATCTTCATTCAGAAACAGAAACGATAAAAATTAGCCTACTAGATTCATACACTTTGGGAGAAGCCCACCTGTATATTATACCTACTTAGATAGCTGCTCGAAAACAGCTATACAATGCAGCTGATAGGCTGAAATTTCAGCCTGCAAACTTAAAACGGAAATTACCGCAGTATATGGAGCAGTTCGAACGCGAATGCAAGCGAATCAGCACCAATCGAATTTTCGGGTCCAAGCAGAATAACGGCAGGACAGGAGCCGGATCTCAACATTAACGGTAAGCAAATGTGAATACATATAGCCTCAAGTTGTTAAAGCAAATAAATGTGAACCGTGTACATATCTTTATAGTTGATGAATCTAACGCCGGAGCGGAGCTGTGCGCGTCTGACGGCCGAATTAGATTAACAGGAAGAAAATAATGTTGAGGATGATGAAGAAGATGTTTACATAGAAAGAGATACGAATTACCAGTTTTTTTACAACAAAACGCTGTAGGAAGGACTACGTTATGTTGCCGTAACGAAAAATCTGTCCCGATCTACGGCCAACATGATACTTGGTCTTTTTCAAAAAAGCTGAAGCTCTGCCTACCTGCTGACGCTTGAACCCTCTTAAAAACGTCCACCAAGGTCGGGATGGAAATCCAACCAATCTTGGGTGGGCAGTTTTGGTATCAGGGAATATAGACCGTGATAAGAGAACATTTTGGGTGAGTGCACGTTTGTTAAAGTTTTATAAATCTTATAAAATAATACAAATAGCAATATACTAATATCTTTTACAAGGCGATTATCCCACATGTTGATCTATTTTCTTTGCAGGTTTTCATCGATGTATAGGTGGTTTTCATCGATCTTCGATGGTTTCATCACCATAAGTCAGGCAACAGATGTATGAAACAGATAATAACAAGATGCATGCAATTTCAACACATAAAAAAAGCTAAAAACATTCCCGCTGCAACTTATCCGCAGTTGATGCCTAATGGTTTTGGTTGGCAAGTTAGAGCCTACTTTGGCCTAAAAGCCAATTTTACAGAATGGCCACACGAATATGGATTTTAAATTCCCGGTTTTTTCCCGGATTTTTTTTTTAAGTTTTTCCGGTTCACTATGCTTTGCGTAGCGGTTTTATCGATTGTTGGATTTGTAACAAATATCCGCCTGCAGATATGCAACCTGCAGGACTACTAATCCATGCGAAAATTAACATCATGGCAGATTACCACTGTTCCTTCGATAAGGAGCCATGATGTAATTTGTAACCTTGTAATCAAATGTAACAATCGCTAGAAGTGCATGCCTGTGTTTAGGCCATAGGATGCGCAGAAATAAATCCAAACTAGATTAGAGAGAAAAAGCAAATTGTTCGGAGTCGAAATTTATTTTCATATCTTCAACTCGACACAGCCCTAGAATCCTTCTGTAGTCCTTGGCGGGTAGCTACAGCTGGACACTCTTGGGCGCTCACTGGCGCAGTTGGTCAATTTGCTCACTCCCCCCTTGGCCCCTCCTCACCCTCTCACCTTGACTCGATCAGTTGGGCATAGTCCAACGATCAGTCGCTTCCTCTCCTTTTCCCACCCTCGACCTGATCAGTTCGGCTTAGTCCAACGATCAGTCGCTTCCTCCCCCTCCCTCGACCTGGTTAGTTCGGCACGTCCAACAACCAGTCAGGTTCTATTCCTTCCCTTTCCTGTGGCAATTCCGGTCGAATTTTTCACCGGCTTGTTTCTCCTTCTCCTTCCTCCATCCTTGGCCAAGTCGCGGTAGCAGTTGCACCCTCTGCCGCCTCCTCCCCCACCATCGATACTTCAATTCCAAATTATTATTTCATATGTTTTCAAAAAAAAATTATCTAGAGGTTGGTAAGTAAAGACGGGCATTACGGGAAAGATGGACACTTGTCATAAAAACTGGATAAAAGTTATTGATGAATTATTCAATATAATATCCAATCTGGAGGTATGTGATAAGAAAACAAAGGAGCAACGATCGGACTGCAGAAGCGACGCCACCTCAACCATCAGTGCCAGTGTGGGAACCCAGTCACCCGGGCGGAATGAAGGTAGAGGCCCGAAACCAAAATGCAAAATGCCAATGTACAGGCGATGAGTGATTAGGTAACCTTAAAATTGCTAGAAGGGACAAAAATTATCAGTTACCGCCTTGAGGAATACGGGGCGTAATTCGCCCACTAAATCCACTGTTAAATTTGACACGACCGCAATTTCACGAGGGATGAATACGAGTGCAAGGTAGAACGAATAGGCACACCATACCCCAAATGCGCAAGAACCGATATCGGTGAACGTAAGTATTGCACCAGTGCGAATGAGAATTACATATATTGCGTATCATACAGGATTTTCCAATTGAGTTTAGACTAGCCGCATACTTTTTTTGAATAGTCGCATTAGATTCTCGACTAGCATCCTCTATTTTTGATTACGAGCAATGGATTATTGACTAGGAGCAATTGATTCCAGCAGGTCCTTGCATGACAGCCTAAGAGCGTCGCGTTTATAACACCCGGTGTTACAGATCGACTTGAATAATAATCTGTGGATATTATTTAATTTCATCCGCTCATTAGTTTAACGTGTTTGTTTAACTACTATATATCGTCCACAAAATAAGATATATTTTATCTGATAGGATTTTGGTGCTATTGTTTTGATTTTATTAACGCACAATACAACACAAAAGCACTTAACGGCTGAATTGAAATATGCAGTAGTGAACCCACAGGCATAACTTAACCAAAAGCTAGATTAACACGTTGTCTGCCACCATACATGCCCACTGAACTGCCCCGTCAGGCCACGGAATCACTCTTTGAAACGATTGCATTTGCTTTTGCATTTTTTCTCTTTTAAATCAAAATCACCAATTCTCTTTGTTGTCTCAGTCGCTCCACAATGTCGTTTGTTGAGCTAATTCCATGGAATTTCATTCTTGGAACCCCCCTCCCCTCCCTTCCCTTCCCTTTCTTTACCTCTCGCAAAAGTCGGTGACATTCCGACTCCAACTGCTGCTTGCAAGGGAATCGGATGTCAGATCGGATGAAAACATAATAGAAACTCATTTTGATATTTTAATATTTTTTTTATAGTACAGTACAGTACAGTGTACTGTACAGTACAGTACAGTACTCGTAGTACAGTCGTCAACTCGTACGACTTAACAACATGCCCGTCATGGGTTCAATCCCCAAATAGACCGCGCCGCCATACGTATCCTGCTTTGGGGGGGGGGGGGGGGGAATCAATTAGTCACTGAAAGCCTAAGCCCACAAGTGGGTACAGGCAGGCCTTGACCGACATCGGTTGTTGAGCCAAAGAAAAAAAAATAATAATAATAATTTTTTTAAGAATTAATAACCGTGAAAGAACAGCATTGAGAAAGAACCGTTCAAATACGTGCAAATTAATCTCTTATAACACGTCTTTTACAATGTGTAATGTGTCAGCCACTATGTGGCTGACGTGGCCCGATCGGAAAAAAAACCGGCCAGCCACATAGTGGCTGACGTGGCAGACAACGTGTTAAGCAAGTTTTTCAGAGTGACCATGTGTAGTTCTATCGATTTTCGATCGAATATCGGTTTACAATTGAGCACACTAAAACTCAATTTTTCGAACCAAAAATCAAATATTTTTCTAAGTATTGACCATTCAACCATAAAATTGGAATTTAATAAAATTTATGGGTGAATATAAAGTTGTTTAAACTGAAAATTACCGAATTTGATTTAGATTTCCTACCGAAAACCTCTAAAAACAACCTGGTCACTCCGCGCCAGCAACCGGTCTGTTGAAATCAATTGCTCCTAGTCAATAATCCATTGCTCGTAATCAAAAATAGAGGATGCTAGTCAAGAATCTAATACGACTATTCAAAAAAAGTATGCGGCTAGTCTTAACTCAATTGGAAAACCCTGTATGTGAGAAACGGAAAATGTTGTCCTTACACATTGGTGTGATGTTGCTGGCCTGTGCTAAGTAGGGAACCATATACAAAACATTCCGTTAATTTAAAATGCACTTAGTACGATGATTAACAGTGACAGCAAAAGTTTGCGATGATTTCCCTTTTTTTTTTGGAGAATTTCCCGGTTTTCCCGGTTTTTCCCGGACAAATAAAATTCCCGGTTTTACCGGTTTTCCTGGTTGAGTGGCCACCCTGATTTTAGAAACCAATGGTTTCTTAGTGACACAAATTGTATTTGCCAGATTGTGGAAGCTAAGGAGACACATTCTTCTTTAGTTGTCGTTGGTATGCATTATGAGTCAAAAGAGGATATGTTTAAGCTTTCTGCAAAGGACCATATTTCTGAAATAGAACTATCGTCCACAAGTTTAAATATTTATAACGGTTTTCAGCCCAGAAATTCCAAAAAATACAACATTTTTTCAATGACATCTTTTAACTGTCAAAATCAAAATCGTCGTAACTCGAGGGGGCCGTAACTCCGGGATCGCCTGTATACGCGAATTCGCATTTCGCGATTCCTCTAAATTTGACAGCTCCATGTGTTTTTTGCAAGTATTTTAATTCTTTGAAATATTTTATGCTCTTTTTGAATTTCCTTAATGTTCTTAATGCATTTTGCATTACATTTGTGCAAAAGATACCTGTTTTACAACAAAAAACTTAAATTCAAAACTCTGTGGCGATATTTATCAACCCACGAACCAGTAGTGTAAACTATTTTTACATAGGAATCCGCTATACGCGAAAACTCGAGATACGCTATTGTGCTCGCTCCCGTACGATAGCGTATATCGGAAAATGACTGAAGTCATAAATGCAATAAAAAAAAAACAAGATCAATACATTTTTTGATTCTATAACCTTTGTTATCTAACGCATATTACGCCAAAAACCTGATAGACGAATACTTTTTGCACGCCAGTCAAACGACTTTTTTTAGTTTTTAAAATGTTTTGGTTGTTATTGCACTATCGTAATGCTCATTTATTAGCAATGCGAGTGCATTGATGGTCCCTTTATCAAACCTCATCATTATTTTTAGTAGCCCATGCCAATTGCGGCCATTATTCGCCTTTTTCAACAAAATATTCAGCTAGACGAATACTATTTGGACTGACTGTAACTCAAAACGAATATGATCTGGGTGAACGGATAAAGAAGACCAGCGATATCCCTGAGAATAGCTGGAAGGATCGTACGGTACCCACAGAGTAAAGGGGAGAGACAGAAAGTATCGACTTTTTGAACCACTTTTTCATGGCCATTGTCATAGACAAAAACTATGAGCGAAATACTCCAGACAATCTGCCACAATTATAGTGCTTTTCGTTTTAAAAAAATCCCTTCGTCGTATATTGACTTAAATGCGACGATCACCCGACATATGGTTAACGTTCAATTGACGCACACACGACGTCGTAAATAATAACTGGCTGGGTTTTACTAAAACACTTTACAAATTTCAAAAATATCAGGAACTTTTCATTAAGTATAACATTTGACTCATTTTCCGTGTTATTCGCATATCCAGGCGAGGTCAAGTCCCGATGATCCCCGATAAACAGCGCTCCCCTGTACTTTCATTGTAAAATTCACATTGCGAAATGGAGTGACAACATTTATTCTTACCAACAATGAAACAGAACCATACGCGATTTTTCATGATATTATTCACCAACATTTTACAACAAAGTTTTAACAAAAATATTTAATGCAACACTACAGAAACTTGATGGGAAGAATGATACATACTCAGACACCATACTACCATTCGAAATTGTTCTGAGCAATACATTTTCAAAGAACTAACTTAACATAATACATAGTTGCACAAACAAAAACGTTCGTTTAACTATATCACAACTATATTCTTTTCACAAGGCAGCGAGCTTATTGTTTACACCAGGACAAGAGCAAGCACTTTCAACCAGATTAGTTGTCGCGAATTCTAAACATGGCGGACTTTTCTACATGCGATAAGCTATGTTGCTATCTAGCTTAGGCGGCGCTCTGGGACCAATCGAACGAGACAAACAAACACGACTCTGTTCGATAGGTGCTCTGTCAGCTGTTCGATGTCTTATAGACCTGTCATGATGCACTGCAATACGCCTTTCTTTTCGTCTCGAAAATGAAGCATTTTCATAGTTTAAATGAATATCCACCTACAGGGGGAAGATTCAACTCATAATTTACTACTTATTCACATCCATCATAACATAGAAATTATTCAAATTTAATATTGAAAAATGTAAACAAACGTCCATGCCAAAACACATACAGTGCATACACATGGATTATGTACACACAATAGTTTAATACGTTTCAATCCTTTATATATGATGTTATAATTGATTGAAAAGTTTAACAATAATTATTGATAGCTATTTTAAATATTTTGCACGCAATTTTAAGAAGATAAAGAGACAAACTACGTAAACAAACTTAAAAATGTCCCGAATTGAATTCTATCTACTGTAGCTGTGAAGCGTTTGACAGCCAAGGTACTCACAGCACAGGTGGGTACCGAACATCACAGACAGAATCAACTGACATGTTCGACTCGACGTTTGTCTTGTTTGTTTGTTTGTGTCAGACAGTGCACCTCCATATGATTATATGGGTTTGTTCGTGTCTGACCGTAGCAATAGACGATGCGCAATCTCAGATTGCGCATATATTTATCTGTCAAACGGGTCGGTTTGATATATTTATCTGTCAAAAAATATTTATATATCTCGGACATATAATCTTGAAAATTTATGCGCAATCTTGGCGCAATCTGAAAATGTATGGAAATGACGTTTATAGCTCAGGGTTGGCTACGCGAAATGACTTATGTTTTGATAAAACGAATATATGCGCAATCTGAGATTGCGCATCGTGTATTAATACGGTGATGTCGTGTTCGATTGCTGCTAGAGCGCCGCCTTAGCCGGCGCTCTAGCAACCATCGAACACGACATCAGACCAAGGTCTATGTAGGAACGAAATATCGTTACGTCAAGGTATGTATATTAGGACACGGTAATCGCTCATTCGGACCAAGGTGGATTAAAAATATCAGGTGGCGGAGTCTAGAGCATTTTGACAATTCGTCACTTGACGTAAGGTTTCCAGGATTATAATATTATTTACATTTTTTTAATTGGTTCATTTAATTTTTCCACCATTTTTTTTATTAAAATTACTTATCAATCTTCTTCGTTTTGGCTCAACAACCGTTATCGGTCAAGGCCTGCCTGTACCACTTATGGGGTTGGCTTTCAATGACTTTTTGGATTACTCCCCATAGCAGGATAGTCAGTCCTACGTATGGCGGCACGGTCTACTTGGGGCTTGAAACCATGACGGGCATGTTATTAAGTCGTACGAGTTAACGACTGTACCATGGGACCGGCTTATAAATATGTTACCATTAAAACAAAGATTAAGGTGAGTTATTCGGTGTTATTTAGTGAATTTATTGTTTATTGTATTTTCGACATATTTGAATTTACAAACTAAGAAATCATTCATTTTTCCTATTCTCATATTTTATCCTCATTATCATCTCGTACATGAACATGAACGATTTAAGTAAGATTAGAAATCTTGTTCATATGATTTTAAAATTCGTGACAAAACAAATCATCTACTCTTTTGTTAATACAGATGGTCGCCGAGATACACGGTACCTCTCAGGCAGCGGTAAAATCTTGTTGTGCGCAAAATTGTTGCTGGCAAAATGTATGGATGTTGCCGGCAAATGTATGGATGGAACTTTGTTGCCGGCCAAATTGAAAGAAATTTGATTTTTGTCTGACAACATTTTCTATTTACCTTGGTCATGGTAATCGGGTTTATGAAATGAAACAGCAGCAGTGTGCGTTTTGTTGACATCCGACATCAATTTGTAAGGCCCGTGTCTGTGCTCCATCGGATGCGATTTTATCGGAAGGCCTGTCAAAATTTTATATGGGATTTGACAGACAACGTCGGACGTGCGATTTCGTCGTACGACGGAATCAAAAAATTTTGATTTCGTCGGACGCCGCATCCGATTCTATCTGTCAAACTAAATGTGTGGTGTTTTGTAGGAACAATCTCAAATTAATTTTTCATAATCGTTATATTATTCAAATCATCCAATTAATCGCAATATTATACGAAAAAGCGTTTGACAGCACGTGCGATAAAATCGCATGCTATGGAGCACAGACACGGGCCTAATTGAAGCATTTATAATACATTCTTTGGTGTATACAGTTTGGAGGCAGCTCGGGACCGGACGGTTGCCGGTTAATCGATATGCACGGATAATAGTCCAAGAAATGTCGAATTCATATAAAAATGATACAATTCACTAGTTTTATGATTAATTCACTTGGAATCAATCGATTAATCGTTAGTAGAATATTATATGAATCAATAACTGTTAGTTTAACAGCTGTTCATGATCAAAAAAGAATTTAGAAAATACCTCTAGACACTACAGAGCTGCACAAAAAACTGGTTGCCCACGTACGTTTGAACAGCTATCACATTTATGCACACGGTTAAGCCGCCCGCCGGTTAATCCGCCCCCGGATAATCGTCGTTCTACTGTATATTATTTTTTCAATTCTTTATTCAACAAATGAATGATGAAAAATAAACTCTGAACTGTTAATTGGCTAAGTTTTGACGCTAAACAATGTCAAAGCGAAATGTTGTAAGCAACATTCATAGACCACCTCAGCGATATGTTTCCGAGCAACAATGTTGCGCGCAACAACATTGGACTGCTGCCTTATACGCGGATTCGAAGATACGCGCCCGCTTGGCAAAGAGTAACTCATTTTGATGCCTCTCGCTACCCTTACCGCTTGGCAAAATACCCGCTTGGCAAAATGTCGCGCGACATGCATGCTTGAAATCGATGCTTGTTAACATTTTATTTCAAGCATCGTGAGTGTCCCAGCGTGAGCGCTGAGCGCACCTCCCCTCATTCTCAATGCCGCGTTTTTGGTTAATCCTCGCTCCCACCCTTTCTTTCCTTCTCTCAACGGACCTACCATTCCCGCGAGCGTAGGCCGACCAAAAAATTCCAGGAAATTCCTACAGTAAGTGTGCAGTTTTTTATTCACAGTACTGTTTGGCAAAATATCAATTCTTGATGGTGCGCGCTAGGCGAACAAAACGTTAGCTGCTGCACCACCGATGGTGCGTGCTGTTGGAAGGAAAAACACTTGCTGTTTGATGCGTTTGCTTGAGGAATGAAAGATAAATCGAGCATTAGAATGGTGAACAAAACTAGTACTATTTAAAACTTACCGATCACGCAGATATTTTAAATTAAACGGCGACTCTGTATGCCCGATCCATCTGCTTTGATCTGTTATCAGGAGCTTTGGTAATGCAATAGCTAGGTGTGATGGAAAATAATAGAAAAATAAACAAACATTGAAAGCAGTACGATTGTTTGAACACAAACATCATTTGGAAGATTCTTCTTCTTATGCATGCACTTACCCGTAGATCATGTAACAAAACATACTACATTTACGTCTGCGTTGACATCTTTCACGATTAACTTAACCACTTTTCTATTATCATTTCATAATTTTCGCTGCCTCTTCCGGCACCGATCATTCCCATATGAAATTTGCATTCGTTCTGGCAATGAGTTTCGAACGATCACAACACAGCGCGAGAGTGAAGAACACAAAGTAAATGGCACTATGTACAAGTGTTGATCATATGGTCAAAATAAAGTATAATGGAATTTATTTTGCTTCAAATGAATTGGTTTTATTCTGATTAAAAATTCAAATATTGTTATCAGTCTAGTTGTGAACGTTTAAAATTTTGATGAAGTGAATACATCATTACCAGATAAATGAAACGACAATCGACGCATTTTGACCATACCGAATTATGATCGTCTTTACACATAGTGTCATCTCTGGTGCTTCAGGATCTCACGCTCAGAGCAAAAATTCTCGCAAACTTCGCAACGGTGGGAGCGTTCAGCTGTGGAGGGCTGGAGGAGTGCGAGTGTGTGTCTCATGCACATAGCGAAATTTTGGTCAACACCTCGATGGTGGGAGCGTTTTTCCATGGGATGGGGTAGTGGAGTGCGAGTGTGTCGCATGATTCCTTTAAAACTAAGGCCAGGGGTAGCGAAAGGCATCAAAATGAGTTACTCTTTGCCAAGCGGGTATCGCGCGACATGCATGCTTGAAATCGATGCTTGTTAACATTTTATTTCAAGCATCGTGAGTGTCCCAGCGTGAGCGCTGAGCGCACCTCCCCTCATTCTCAATGCCGCGTTTTTGGTTAATCCTCGCTCCCACCCTTTCTTTCCTTCTCCTCAACGAACCCACCATTCCCGCGAGCGTAGACCGATCAAAAAATTCCAGGAAATTCCGACAGTAAGTGTGCAGTTTTTTATTCACAGTACTGTTTGGCAAAATATCAATTCTTGATGGCGCGTACTGGCGATCAAATCGTTGGCTGCTTGCTCCACCGATGGCGCGTGCTGTTGGAAGAAAAACACTTGTTGTTTGATGCGTTTTCCTGAGGAATGAAAGATTAATCGAGCATTAGAATGGTGAACAAAACTAGTACTATTTAAAACTTGCCGATCACGAAGATATTTGAAGTTAAACGGAGACTCGGTATGCCCTATCCATCTGCTTTGATCTGTTATCAGAAGCTTTGGTGATGAAATAGCTACGTGTGATGGAAAATAATAGAAGAATAAACAAACATTAAAAGCAGTACGATTGTTAGAACACAAACATCATTTGGAAGATTCTTCTTCTTATCCATGCACTTACCCGTAGACCATGTAACAAAACATACTGCATTTACGCGTGCGTTGACATCTTTCACGATTAACTTAACCACTTTTCTATTATCATTTCATAATTTTCGCTGCATCTGCCGGCACCGATCCTTCCCAAATGAAATTTGCATTCGTTCTGGTGATGAGTTTCGAACGATCACAACACAGCGCGAGAGTGAAGAACACAAAGTAAATGGCACTATGTACAAGTGTTGATCATATGGTCAAAATAAAGTATAATGGAATTTATTTTGCTTCAAATGAATTGGTTTTATTCTGATTAAAAATTCAAATATTGTTATCAGTCTAGTTGTGAACGTTTAAAATTTTGATGAAGTGAATACATCATTACCAGATAAATGAAACGACAATCGACGCATTTTGACCATACCGAATTATGATCGTCTTTACACATAGTGTCATCTCTGGTGCTTCAGGATCTCACGCTCAGAGCAAAAATTCTCGCAAACTTCGCAACGGTGGGAGCGTTCAGCTGTGGAGGGCTGGAGGAGTGCGAGTGTGTGTCTCATGCACATAGCGAAATTTTGGTCAACACCTCGATGGTGGGAGCGTTTTTCCATGGGATGGGGTAGTGGAGTGCGAGTGTGTCGCATGATTCCTTTAAAACTAAGGCCAGGGGTAGCGAAAGGCATCAAAATGAGTTACTCTTTGCCAAGCGGGTATCGCGCGACATGCATGCTTGAAATCGATGCTTGTTAACATTTTATTTCAAGCATCGTGAGTGTCCCAGCGTGAGCGCTGAGCGCACCTCCCCTCATTCTCAATGCCGCGTTTTTGGTTAATCCTCGCTCCCACCCTTTCTTTCCTTCTCCTCAACGAACCCACCATTCCCGCGAGCGTAGACCGATCAAAAAATTCCAGGAAATTCCGACAGTAAGTGTGCAGTTTTTTATTCACAGTACTGTTTGGCAAAATATCAATTCTTGATGGCGCGTACTGGCGATCAAATCGTTGGCTGCTTGCTCCACCGATGGCGCGTGCTGTTGGAAGAAAAACACTTGTTGTTTGATGCGTTTTCCTGAGGAATGAAAGATTAATCGAGCATTAGAATGGTGAACAAAACTAGTACTATTTAAAACTTGCCGATCACGAAGATATTTGAAGTTAAACGGAGACTCGGTATGCCCTATCCATCTGCTTTGATCTGTTATCAGAAGCTTTGGTGATGAAATAGCTACGTGTGATGGAAAATAATAGAAGAATAAACAAACATTAAAAGCAGTACGATTGTTAGAACACAAACATCATTTGGAAGATTCTTCTTCTTATCCATGCACTTACCCGTAGACCATGTAACAAAACATACTGCATTTACGCGTGCGTTGACATCTTTCACGATTAACTTAACCACTTTTCTATTATCATTTCATAATTTTCGCTGCATCTGCCGGCACCGATCCTTCCCAAATGAAATTTGCATTCGTTCTGGTGATGAGTTTCGAACGATCACAACACAGCGCGAGAGTGAAGAACACAAAGTAAATGGCACTATGTACAAGTGTTGATCATATGGTCATAATAAAGTGTAATGGAATTTATTTTACTTCAAATGAATTTATTTTATTCTGATTAAAAATTCAAATATTATTATCAGCCTAGTTGTTTACGTTTAAAATTTTAATGAAGTAAAAACATCATTACCAGATAAATAAAACGACAATCGACGCATTTTGACCATATCGAATTATGACTGTCTTTCACACATAGTGTCATCTCTTGCGCTTCAGGGTCTCACGCTCAGAGCAAAAATTCTCCCATCTTCGCAACGGTGGGTGCGTTCAGCTGTGGAGGGCGGGAGGAGTGCGAGTGTGTGTCTCATGCACACAGCGAAATTTTGGTCAACACCTCGATGGTGGGAGCGTTTTTCCATGGGATGGGGTAGTGGAGTGCGAGTGTGTCACATGATTCCTTCAAAACTAGGGCCAGGGGTAGCGAGAGGCATCAAAATGAGTTACTCTTTGCCAAGCGGGTTGGCCCTAGTTTTGAAGGAATCATGCGACACACTCGCACTCCACTACCCCATCCCATGGAAAAACGCTCCCACCATCGAGGTGTTGACCAAAATTTCGCTGTGTGCATGAGACACACACTCGCACTCCTCCAGCCCTCCACAGCTGAACGCTCCCACCGTTGCGAATTAGCGAGAATTTTTGCTCTGAGCGTGAGACCCTGAAGCGCCAGAGATGACACTATGTGTAAAGACGATCATAATTCGATATGGTCAAAATGCGTCGATTATCGTTTCATTTATCTGGTAATGATGTTTTCACTTCATCAAAATTTTAAACATTAACAACTAGGCTGATAACAATAATTGAAATGTAAATCAGAATAAATTAAATTCATTTGAAGTAAAATGAATTCCATTATACTCTATTTTGACCAAATGATCAACACTTGTACATAGTGCCATTTACTTTGTGTTCTTCACTCTCGCGCTGTGTTGTGATTAGTGTTGGGAAAAAGAGCACAATTAAGTGTGCTGTGCGCACACGCACGCACATCTCAGTGTGCGGTGCACATTTCGCACTGTGCGCGCACTCCGCACTGTGCGCGCACTCCGCACTGTGCGCGCACTCCGCACTTTTCGCACAGTGCGAGCACACTTCGCACGGTGCGCGCACTTTTCGCACACTCCGCACAGTGCGAGCACAGTCCGGACTTTTCGCACACTTCGCACATTGCGAGCACACTTCGCACAGTGCAAGCTTAACTTGCATCACTTTGCACTGTGCGAGCACACTTCGTACCATGGTGGTACGTACACAAAGACCACGACCACACGACCAGTGTCAGCTTTTTCTCTTAGAGTTCATTTACTCAGCCATCGGGGTCGTCTAACAGTGGATGAACTTGGCGGACACCTGACCTCTTCAAGCCCAACCCCCCCCCCCCCCCCCCCCCCCACTCCGTCCGCCCATCCACGATGGCTATTATTGGTCCCAACAGAAAGCATGTGTAGATCCATGCAAATATTGGAAACTCCATCGATTTGACATACACCTGTTTCGAATCCTTTAAAGGGTATAGACAATATTTTTTCAATCTAAGAGCCCCCTTCTACGCTGCACTTCATTCCTCGCTCTTCTTTTCCACCCTTTTACGCATGGCAAAAGCGCAGAACGCTGAAACACGCGCGCACTGCTGAAATCAATACAATTTAATCATCGTTGGCCCAAGGCATTGGGTAGAGCGAGAAACAACATAATTCTTTGCAAGTGTGGATGGCCGGTACACGAGCACACCGAAACCGCGCGGAGACATTTGCTGCGAGAATCGAATGCACAGAACGCTGCGCTTGACCACCATCGAAAACCAGTTACACAAACACAAGGATACAACACACCCAGACAAAAATTTAACCTTTAAGTTGGCAACCGGATACCCGGGTATTTTTTTCAACTTTAAACTGCCATAACTTTTGATTCATTGCTTTTATTGACCTGAAATTTGCCGTAGCCTCCCAACTTTTAATTTATGATTTTTTGGTGCATAAGTTGTAATTTTAAACAGCCTGTAAGTATTTTATTTTGAATTTTTTTTAACTTTACCACGTAAGTTGGCAACCAGCATACCCGGGTATTCCATACATTTTGTATGGAGAATGACGTTTCTCTTCTTCCTCTTTTCGTATTGTGCTTATTTTCGAGTCAAATTCAAGCGATTCCAAATTTCAATATGACCGTTATTTTTATATTAAAATGAAAAAAAAACTTAATGAATAAATGAAATAGAAGAGAATATATGGTCGGCATTACTTGCTTACAGCATTAAAATATAGAAAGCATTGTTTACCTATGAAAATCGTTAATTTTTTGCATCAAAACGTGTGGAATACCCGGGTATGCCGGTTGCCAACTTACGTGTGTAAATCTGGTTGCCAACTCTACGGTTAAAGGCCCCGAAACACAATATCAACACAGCGGTCCGTAGCCGAAGAAATTATCAGGAAAAATCGGCTGACATCAAGCACGCGTTTCTTTAAAACAACTATGAACTGTGAAGGTCGTAGGTAAACGACGCTCCAGTGGGTTGAGGTTTCTCTTGAATTTGGCTGAGATGAAACGTGTCTGTGCTTGAACTCGGAGCCACCGCTTTGCGATTGTGCAATAAAACAGACAGCTGGTTTCACGCGAAAACTGCTGTTCGCGTCGCAGGCTTGCAAAAATTACAATTTTCACTCGGAGCCCTAGTCAAATTTTGTGATTAACTGAAGAGAAGGGGACATGGGACAGGGCGAGAGGGGGGGGGGGGGGCGATGGGCATGTATGTGGTATGAATGTGTGCAAGCGATTTATGGATCTTTGATTCGCCCCGACTTGAACTCGTTGCACCAACGGATCGGAGTCGCTAATGCTAACTGATGCTAATGCTTAAAGGCGGTTTGTCAAAATATGCTCAGTACTACACCACCTGACTTCCTGTAACATGGTACGAAGTGTACTCGCACAGTACGAAGTGTACTCGCACAGTACAAAGTACAAAGCACTGCACGAAATTTGCGAAACATGCTTGCACTGTGCGAAGTGTGCGAAAAGTGTGGAGTGTGCTCGCACTGTGCGAAGTGTGCGAAAAGTCCGGACTGTGCTCACACTGTGCGAAAAGTGCGCGCACTGAGCGGAGTGTGCGAAAAGTGCCCGCACTGTGCGAAGTGTGCGAAAAGTGCGAAGTGCGCGCACTGTGCGAAAAGTGCGAAGTGCGCGCACTGTGCGAAGTGTGCTCGCACAGTACAAAGTGTGCTGTGCAGTGTGCACAATGAGGTGTGCTGTGCGCACAGTGCGCACTCGCGCACAATGCCCAACACTAGTTGTGATCGTTCGAAACTCATTGCCAGAACGAATGCAAATTTCATTTGGGAAGGATCGGTGCCGGAAGATGCAGTGAAAATTATAAAATGTTTATAGAAAAATGGTTAAGTAAATCGTGAAAGATGTAAACGCAGGCGTAACTGCAGTTTGTTTTGTTACATGATCTACGGGTAAGTGCATGCATAAGAAGAAGAATATTACAAATGATGTTTGTGTTTTAACAATCGTATTGCTTTTAATGTTTGTTTATTCTTCTATTAATTGCCATCACACCTAGCTATTTCATTACCAAAGCACCTGATAACCGATCAAAGAAGGTGAATCGGGCTTACAGAGTCGCCGTTTAACTTCAAATATCTTCGTGATCGGTAAGTTTTAAATAGTCCTAGTTATGTTCACCATTCTAATGCTCGATTTATCTGTCATTCCTTAGGAAAACTAATCAAACAGCAAGTGTTTTTCTTCCAACAGCACGCGCCATCGGTGGAGCAAGCAGCCAACGTTTTGATCGCCAGTACGCGCCATCAAGAATTGAAATATTCCAGAATAGCTCTGTGAATAAAAAACTGCACATTTACTGTCCGAATTTCCTGAAATTTTTTGATCGGCGTACGCTCGCGGGAATGGTGTGTCCGTTCAGGGAAGGAAAGAAAGGGTGGGAGCGAGGATTAACCAAAAACGCGGCATTGAGAATGAGGGGAGGTGCGCTCAGCGCTCACGCTGGGACACTCACGATGCTTGAAATAAAATGTTAACAAGCATCGATTTCAAGCATGCATGTCGCGCGACATTTTGCCAAGCGGGCGGTTTTCCAAATTTGACAGTTCTTTGAGCAAATTGTACTGATTTGACACATCCATTGTGAAATATAGTAGAGCGTCGATTATCCGGGCAGCTCGGGACCGGACGGTTGCCGGTTAATCGATTTGCACGGATAATGGTCCAAGAAATGTCAAACGCATATAAAACATATGAAATTCACTAGTTTTATTATTAATTCACCTAGAATTAATCGATTAACCGTTAGTAGAATATTATTTTAATCAATAACTGTAGGTTTAACAACTGTTCATGAACAAAAATGAATTTCGAAAATGCCCCTAGACATTACAGAGCTGCTCAAGAAACTGGTTACCCAATTGACTATCGCTGCAAACTATCGCCGTTCGTATGAACAGCTGTCAGATTTATGCGCACGATTAAGCCGACCACCGGTTAATCCGTCCCCGGATAATCGACGTTCTACTGTACTAAATATTTTCCATATTGATCGAATGTAAAATACCATTTGTCAAATTTGCGGGCCATTTGTCAAATTCAACCCAATAATAATAAAACTAGTGAATTTCATATGTTTTATATGCGTTTGACATTTCTTGGACCATTATCCGTGCAAATCGATTAACCGGCAACCGTCCGGTCCCGAGCTGCCCGGATAATCGACGCTCTACAGTATTTCACAATGGATGTGTCAAATCAGTACAATTTGCTCAAAGAACTGTCAAATTTGGAAAACCGCGTATCTTCGAATCCGCGTATAAGGCAGCAGTCCAATGTTGTTGCGCGCAACATTGTTGCTCGGAAACATATCGCTGAGGTGGTCTATGAATGTTGCTTACAACATTTCGCTTTGACATTGTTTAGCGTCAAAACTTAGCTAATTAACAGTTCAGAGTTTATTTTTCATCATTCATTTGTTGAATAAAGAATTGAAAAAATAATATACAGTAGAACGACGATTATCCGGGGGCGGATTAACCGGCGGGCGGCTTAACCGTGTGCATAAATGTAAGAAATAAGGAAACGAGCGGTGTAGGTGATTAAAGGAAATTCGTATATTCTTGCTTCTGTTCACGGTGACGCTCGCGGTAAGATTGTGTCGCTCATCGCCTGCTGTCATGCCCTCGCTACCTAGCTGTCATTTTGACGTTTTCGGGGGGGTAGCCCTCTCATCCTACACGGCCTTTCCTGACATTACTTCCGCCCCGGAAGTATCCACGTCTTAATACAACTTCCTGCTGTTAATGTTTTCTTAGGCCCTTCTGTCTCCTCATCTAACTTCTTTACTTCATATCGATCGTTATCTAAAATACGCGTGATTTCATACGGACCATAAAAGCGCGGTTTAAACTTTTGCCCTACTCCATACTGCGTCTTCGGTATAGCTACAAGATCTCCGATCTTAAACTGTCGTGAGGGTCTTCTACGCAGATTGTAGTACTTACAATTCTCCTCTTGCATTTTTTCAATATTACGCTTCGCTGTCCTGCGCAACTCATCTCTTCCTTCAGTGAAATCATTCTGTATCTCGCGTGATAGTAGTTCGTGTAGTACAGCATCTTCCTTCGTACGCATCTTGATACCGGTCATTAGCTCAAATGGTGTCATGTTGATTGTTCTCTGCCAGCTATTGTTCAAACACTTTTGAACTCGCGCTACGTGCTTAAACCATTCCTCCGGTTTCTCCATGGACAACTTCGTAAGCATTGGGATGATGATACGGTGGACACGCTCAACTTGTCCATTTCCTCGCGGAACTCCTGTTGCTATCGTGTGATGCTCAATGCCTTCGTTTTCACAAAACCTGATGAAATGTCCTGACGTGAAGGCAGAACCTCGATCACTGATGATTCGTCGTGGGTTGCCAAACGTACTCGTGATCACCTGAAGCTTCTTTACGACCTCTTCTGTAGTTGTTGATTTAGTCGTAAACAACCAGACAAACTTTGTGAAAGCGTCTATGACTGTAAGAATATATCCATATGACTTCTTCGTCGACGGCATCGGTCCTAAGTGGTCAACGTGTAACGTATCCAATGGTACGTCTCCTTTAGGTATCGGTTGTAGTTCACCTTCTGGTTTACCTCTTTTCTTTTCGCCGATGATACATGGAACACACGTGTCAATGCAACTCTTAATCTTTTCGTCTAATCCAACAATAAAATAATCTGCGTTAATGCGTTCTTTTGTTTTGCGGACGCCAAAATGTCCTTGTTCATGAGCAGACCTTATGATGTCTATCTCCATTGATTTTGGAACGTAAAGTCGTCGTTTATCGCCATCGTTTTCGTAAATAACGCCATTGTTCAAAATAAATTTGTCAACCGTATCTCCTCGTTCCAATGTTGCTATAATAGCCTTAGCTCGGTCATCCTTATTCTGAGCCATTCGTATCTTCGATAAGATGGTTGTTGAAATGATCATCACATTAGCTCTTGACAATGCGTCAACGTGCGGCATCTTTTCTCCTGGTCGATGTTCCATTACGTAATCGAATTCAGAAAGAGCTAATACGTACTTGGCAATTCTTGCGCTCAACTTCTTCTTCTTAACTGAGTCCTGGAATGCCATGCAATCAGTCACGATCTTAAATGTACGTCCAAGCAAATAGCATCTGAACTTCCGTACTGACTCTACTACAGCTAATGCTTCCAACTCGAACGAATGATAATTCTTCTCAGCGCTACTTGTGAGTCGACTAAAGTAATAACTGTTAAAACAACGACGAAAAGCAAACCATCAACCGAGAAATGAACGCGACGAACTTTGATCAAAAAGAACAACGACCAAGCTTCGATGTTAATTCTTTTATTCCTGAGACGCAACTGTACAAGTTCACAATTTTTCGTTCGCTTATATACTACCGTACACAAGTACTGTCAAACCCAAACAACAAAACGTTGCTTATTCTTAACACTCCTCCTCAACGTTTTGACATGTAAAATTCAAGTATTTAGACATATTTACATGTTTGATCGCACCTAAAGGTTTGGTCAGAATGTCCGCTTTCATTTCTGCACTTGGGCAGTACCTGATCTGAACTACATTATTGTCTATTAAACCTTTGACAAAGAAAATTTTAGTCTCAATGTGTTTTGATCGTCTTGTGCATCTACCCGATTCCGCGAAACTAATACATGCTTGATTGTCTTCATATATCACCGTAGGTTCGTTAACTGACTCACCCATATCATTTAATAAACGTCTAAGCCATATTATCTCCTGACATACTTCAGTTAATGAACAGTATTCAGCCTCCATTGAAGACAAACTTACACTAGTTTGGCGTCTACTTGCCCATGATATTACTCCTCCTGCATAAAATACTACGAATCCTGTTGTAGATTTCCTTGAGCTCATATCACCTGCCCAATCAGCGTCTGAGAAGGCTTCCAACTTTTGATTACTTGTCCCTCCAAGATTCAAACACCAATCCTTTGTGCCTTTTAGATATCTGACTACACGTTTTGCAGCAACCCAGTCCTTTTCCGTGGGTTCATTAAACTTTCTGCCAAGAAATCCTACACTAGCGGAAATATCTGGCCTAGCGCAATTAGCAATAAACATCAGACTTCCAACAACGCTTCTATATTTTGTACTTTCCGTCAGCGTTTTACTTGGGTTTTCATCACGTAAAAATCCTACGTCCATTGGAGTTTTAGTTTTATTTGCATTTTCTAAACCCAATTTTGAAATGAGACCTTCTATATGTGTTTTAGTACTCAAACTAAAAAAAACCTTTATCATTTCTAATCACCTGAATTCCTAAAAAATGTTTTACGTCGCCTAGCATTTTAATCGCAAAATGTTTCTTTAATTCTCTGAAAACCTTAGTGATACTGTTTTCATCTTTACATGCGACTAATATATCATCAACATAAACGATTAAGAATACATCGGAACGCACAAACAGACAAGGGTCAGCTTGACTTGCCTTGAAATCCATCTTTTCAACTACATTACTAAGAGTAAGATTCCAGCACCTTGCTGATTGTTTTAAGCCATAAATGCTCCTCCTCAAAAAACAAACTTTATCTTCTTTTCCGCGTTCTTCATAACCAGGAGGTTGGCGCATATAAATTTCTTCTTCTAAATTTCCATGAAGGTAGGCTGTCTCAACATCAAAATGTTTTACAACTAAATTATCTCTACCAGCTATCGCTAGTAATGTGCGAACAGTATTATATTTGGTAACCGACGCAAATGTTTCATCGTAATCCGTACCGTATATTTGATTAAAACCCTGCGCAACTATTCTTGCTTTGAATCGCACTACCTGTCCTTTTTCATCTTTCTTCATTTTAAACACCCAACGACTCCCAATCGCTTTCTTACCCGCCGGTAAATCCACCAAACACCATGTGTTGTTCTTTTCATGCGATCTTAGCTACCAGTCCATAGCCGCTTTCCACGAATTAGAGTTGGTCGAATTCATCGCCTCCGCCCACGTTGTCGGCTCTTCTTCGATGTGTGCAACACCAACGATGAACTCGTCCAAGTAACTCGGCAGCTTTCCGCGAGTTTCGCGTACAGGCAAATTACTCACCGCTTTGTCCTCGTCGGTCAATTGTTCATCGAAGTCAGCGTATGGATCCAGAAACTCAGTTTCTCCGGAATCCAGCGATTGTTCATCCTCTCCATCCGATGATATTGTTGCATTTTCGACACAATGAGGAGCTGTATCGAAAACAACAATGCTATTGTCTTCGCTCTGGCTACTCGTGTGGTCCTCACATCGGCTGCTTGGATGCTCGTTTTCCAGGAATCTGGCATCACGACTCACTGTTATTTTGGCCGTCTTTACGTCAACAAAACGGTATGCCTTTTGTTCTTCAGAATAGCCGATAAGTGTGAGTTTCTTCGCCTTGCTCGCAAACTTTACACGCTTATTTTTGGGAATATGTACCCAAGCACTACAACCATATGCCCGGAGATGATCCACTTTTGGTTTTGTTTTGAACCACATTTCGTATGGAGTATTATTCACCGCGTTGGATGGCAAACGATTTTGCAAGTAAGCCGCACAAATTACTGCTTCCCCCCAAAATGTTTTGTTCAAACCAGCACCCAAAAGCATCACGGTTGTCATTTCCTGTAAATACCGGTTTCTTCTTTCTGCAACTCCGTTTTGTTGCGGCGTGTATGCGGTTGATGTTTGCAGCAAAATACCTTCTTTTCTATAGAAGTTTTTCAATTTTTCACTTGTATACTCTCCGCCTCCGTCCGATCGAATCACTTTTGGTATTTTCCCGAGCTGATTTTTCACTAATTTCACAAAATTTATTATCTTGTCACACGCATCCGATTTCGAACGCAAGAGAAACACATATGTGTATCGACTGTAATCGTCGATTAGTGTTAGGAAATAACGATTTCCACTCGGGGTTTCGACCGGCATGGGGCCACACACATCACTGTGCACTATTTCTAGTATTTCGTTAGTGCGTCGCTCAGCGCATTTCGGGATCTTTGTTCTAGACAATTTTCCCTCCAAACACACTTCACAAGTGAAATCACACGCGCATGTTTTTACACCAGCACCAGTACACATATTTTTCTTGAACAAATTTTGTATCGCACTATTTTCACGATGGCCGAATCGCTTATGCCACTGATGCACACAACAATCACCATTATTCTCGCATACAACGTATGCTGATTCTGTACGGTGCGTGTATAGGTTATTGCGCAAGGAACCTTGAATCATACAAACGTTGTTTTTGTGAATTTCACAGGACTCCTTTGTGAAGATTACTTGATAACCTTCCTCACAAAAACAAGCAACTGTTTTTGGGTTTGGTAACCTATGCCTAATAGCTCTACCAAACATTAGTTCGGCTGGTGCTATTTTAGTTACATGGTGCGGCCATGAGTTATAATCCGCTACATATTCCGCAAGGGCCTGTTTCCAGCATTTTTTTTCTAACCGTGCAATGGCTGCAATCTTATTTATACCTTGCATTCCACGCTCAACTAACCCATTTTCGGTAGGATTTAGAGGCGTGCTATTTATGAGTTTTATCCCCCATACATCTGCTAACCATCTTTTGAAATCTACCGCATTAAACGGGGGTCCATTATCTGCTTTTAATTTCTTAGGTACATAGTATGTTAAAAATATCCTGTTCAATGCTTTTTGTATACTATTCGCATCCGTTCGCTCTAGAGGGACGGCTATCAGAAATCGCGAGTAATTATCTGTAAGCACCAATGTTTTAACATTATCTGTGGTAGATGAAATATCCATTGACACATAATCCCATGGATTCTCCGGTAGCTCCGTTAATTCTATAGGTACCGCCGTATTTGTCGTTTTCACTAGCTGACATTCTGGGCAGCTTCTAACAAAAGCTTCAATCTCTTTGTCCATACCGGGCCACCAAAGTCCCGTTCTCAGAACATTTTTCATCGTGGACATGCCAGGGTGGCTTCTATGAGCTAATGTTAACGCTCGGTTCCTAAGTATATGCGGGAGGACCATCTTTTCTTGTTTAAATAGGAAACCGTTTTCCACATACAGCTCCCTCTGAAACGCTTTATACCTTGCAATTTCTTGTGGCCATTCATTCTCTTTATCTAACCAAGCAATAACCTTGTTTAATATAACATCTTTTTCTAATTCCTTTCCTACTTCTTCCGTGGTTAACGCCAATAGTGTTTCATTAACCTGGTTTACGCACGCAGTAACCAAACATAGTTCGTGAGGCTCCTTAGCAACCCCAAATTGGTAATCCTCTTTAGATCTGCACAGCCTAGACGCAGTATCGGCTATGTTCTCGTTTCCCGGAACGTGTTCGAAATCAAAATCATAATGGTCCAGTCTGATGAACCATCCTTCTGCCCTGGACATAATCCTCTTTCCTATATCTTTTTGTTTAGCCGGTTTAATCATAAATTTCAACGCTTCACTATCTGATCGCAACAAAAATTTCCTTCTTAATAGATAGTAAGCAAATCGTTCCATAGCCCAAACTATGGCCAAAGCCTCCCTATGCAGTTGCGGATAGCGGCTTTCCGTCTCCGTCAATCCTTTGGATGCACATGCGATAATACGCATTTCGGACGTGCTCAATTTTTCTTGGGCTAAAATTGCTCCCAAGCCCCAAGGTGATGCATCAGTATATAGTATGATCCTATCCTTTTCATTGAAATAACCCCTTTTGATAAGGTCTTCCATAGCAACCTTTTTCAATTCTTCAAACGTATTTTGATGCATCTCTTCCCATTTAAATTTATCTCTTTTTATCAAATCCCTCAACGGCTTAGTTTTATGTGAAAAGTCTCTGATAAATGGGCCAATAAAAGTCAACATTCCTAAAAAACTTCTAAGTTCACCTGCGTCCTTAGGTCTGTCAAAATTTTGAATGGTTGTCATTTTTTCCCTCATCGGTAATATTCCTTCTCCATCTAGTGTTAATCCTAAGAAATTCACTTTTTCCTGACCATAACACGATTTTTCTTCGTTAATGGTAAGTCCATTTTTTTCAATAACTTCCCTAACCATATTTTCTATTTCCTTTAGTTCTTTCAACGATTTACCGTACATCAAAATATCATCTAGGTATATAAGAACATTTTTGCAATTTCTGAAAACTTTCTCCATCTCTTTTTGAAAAATCTCCGGTGCACAAGATAGCCCGAAAGGTAATCTCTTGAACCGCATTAATCCATTCATCGTCATAAACGCAGTCAAATGGCGCACCTCACTATGTAATTCTATGTGAAAGTATGCGTCTTTCAAATCTATCTTAGAAAACAAAATCTTTCCATCGTTGTTGGGGATATCAGTCCAAATTCTTTCTAATGATGGCATGGGGTACGGATCTCGTATGATAGCCTTATTCGCTTCTCTATAATCAATAACAATTCTAAAGTCCTTATTTCCTTTCGGCACTAGCACCATAGGTGACACAAAAGATATTTCCGCATCCTCGCTGTCTACATACTCAATGATACCGTTAAGCTCCATTTCCTCTAGTCTCTCATTCACGGCTCTCTCAAATGCTTTAGGTATATTATAACGTATTATTTGTTTGGGTGTGACTGTTTTGTCTATTCTAAATTTCACCGCACCAATATTCAATTTAGGAAATGTATCCTTTACTGTCGTCTCTTGTGTTTTGTTACGCAACATATAATGCTTTCCAGGTCCTATGCATACTAAACCTAAGCTGACTGCTGTGTTAAAACTTAACAGGGATATTTCAGCTCCCTTTACCACAAAAATTTTTGCCATAGTTCTATTAGTTCCACCTGCACATATTATTGCTTTAAATGAGCATTCTACGTCCAAAACTGCACTATTCGCATAACTCCGCAGCGTTGTTTCAGGGTGTGGCTGCCATTCACGCACACTCGACTGGGCGTGTGTCCTTATTTGCCACCAACTCTCAGCAGTAACAGTGTTCACCGATGCCCCAGTATCTAGTAAGAAAATGATAGGCACATTTCCGATCATGCAGTTAATGCGCCTTGGATCGTCGGTTACTGCATGCCTTCCTCGTTCGCCGGAAAACTGTTAAAGTAAATTAAAATAAAACGAAATAAATAAGATAAGTGAATCAAAAATACACTTTTGCCCACACACTCATGAACTTTTGACGGCGAGCAATTTCAGCTTGCTATATATATATATATATATATACATATATATACATATATATACATATACACATATATATATATATATATATATATATATATATATATATATATATATATATATATATATATATATATATATATATATATATATATATATATATATATATATATATATATATATATATATATATATATATATATATATATATATTGTAAAATCGATTAAATTGTAGTCACTTCGATTTGGCGTCCTGATTCGTTCGCTTTTTATTCTGTTCTAATGGCAGCTGTCAAAAATAACTTAATGCTAATATACACGTACCGTGACATCAAGTAGCGTTTACACGTATATACATTTTCCAAACTTTTACAACTCGGCCTATCCTGACAAATAAATTGTCCTCAATTCGTTAAACATTCTCATCATGTAGTGTCGCATCACATAATTCTGGGGCAAGATCAGCATCTGGCGCAATCCAATGTCTAAGCTTATCAGACTCAAGTATACCATCATATGGGATTTGAGTATGTTGGAAACCATCGATATCTCGAATTACATAACGGTCGTTCGGAAGTTGTTTGTGAACTATGTAAGGACCTTTGAACTTGGCAATAAATTTCTTGTTAGAATTTGCTGAATTATCGACGTTTCGAATAACAACAAGATCCCCTTCCGCAAATTCTACCGCTGGGTTGTGTCTTTTGCCAAACTGAATCAGGTTGATTTCCTGTGATCTTTTTATATTTTCAGAAGCTTCAGAACGAATAGTTTCTAAATTTCTAGAAGGTTCGTTTTTGTTATCTAGATACTCTTTGAATTCGTTTATAATGGTACCACGTTGTTCGACACCGAATAACAAAACCGAAGGAGCAAAATACGTTGACGAGTGTGTTGTGTTGTTCAGCGCATATTCGACTTCAGATAATTTGGAACACCAATCTGCATGATCCACGGAATCAGTAATTTTGCTTAACATGGGTTTGATTACTCTGTTAACTCTCTCAACCTGACCGTTGGCTTGAGGGGAACAAACGGCATTTTGAACATGTATTATGTTACGATCACTGAGAAACGTTTTAAACTCCTGAGATGAAAAACAAGTTGCACGATTACTCACTATTCGTTTGGGACGGCTATAATAGTTAAAATATTGTCCCAACACAGAACAAACCTCCCTTGTGTTGGTCGTAGTGGTGGGGTAAAGTTTTGTGAATTTAGTAAAAGAATCGATCACCACTAAAATGTATTTCTTTTTAGATTTTATGGATGGTAATGGGCCAAAATGGTCGATGTGAAGGGTATCGAAAGGTACTGAACTTTTGGGGATGTTGTACAAATTGCGCTTGTTTTTTCTTGGGGGGGCAGAGAAAAGTTTACATTTAAGGCAATTCTGAATGAAATTTTGTACCTGATTTTTCATACCTGAAAACCAATAGTGTTTGGCGATTTGTGAACAGCACTTGTCAACACCTAAATGGCCTATGCTTTCATGAGTGCTTCTAATCACATTTTTTATCAGTTCTTTTGGAACGATCAATTGCAATTTGCTTTCAGGGGATTGACGATATATCACACCATCCAGTAGTGTGTACCCTGGAATTGGTTTTGTTTCTAGTTCGGTTCTTAGATGAACTAATGTAGGATCTCGGCCCTGAGCTATCTGCAACTGAATGTCGAGATCCAACTCGTCAACAGCACCTGCCATTTTGGAGCGACTAAGTGCATCAGCGTGACCCATTGCTGTTCCAGGGCGATACTGCATAGTGTATTCATAGTTTTCTAAGAACAGGGACCACCTTGCAATTTTGGCGGAGCAGTTCCTGTTCTTCAAAGTTTCCACTAGGGAATTACAATCGGTTACTACCTTTATAGGGATACCATGCACATATGCATGAAAACGCTTCAAGGCGTAAATCACTGACAAAGTTTCTAACTCGTAGCTGTGAAGATTGGACTCACTAGAAGAAGCAGTTTTCGAAAAATATGCCACTGGATGGAATTTCCCATCATCTTGCTTTTGAAGTAAAACCGAGCCAAATCCAACTGTGCTGGCATCGCAATGTAGTTCTGTTTCTCGAGAAGGATCATAAATTGCCAACACAGGAGCATTAATTAATTTGGTTTTCAATTCATTAAATGCGTTCATACATGCTTCATCAAATTGGAAAGACACTTTTTCTTTAAGTAGATTGCTCAAAGGTTTTGCAATGTTCGAGAAAGACGGGACGAATCGTCTAAAATAGGAAAACAAACCAAGACAACGCTGAACTTCCTATGAGGTTTTAGGCACTGGGTAATTTTGGATAGCCTTAATGTGGTAGTTGCTTGGTTGAATTCCCTTTGAGTTTACATAGTAACCAAGGTAATCCAAGTTACTGCACCCAAATTTGCATTTGTCAATACGCAGTTCCAATCCATTCTTCCTAAGAGTTTTTAAAACAGCACCTAGAGTTTCTAAATGATCTTGAAACGTCTTTGACGCTATGATTATGTCGTCAAGATAGACGACTAGTTTGGCTTCGTCGATGAATTCTCGCAGTACTGAGTTAATGAATCTTTGAAATCCTGATGGAGCGTTTTTTAGCCCAAATGGCATTTTCAGATATTCATACTGTCCGTCAGGTGTTACAAAGGCAGTGTAACTAATAGAATCTTCGTGCATCTTAATTTGATGAAAGCCGCTTTTGAGATCTAAGAGAGTGAAATACCGTTTACCGCTTAGGTGTTCGAGGCAAGTGTCAATCAAAGGTATTGGATAGTTATCACGAATTGTTATCTTATTTAACGGACGGTAGTCAACACACATTCGTACCTCACCATTTTTCTTCCGTACTAACACAATAGCAGATGCGTAAGGTGAATTGCTGGGTCGAATAATTTGTTTTTCTAATAAATTTTTAACTATATCACGAACCTGATTGCGTTCGGCAAAAGACAACCGCCTAGGTTTACAGAATATTGGAGTATCATTTGTAACACTTATTTTCATTGAATGTTGTGATTCAAGAATAGTTTCATTTAAGGGCTGAAGATAGTTATTTTCCACACATGAAGCTATCAGACACATCTTGTCTCAATTCGTTTCCTATATCCAATGTGTTCGCTTCCTTACTAATATCAATAGCACATAACTCTGAAAAAGTCCTCAAAATACTCTCAGCCTCCGTACCACTATCGTTGGTCTGATTATGTTCATCAACACTATCGTATCTTTTCTGGTCTGATTGGAAAATAGATTGCGTCCAAATGTCTGCCTCATCCTTCGAATTAGTTTTAAAAATCCCCAATGAATTAAGGCGCGCTTTCACGTGTGTTGCAAGAGTAGATTTATTTTCTTTTAGTAAGTTCATCAGATTGTCTTGAGAATAACGATAACAAAGGTAATGTAAATGGATGTTCATCTTTTTTAATAAGTCCCTTCCTGCAATCAAGGGCCATGCTGTTTGTTGTTTTGGCAGTATCATAAAGGAATGGGAAACGTTGATATTTCGAAATTTTATTCTAATGTTCACATGGCCCAAAGATGTAAGCTGCTGGTTGCCTAATCCACAGAATTCCGAAAATTGAGGAGTATGTTTGATGTTTGGCACAAGTTGTTCACTGATGAAACTTTTAGGGCTGCCAGAATCAAACAAACAAAACACACGTGATTGCGTTGCGCTTAATTCATTATCATTCAGCAATGCGACACTTACCTCCTGAATTGGATCGATCCTAGCTCCTGAACCAGTCACTTGATTTCCATTATCATCTCCGTAATTGTTTTCTGCTGCAGCAGCCATCGACAGGTTCAGATGTGAGTAATCATTGCCACCGGATTGAGGCAATCGTGATGCCGGACACTGATGTTGGAAACTCTGCTGATCGCACGGTGCAAATATAGCGGCAGGCATCCTCTGGGCAACGTTCGGGCAGTCTTGTTTCTTGTGATCAGGGCTTCCACACAAGAAACATAGTTGGGCAGACTGACGTGGTTTTCGGCACTGGTTGGAAAAATGGCCGAAACTCGAACAATTGTAGCATCGCACCATTTCTTCTCGCCCCCCCCCGCGGTGTTGGTTTTCAGCATCAATGTAAAACGGCTTGAAGGTTGTGGACGAGTGGGGGATGACGGTGGTTCACGCATTTGGTAATGCATCTCGCATCGGTTTACATGATCAATCAGATCATACACATCACGATATTCTTTCGCCACTAAGTTGTCATACATGGGATCGCGCGATAGTCCTCGGATGATGTATGTTATAATCGCTGCGTTACTCACGTTCCCAGTTGTTCCAAGGGCATGTACACGAAAGATGTAGGCGGCGTAGGACTCATCATTCCTTTTGAATGTATGCAACAGCTTCTTGTGAATAGCAGCTTCATTATGCGTGTCTGGGAAAGCTTTTCCCATTCCTTCGGCAAATTCTTTAAACGATGTTACAGAATGCCGGAAACCACTGTACCACTCCTTTGCAGCGCCAGTTAGCTGACTGCTAGCGTACATCAATGTCATTTGGTCGGTCCAACCATAAACTTCAGCACTGTGTTTTACCGTTTTTATCCACTGCAAGAAACTGGCACCCTCTCCAAACATCGGAATAATCTGCTTAACCTCTTCCGGATGAAGCAATCTAGCTGTATTGGAGTATTCACGACTTTGGCTCTCAAGCGCTGCTAATTTGTTCCGCAGTTCAAGTATCTCACATTTTTGCTTTAGGAGCACAATTTCTGCTGCAGCTTCGTCGTTTTCTTTGATCACATCAGTTTTCATGATCTGGGTGACGCTCTCTTCTTTACTTTCGGCAATGGCTGCGTTGCACATGGTGTCGTTGGAATCGCCATTTTGTTGCGAGCTAGGGTACGCTTCCTTATAGAGAGCACGGATCTGCATCAGTGTTGCCGTACATGGCACGGTTATTTCGGCCGACTGGAGTGCGCACAGCATCTCATCCTTAGTCACTCTCTGGTCATCTACGGACATTTTGGGCTCACTATCCCACTTCTGAGATGTAAAATCGATTAAATTGTAGTCGCTTCGATTTGGCGTCCTGATTCGTTCGCTTTTTATTCTGTTGTAATGGCAGCTGTCAAAAATAACTTAATGCTAATATACACGTACCGTGACATCAAGTAGCGTTTACACGTATATACATTTTCCAAACTTTTACAATATATATATATATATATATATATATATATATATATATATATATATATATATATATATATATATATATATATATATATATATATATATATATATAGCATGATAATAAGTTTTGTTGTTGTTGTTGTTGTTGTTATTTTATTTTTTTATTTTTTTTTAAATTTATTTATTTTATTTAATTTTTTTTTATTTATTTATTTATTTATTTATTTATTTATTTATGTTTTTTTTTTGGTACCGTTCTGCAGCGGGGTCTCCTATTACCACCTGATTAATGTCCTCGGTCTGCTTCTTCACCACATTTGGAAATCGATTTGATCCCAATCTGGTTCTGCAACAAATTGCCAGATGTCCTATGGCACCGCACCGGAAGCATTTTGATCTGGATGCTCCACACTTCCCCCAGCCATGTATTTTGTCACACTTTGAGCATTTCGTTGCTCCCTTATTATACGTGTTCCGAAAACCGTTTGGATGCATTCCCGATAGTCTCTTGTTTTGTTGTTGTTCGTACGGCTCATATCGTTCCCTTTTCGTTCTCCACGAAGTCACTGCCGCTACATAATTATCGCTATCTGTAAATTCTTTTGTCGTGCTTTTGGCAAGCTTTTGTTCTATCTCTCTCTTTTCCATTCTTACGAAATCAAGGTGTTTACCATGCTTTACTAATTTGTCCAATTCATTCCCAAATAAATCTGCCATTTCAAACAATTTTTCGGCAATCTGGGGAACCGAACGTCGCAACACAGCTTGCACTAACTCTTCAGTTTTCTGTTCTTCTGGCAGACCACAGAATTTCACTTGAGCTTCTAATCTTAACACCCAATCACCAAATGTTTCATCAGCTTCCATTTTCATTTCTCTCAGCTTCATCCTTTCTTTTCCCTCATCACATATGCCGTTGAAAAAATCGTCTACCCCTTTCACTGTTTCTGTATACACGTCCCCTTCACCACTTTTCACTCGTCTTTCCTGCATTTCTATAATGTTTAGCAGATAGCTTCCAGCAAATACTTTCAAAGCTATCAACTTCATTTCCGAATTCACTTTTCCTTTACACATCACTATTCTCTCATATTGTCCTTTAAAACGCGCCCACTCTGCTTTCCGCTCGTGGATAGGAAGCTCTTCCGAAAATGGTTTAAGCGGCCAAGAACCGGCCAAAAAATCCCCCTTGTAATCTTTTTGCTTGCTCTCACTACGCACTTCCAGGGCACACTCCAAATTGTTCTCAACTGTCCAACCTGCCATCTTTCTAAACCACTTCCGTGCTTGTTCTGTGACGATGCTGTCCGCTTGCTACACCAAAAGCGACTGATCCTGATAGCTCAGGTTGCCACCAGCCCACCCGTTGCAATGCTATGTGTGCGATCGTCACTTATACAATCACACTTGTTTACCATGGCATTGAATTCCATGGAATTGTTTTTGCCAAATCTTGGACGGCACGCCATCACGCCGGACAACAGCCGGGTTCGGTTGAATCCATCTAAGCAAACCAGTGACCGACCATCCATTGTATTCCATAGAATTGTTATTGTTGAATATCGGGCAGCTGTACCAGACCGGTCAGCCGGGTTCTGCTGGCTGAAATAAATAAGAAAAAGAAGAAGAAGAAGAACGCGAAACAAAAAAAAAACGATATACCGCTTTATGTTTTTTTTTTCAGCCGAGCTGAACTCGGCTACCACCCGCGTATACATTTCCTTCGAGGGGCCATGAGCTAAACTCGGCTACCACTCTGGCTTACACTTTCTTCGAGGGGCCATGAGCTAAACTCGGCTACCACCCCCGTATACATTTTCTTCGAGGGGCCATGAGCTAAACTCGGCTACCACTCTGGCTTACACTTTCTTGGAGGGGCCATGAGCTAAACTCGGCTACCACTCTGGCTTACACATTCTTCGAGGGGCCATGAGCTGAACTCGGCTACCACTCGCGTATACATTTTCTTCGAGGGGCCATGAGCTAAACTCGGCTACCACTCTGGCTTACACATTCTTCGAGGGGCCATGAGCTGAACTTGGCTACCACTCGGGCTTACACCTTTTTGGAGGGGCCATGAGATGCACCAGGCTACCACTCGGTTTATCCTTTATATCGCCTGTTTTTATCCTTCCTCTCCTTTTTTTTTTATCCCTCCTTATTTTCTTCAACCTAGGAGCGCTTTTATTCATCATGGCAGGATCGCCAATGTGATATTCCATCGAAAACACCGGAACTACAGTAACACACGTCTGCTCTTTATTCCGTCCAACCTCCTACTGCCCGCACACCCACACTGCTACTCTCACATACCACACAAGCTTCGATGTTAATTCTTTTATTCCTAAGACGCAACTGTACAAGTTCACAATTTTTCGTTCGCTTATATACTACCGTACACCAGTACTGTCAAACCCAAACAACAAAACGTTGCTTATTCTTAACAATAACACGGATGAAATTTACCATCGTCTTCTGCTCGTTGCATTAAAATGCCTGCTATCGCTGTTTTACTAGCATCTGTATGTGTAGTATCGTGATAAAACACGTCTTGACTCCTCGTAGTTCCACATGCGATTGCCCTTTATTGTTAATCCATCTTTCATCTGTCAAGCAACATAACAAGGTTTATATATACAACGTATCTATAAGGTTGCTATACTACATTCACTTTCCTTTTTTTATAGATAATGTATTGCTTACTAACTAATGGATTTCTAACTGCTAATATAGTCGTTTAAGTAATTTGGTTTTTGAATAGTTCTTTTAGATCTTGTGGTCTCATTACTTGGCTTATAGCTAAGACTTCTATCAGTTAATTTGCTTGTGGTATCTTTGCAAGTAACATTCTTTTCTTTGTTATTTGGATCTACCATTCCGTTGTCTACTGATTCTGGTGCAAGGGGGTTACCTTCTTCTGTAGAAACTTTAAGCAAATGAGATACGTGCCTCCGGTATTTCAAACCGGATTCTTTTGATGCTATTAATACATCTCCTCCTTTCCTTTCAACCACCTTAAAAACTTTTGTCCCAAAGTTAGATGATAGTTTGTTGGTTTTACGCACTCGTTTGACCAGAACTTCGTCACCCGGGCATATTGAGCTAACTTTTGCGTTTCTTCGTTTATCTGAATACATTTTACCTTTGTGTTTAGCTTCCTTATCTCTGTCTGCCACTTCTTCATGTTCAACTATTGGATTAAATATAGATGGTAATTTATCTCTTATGTTATAATTAAAAAGCATCTCCGACGGTGTTTTCTTAGTGACTGAATGAGGAGAAGATCGATACATTAATAGGTATTTGTTAAGCTCTTCGATCCAATTTGCATTCATTGATTGACTGATGACAAGTCGTTTAAGAAGGGATCGGTTTTGTCTTTCGACTTCACCATTTTGTTGCGGCCAGTATGGGGTGGTACTGATCAATTTAATGTTATTGGTGGTGCAAAACTGTAGGAACTCTTCGCTTGAGAACTGCGGCCCATTATCTGCAGTAATAGATAGAGGTAGTCCGAATCGTGCAAAAATTGAATTTAACCGTCCTATAGTCTGTATAGAATCCGTCTTTTTCATAATTTCTACTTCTATGTAGCGACTGAAATAATCGACTACTACTAACAACGAATGGCCTGATGGGAGAGGTCCTAGAAAATCAATGGCCACGTGTTGCCATGGTGCTGATGGCAATTCTCTTCGCTTCATTGGTTCTGGAGCGGGCGCTGCAGAGACCAGCATACATCCCCGGCAATTCCTGACGTATTGTTCTACTTGTAAGTCAAGTTTTGGCCACCATACTTTGGCCCTTAATCGCTGTTTCATAATGCTCATACCTGGGTGACCTTCATGGGCTAGATGTAAGGTCCTTTCTCTTAATGAAGCAGGCATAACTATTCTGTTTCCTCGCAACAGTATATTGTTAGCAAAGCATAGTTCAGTAGAAAATATTTTGAATGTCGAAGTATCTTCGGTCCATTCATTCTTTTCGATTCCCTGACGAACCGCTTGAATAGTTTTATCGGCTTTTGAAGCTTTTTCTATCTCTGTAAGCTTTAGCGCTACTGGTGATGCATTGGAAATAATCCATGCCACATACTGTTCAGAAAACTCATCAAATGGTTTACCTTCTACGGTCTCTGTGATCGCGAGGCGTGAAAGTGGATCAGCAATATTGGATTTCCCTGGTCTATAAATAACAGATGCTTTGTAAGATTGCAGCCGTATTACCCATCTCTCGATCCTGGCACATGGTTTCGATTTTGTACTAAATATTTTTTCTAATGGTTTATGATCTGTTATAAGTTCAAATTGACGACCATATAGATAAAAATGGAAGCGTTCTACTGCCCAAACAAGCGCTAGGGCCTCTTTTTCAATTTGTGCATAGCGTTTTTCTGTATTAGATAGACTTTTGCTTGCGTATGCAATTACTCTCGGATTTCCTTCTGAATTTATCTGTATTAATACCGCTCCTAACCCAACAGGACTTGCGTCAGCAATTAACTGTGTTCTATCTCCAATATCAAAAAAACCTAGTGTTGATGGGCTTATCATAAACGATTTGAGTTTCTCGAACGCTGAATGATGCTCTGATTTCCATACAAATTTTTCCTTTTCAACTGTTAGCTGTCGTAATGGATGTGTAATGGTTGCCATATCAGGGATAAATTTTCCTACATAATTTACTAAACCTAAAAAACTTCGAACTTCTTCTGCTGATTTTGGTGCCCTGAAGTTTCGTATCGCATTTAGTTTATCTTTGTCTGGTTTTACTCCTTCTGCAGATATAACATGCCCTAAAATTCTCATTTCTGATACCCCGTAAACGCATTTATCTGCATTTAGCACCACGTTCCACTCTTTGAGCCTTTGGAGAACCTTTGTCAGTCTTTTGTCATGTTCATCTCTATGCGATCCGTATACAATAATGTCATCGATGTAATTCAAGCATCCTTCACAGCCTGTAAGAATTTGTTCCATAGTTTTCTGGAACAGCTCTGGTGCACAGTTTATCCCAAACATAAGTCTGGTGTAACGGAACAACCCTCTACGTGTGATGAACGTAGTAATCCCCCGAGATTGTTTTGAAATTTCTACCTAAAATGAAACTCATTAGGATTAGTTTCTGATATAATATATTTCGATTGAGTTATAAGCAACGTAATTCAAATAGATTAGGTTAACAAAAGAATTTAAATCGCAATCAATCCTTAATCAACCTTCGTTTGCACTAACCTGGTGGAAAGCATTTTTAATGTCCAGACGGGAAAATACCTTTGCCTTAGCCATATGTGGTAAGAAGTCCTCAAAAGTAGGTAGTGGATGATTTTCTCTCTCAACCGCCTCGTTAGCGCGCCGCATATCTACACATATGCGAACATCGTTGTTTCCTTTAGGGACAACTACTACAGGTGATACCCACTTAGATGGCTCATTTACTTGCTCGATAACTCCCTGAATCAGTAGTTCATCCAGTTTTTTATCGACTAGTTTTTCCAGGGCAACCGGTATTCGACGGTATGGCTGAGCGACAGCTACTGAACCTGATTTTATTGGTATATCTACCACAACATTCTTCAAGGTCGACAGTTTATGGTTTTCGTTGTCAACCGTATTTACAGGAACGGTAATTTTCAACGCTCCCATGAGAGTAGCCGTATCACGCCCAATTAAAGTTTTGCCATCACCCTTCACAACATAGAAATCGGCAGTAGTTTCTGCTGAGCCTAAAGTAACTGTAGCAGTAAACACACCTACGAGCGGCAGTACCTGTCCGCCATATGCCTTGAGTGTAATTGTGGCATCACGGTGTTGATTTGATACAACATGTTGGGACTTTAGTTGCTCCCAGACAATTTGGCTGATTAAGTTGTATTTTGATCCCGAATCGATCATAGCGTTTATAGGGATACCACCTATTTTACAACACATTTCGCTGCTGTTATCATATGGCGTGAGATGGAAGACGTATTCCGTGGTAATTATTTCCACTCATCGCAGTCATAAGGTTTGCAAATACCTTTTGCTGTCCTTTATTCTTTTTGAACTTTGGACAATCTCGCCGAAAGTGTCCAGGTTTGCGACAATGATAACATATCACTTTGTCTTTTGGTGATTGAACGCTAAACGCAGTTTCATCCGTTCCAACACTGGCACCACTCTCAGACCTTCTACGACATTCCTCACGCAATTTGTTCATTGCGAATTCCGAAGTCAACTCGGCTTCAGGGCGATTTTTCAGGGACACTATCAGGCTATCATACGATTGCGGTAAACTCGACAATATTAGCGCCATAAACACACGATCCTTGAGTCCCTCATCTACTGCTTGTAGACGTGCATGCAGTTTTACCATTTCATTGAGATGAGCCGGTAAATTTCCATCCTCTGGAAGTTTAAGGGAACATAATTTCCTTAGCACGCATAGCACTGATGGTAGCCCGCTACTCTTATGAACAGAGCAGAGTGAGTCCCACATTTCTTTCGCGGTTTGCTTATTCATAATATGAACCAGTTGGTTATCGTCCACCGTTGCACTAATCACTCCACGTGTCTTTGCATCACCAGTTTTCCAGTCATTAGTCGGAATTTCCGGCTTAGCATCTATCACATACTTGGATAAATCTTGCCGCAATAATTCCATCTCTACACGGAATTTCCAAATTTCAAAATTATCCTCTCCCAAACGAGGGAGTACCACTTGCAAAGACGTCATGATTACACCGGAGTTTTTAATACAACAGAACAATTACTGGCACAAACCCTGGGCCCATAACCTGTTAAAACAACGACGAAAAGCAAACCATCAACCGAGAAATGAACGCGACGAACTTTGATCAAAAAGAACAACGACCAAGCTGTGATATTCCATCGAAAACACCGGAACTACAGTAACACACGTCTGCTCTTTATTCCGTCCAACCTCCTACTGCCCGCACACCCACACTGCTACTCTCACATACCACATCCTCCCCTTGAGGAATAAGGCTACAAATTCTTTAATATTCGATTAATCGTTTTGGTTTTTTAATCAGCCTAGCCTGTCGTTCTTTCACTAGCCCTGCTACTTCCTCCGAACTACTACTACCACTTGTCAACCCTTCTTCCGCTTTTCGCATGAAAAATTTTTTTATGTGCTTTACATTACGATCGTAAATTTTTCCTGATTTTTTTTCCTTCACCGTTACCCTGCCAGCACCACAAATTTTAAGTACCTCATGCAATTCTTTTTTGTACGATGAGTCTGTCTTATCTGCTTTTTGATTTCTAACTAAAACCGTATCCCCAGGTTTAATGCTAAGAGGCCTAGCTCCACGCCTTGTATCCTCTCTTTGATTGCGCTGAAATTTCGCCATTTTATCCCTGTCTCGTAATTCATCATCGTTCGCTTGTCTAGTATCCGTTTTTGGGTTTGGTAACCTATGCCTAATAGCTCTACCAAACATTAGTTCGGCTGGTGCTATTTTAGTTACATGGTGCGGCCATGAGTTATAATCCGCTACATATTCCGCAAGGGCCTGTTTCCAGCATTTTTTTTCTAACCGTGCAATGGCTGCAATCTTATTTATACCTTGCATTCCACGCTCAACTAACCCATTTTCGGTAGGATTTAGAGGCGTGCTATTTATGAGTTTTATCCCCCATACATCTGCTAACCATCTTTTGAAATCTACCGCATTAAACGGGGGTCCATTATCTGCTTTTAATTTCTTAGGTACATAGTATGTTAAAAATATCCTGTTCAATGCTTTTTGTATACTATTCGCATCCGTTCGCTCTAGAGGGACGGCTATCAGAAATCGCGAGTAATTATCTGTAAGCACCAATGTTTTAACATTATCTGTGGTAGATGAAATATCCATTGACACATAATCCCATGGATTCTCCGGTAGCTCCGTTAATTCTATAGGTACCGCCGTATTTGTCGTTTTCACTAGCTGACATTCTGGGCAGCTTCTAACAAAAGCTTCAATCTCTTTGTCCATACCGGGCCACCAAAGTCCCGTTCTCAGAACATTTTTCATCGTGGACATGCCAGGGTGGCTTCTATGAGCTAATGTTAACGCTCGGTTCCTAAGTATATGCGGGAGGACCATCTTTTCTTGTTTAAATAGGAAACCGTTTTCCACATACAGCTCCCTCTGAAACGCTTTATACCTTGCAATTTCTTGTGGCCATTCATTCTCTTTATCTAACCAAGCAATAACCTTGTTTAATATAACATCTTTTTCTAATTCCTTTCCTACTTCTTCCGTGGTTAACGCCAATAGTGTTTCATTAACCTGGTTTACGCACGCAGTAACCAAACATAGTTCGTGAGGCTCCTTAGCAACCCCAAATTGGTAATCCTCTTTAGATCTGCACAGCCTAGACGCAGTATCGGCTATGTTCTCGTTTCCCGGAACGTGTTCGAAATCAAAATCATAATGGTCCAGTCTGATGAACCATCCTTCTGCCCTGGACATAATCCTCTTTCCTATATCTTTTTGTTTAGCCGGTTTAATCATAAATTTCAACGCTTCACTATCTGATCGCAACAAAAATTTCCTTCTTAATAGATAGTAAGCAAATCGTTCCATAGCCCAAACTATGGCCAAAGCCTCCCTATGCAGTTGCGGATAGCGGCTTTCCGTCTCCGTCAATCCTTTGGATGCACATGCGATAATACGCATTTCGGACGTGCTCAATTTTTCTTGGGCTAAAATTGCTCCCAAGCCCCAAGGTGATGCATCAGTATATAGTATGATCCTATCCTTTTCATTGAAATAACCCCTTTTGATAAGGTCTTCCATAGCAACCTTTTTCAATTCTTCAAACGTATTTTGATGCATCTCTTCCCATTTAAATTTATCTCTTTTTATCAAATCCCTCAACGGCTTAGTTTTATGTGAAAAGTCTCTGATAAATGGGCCAATAAAAGTCAACATTCCTAAAAAACTTCTAAGTTCACCTGCGTCCTTAGGTCTGTCAAAATTTTGAATGGTTGTCATTTTTTCCCTCATCGGTAATATTCCTTCTCCATCTAGTGTTAATCCTAAGAAATTCACTTTTTCCTGACCATAACACGATTTTTCTTCGTTAATGGTAAGTCCATTTTTTTCAATAACTTCCCTAACCATATTTTCTATTTCCTTTAGTTCTTTCAACGATTTACCGTACATCAAAATATCATCTAGGTATATAAGAACATTTTTGCAATTTCTGAAAACTTTCTCCATCTCTTTTTGAAAAATCTCCGGTGCACAAGATAGCCCGAAAGGTAATCTCTTGAACCGCATTAATCCATTCATCGTCATAAACGCAGTCAAATGGCGCACCTCACTATGTAATTCTATGTGAAAGTATGCGTCTTTCAAATCTATCTTAGAAAACAAAATCTTTCCATCGTTGTTGGGGATATCAGTCCAAATTCTTTCTAATGATGGCATGGGGTACGGATCTCGTATGATAGCCTTATTCGCTTCTCTATAATCAATAACAATTCTAAAGTCCTTATTTCCTTTCGGCACTAGCACCATAGGTGACACAAAAGATATTTCCGCATCCTCGCTGTCTACATACTCAATGATACCGTTAAGCTCCATTTCCTCTAGTCTCTCATTCACGGCTCTCTCAAATGCTTTAGGTATATTATAACGTATTATTTGTTTGGGTGTGACTGTTTTGTCTATTCTAAATTTCACCGCACCAATATTCAATTTAGGAAATGTATCCTTTACTGTCGTCTCTTGTGTTTTGTTACGCAACATATAATGCTTTCCAGGTCCTATGCATACTAAACCTAAGCTGACTGCTGTGTTAAAACTTAACAGGGATATTTCAGCTCCCTTTACCACAAAAATTTTTGCCATAGTTCTATTAGTTCCACCTGCACATATTATTGCTTTAAATGAGCATTCTACGTCCAAAACTGCACTATTCGCATAACTCCGCAGCGTTGTTTCAGGGTGTGGCTGCCATTCACGCACACTCGACTGGGCGTGTGTCCTTATTTGCCACCAACTCTCAGCAGTAACAGTGTTCACCGATGCCCCAGTATCTAGTAAGAAAATGATAGGCACATTTCCGATCATGCAGTTAATGCGCCTTGGATCGTCGGTTACTGCATGCCTTCCTCGTTCGCCGGAAAACTGTTAAAGTAAATTAAAATAAAACGAAATAAATAAGATAAGTGAATCAAAAATACACTTTTGCCCACACACTCATGAACTTTTGACGGCGAGCAATTTCAGCTTGCTATATATATATATATATATATATATATATATATATATATATATATATATATATATATATATATATATATATATATATATATATATATATATATATATATATATATATATATATATATATATATATATATATATATATATATATATATATATATATATATATATATATATAACATGATAATAAGTTTTGTTGTTGTTGTTGTTGTTGTTATTTTATTTTTTTATTTTTTTTTAAATTTATTTATTTTATTTAATTTTTTTTTTATTTATTTATTTATTTATTTATTTTTTTATTTATGTTTTTTTTTTGGTACCGTTCTGCAGCGGGGTCTCCTATTACCACCTGATTAATGTCCTCGGTCTGCTTCTTCACCACATTTGGAAATCGATTTGATCCCAATCTGGTTCTGCAACAAATTGCCAGATGTCCTATGGCACCGCACCGGAAGCATTTTGATCTGGATGCTCCACACTTCCCCCAGCCATGTATTTTGTCACACTTTGAGCATTTCGTTGCTCCCTTATTATACGTGTTCCGAAAACCGTTTGGATGCATTCCCGATAGTCTCTTGTTTTGATGTTGTTCGTACGGCTCATATCGTTCCCTTTTCGTTCTCCACGAAGTCACTGCCGCTACATAATTATCGCTATCTGTAAATTCTTTTGTCGTGCTTTTGGCAAGCTTTTGTTCTATCTCTCTCTTTTCCATTCTTACGAAATCAAGGTGTTTACCATGCTTTACTAATTTGTCCAATTCATTCCCAAATAAATCTGCCATTTCAAACAATTTTTCGGCAATCTGGGGAACCGAACGTCGCAACACAGCTTGCACTAACTCTTCAGTTTTCTGTTCTTCTGGCAGACCACAGAATTTCACTTGAGCTTCTAATCTTAACACCCAATCACCAAATGTTTCATCAGCTTCCATTTTCATTTCTCTCAGCTTCATCCTTTCTTTTCCCTCATCACATATGCCGTTGAAAAAATCGTCTACCCCTTTCACTGTTTCTGTATACACGTCCCCTTCACCACTTTTCACTCGTCTTTCCTGCATTTCTATAATGTTTAGCAGATAGCTTCCAGCAAATACTTTCAAAGCTATCAACTTCATTTCCGAATTCACTTTTCCTTTACACATCACTATTCTCTCATATTGTCCTTTAAAACGCGCCCACTCTGCTTTCCGCTCGTGGATAGGAAGCTCTTCCGAAAATGGTTTAAGCGGCCAAGAACCGGCCAAAAAATCCCCCTTGTAATCTTTTTGCTTGCTCTCACTACGCACTTCCAGGGCACACTCCAAATTGTTCTCAACTGTCCAACCTGCCATCTTTCTAAACCACTTCCGTGCTTGTTCTGTGACGATGCTGTCCGCTTGCTACACCAAAAGCGACTGATCCTGATAGCTCAGGTTGCCACCAGCCCACCCGTTGCAATGCTATGTGTGCGATCGTCACTTATACAATCACACTTGTTTACCATGGCATTGAATTCCATGGAATTGTTTTTGCCAAATCTTGGACGGCACGCCATCACGCCGGACAACAGCCGGGTTCGGTTGAATCCATCTAAGCAAACCAGTGACCGACCATCCATTGTATTCCATAGAATTGTTATTGTTGAATATCGGGCAGCTGTACCAGACCGGTCAGCCGGGTTCTGCTGGCTGAAATAAATAAGAAAAAGAAGAAGAAGAAGAACGCGAAACAAAAAAAAAACGATATACCGCTTTATGTTTTTTTTTTCAGCCGAGCTGAACTCGGCTACCACCCGCGTATACATTTCCTTCGAGGGGCCATGAGCTAAACTCGGCTACCACTCTGGCTTACACTTTCTTCGAGGGGCCATGAGCTAAACTCGGCTACCACCCCCGTATACATTTTCTTCGAGGGGCCATGAGCTAAACTCGGCTACCACTCTGGCTTACACTTTCTTGGAGGGGCCATGAGCTAAACTCGGCTACCACTCTGGCTTACACATTCTTCGAGGGGCCATGAGCTGAACTCGGCTACCACTCGCGTATACATTTTCTTCGAGGGGCCATGAGCTAAACTCGGCTACCACTCTGGCTTACACATTCTTCGAGGGGCCATGAGCTGAACTTGGCTACCACTCGGGCTTACACCTTTTTGGAGGGGCCATGAGATGCACCAGGCTACCACTCGGTTTATCCTTTATATCGCCTGTTTTTATCCTTCCTCTCCTTTTTTTTTTATCCCTCCTTATTTTCTTCAACCTAGGAGCGCTTTTATTCATCATGGCAGGATCGCCAATGTGATATTCCATCGAAAACACCGGAACTACAGTAACACACGTCTGCTCTTTATTCCGTCCAACCTCCTACTGCCCGCACACCCACACTGCTACTCTCACATACCACACAAGCTTCGATGTTAATTCTTTTATTCCTAAGACGCAACTGTACAAGTTCACAATTTTTCGTTCGCTTATATACTACCGTACACCAGTACTGTCAAACCCAAACAACAAAACGTTGCTTATTCTTAACAATAACACGGATGAAATTTACCATCGTCTTCTGCTCGTTGCATTAAAATGCCTGCTATCGCTGTTTTACTAGCATCTGTATGTGTAGTATCGTGATAAAACACGTCTTGACTCCTCGTAGTTCCACATGCGATTGCCCTTTATTGTTAATCCATCTTTCATCTGTCAAGCAACATAACAAGGTTTATATATACAACGTATCTATAAGGTTGCTATACTACATTCACTTTCCTTTTTTTATAGATAATGTATTGCTTACTAACTAATGGATTTCTAACTGCTAATATAGTCGTTTAAGTAATTTGGTTTTTGAATAGTTCTTTTAGATCTTGTGGTCTCATTACTTGGCTTATAGCTAAGACTTCTATCAGTTAATTTGCTTGTGGTATCTTTGCAAGTAACATTCTTTTCTTTGTTATTTGGATCTACCATTCCGTTGTCTACTGATTCTGGTGCAAGGGGGTTACCTTCTTCTGTAGAAACTTTAAGCAAATGAGATACGTGCCTCCGGTATTTCAAACCGGATTCTTTTGATGCTATTAATACATCTCCTCCTTTCCTTTCAACCACCTTAAAAACTTTTGTCCCAAAGTTAGATGATAGTTTGTTGGTTTTACGCACTCGTTTGACCAGAACTTCGTCACCCGGGCATATTGAGCTAACTTTTGCGTTTCTTCGTTTATCTGAATACATTTTACCTTTGTGTTTAGCTTCCTTATCTCTGTCTGCCACTTCTTCATGTTCAACTATTGGATTAAATATAGATGGTAATTTATCTCTTATGTTATAATTAAAAAGCATCTCCGACGGTGTTTTCTTAGTGACTGAATGAGGAGAAGATCGATACATTAATAGGTATTTGTTAAGCTCTTCGATCCAATTTGCATTCATTGATTGACTGATGACAAGTCGTTTAAGAAGGGATCGGTTTTGTCTTTCGACTTCACCATTTTGTTGCGGCCAGTATGGGGTGGTACTGATCAATTTAATGTTATTGGTGGTGCAAAACTGTAGGAACTCTTCGCTTGAGAACTGCGGCCCATTATCTGCAGTAATAGATAGAGGTAGTCCGAATCGTGCAAAAATTGAATTTAACCGTCCTATAGTCTGTATAGAATCCGTCTTTTTCATAATTTCTACTTCTATGTAGCGACTGAAATAATCGACTACTACTAACAACGAATGGCCTGATGGGAGAGGTCCTAGAAAATCAATGGCCACGTGTTGCCATGGTGCTGATGGCAATTCTCTTCGCTTCATTGGTTCTGGAGCGGGCGCTGCAGAGACCAGCATACATCCCCGGCAATTCCTGACGTATTGTTCTACTTGTAAGTCAAGTTTTGGCCACCATACTTTGGCCCTTAATCGCTGTTTCATAATGCTCATACCTGGGTGACCTTCATGGGCTAGATGTAAGGTCCTTTCTCTTAATGAAGCAGGCATAACTATTCTGTTTCCTCGCAACAGTATATTGTTAGCAAAGCATAGTTCAGTAGAAAATATTTTGAATGTCGAAGTATCTTCGGTCCATTCATTCTTTTCGATTCCCTGACGAACCGCTTGAATAGTTTTATCGGCTTTTGAAGCTTTTTCTATCTCTGTAAGCTTTAGCGCTACTGGTGATGCATTGGAAATAATCCATGCCACATACTGTTCAGAAAACTCATCAAATGGTTTACCTTCTACGGTCTCTGTGATCGCGAGGCGTGAAAGTGGATCAGCAATATTGGATTTCCCTGGTCTATAAATAACAGATGCTTTGTAAGATTGCAGCCGTATTACCCATCTCTCGATCCTGGCACATGGTTTCGATTTTGTACTAAATATTTTTTCTAATGGTTTATGATCTGTTATAAGTTCAAATTGACGACCATATAGATAAAAATGGAAGCGTTCTACTGCCCAAACAAGCGCTAGGGCCTCTTTTTCAATTTGTGCATAGCGTTTTTCTGTATTAGATAGACTTTTGCTTGCGTATGCAATTACTCTCGGATTTCCTTCTGAATTTATCTGTATTAATACCGCTCCTAACCCAACAGGACTTGCGTCAGCAATTAACTGTGTTCTATCTCCAATATCAAAAAAACCTAGTGTTGATGGGCTTATCATAAACGATTTGAGTTTCTCGAACGCTGAATGATGCTCTGATTTCCATACAAATTTTTCCTTTTCAACTGTTAGCTGTCGTAATGGATGTGTAATGGTTGCCATATCAGGGATAAATTTTCCTACATAATTTACTAAACCTAAAAAACTTCGAACTTCTTCTGCTGATTTTGGTGCCCTGAAGTTTCGTATCGCATTTAGTTTATCTTTGTCTGGTTTTACTCCTTCTGCAGATATAACATGCCCTAAAATTCTCATTTCTGATACCCCGTAAACGCATTTATCTGCATTTAGCACCACGTTCCACTCTTTGAGCCTTTGGAGAACCTTTGTCAGTCTTTTGTCATGTTCATCTCTATGCGATCCGTATACAATAATGTCATCGATGTAATTCAAGCATCCTTCACAGCCTGTAAGAATTTGTTCCATAGTTTTCTGGAACAGCTCTGGTGCACAGTTTATCCCAAACATAAGTCTGGTGTAACGGAACAACCCTCTACGTGTGATGAACGTAGTAATCCCCCGAGATTGTTTTGAAATTTCTACCTAAAATGAAACTCATTAGGATTAGTTTCTGATATAATATATTTCGATTGAGTTATAAGCAACGTAATTCAAATAGATTAGGTTAACAAAAGAATTTAAATCGCAATCAATCCTTAATCAACCTTCGTTTGCACTAACCTGGTGGAAAGCATTTTTAATGTCCAGACGGGAAAATACCTTTGCCTTAGCCATATGTGGTAAGAAGTCCTCAAAAGTAGGTAGTGGATGATTTTCTCTCTCAACCGCCTCGTTAGCGCGCCGCATATCTACACATATGCGAACATCGTTGTTTCCTTTAGGGACAACTACTACAGGTGATACCCACTTAGATGGCTCATTTACTTGCTCGATAACTCCCTGAATCAGTAGTTCATCCAGTTTTTTATCGACTAGTTTTTCCAGGGCAACCGGTATTCGACGGTATGGCTGAGCGACAGCTACTGAACCTGATTTTATTGGTATATCTACCACAACATTCTTCAAGGTCGACAGTTTATGGTTTTCGTTGTCAACCGTATTTACAGGAACGGTAATTTTCAACGCTCCCATGAGAGTAGCCGTATCACGCCCAATTAAAGTTTTGCCATCACCCTTCACAACATAGAAATCGGCAGTAGTTTCTGCTGAGCCTAAAGTAACTGTAGCAGTAAACACACCTACGAGCGGCAGTACCTGTCCGCCATATGCCTTGAGTGTAATTGTGGCATCACGGTGTTGATTTGATACAACATGTTGGGACTTTAGTTGCTCCCAGACAATTTGGCTGATTAAGTTGTATTTTGATCCCGAATCGATCATAGCGTTTATAGGGATACCACCTATTTTACAACACATTTCGCTGCTGTTATCATATGGCGTGAGATGGAAGACGTATTCCGTGGTAATTATTTCCACTCATCGCAGTCATAAGGTTTGCAAATACCTTTTGCTGTCCTTTATTCTTTTTGAACTTTGGACAATCTCGCCGAAAGTGTCCAGGTTTGCGACAATGATAACATATCACTTTGTCTTTTGGTGATTGAACGCTAAACGCAGTTTCATCCGTTCCAACACTGGCACCACTCTCAGACCTTCTACGACATTCCTCACGCAATTTGTTCATTGCGAATTCCGAAGTCAACTCGGCTTCAGGGCGATTTTTCAGGGACACTATCAGGCTATCATACGATTGCGGTAAACTCGACAATATTAGCGCCATAAACACACGATCCTTGAGTCCCTCATCTACTGCTTGTAGACGTGCATGCAGTTTTACCATTTCATTGAGATGAGCCGGTAAATTTCCATCCTCTGGAAGTTTAAGGGAACATAATTTCCTTAGCACGCATAGCACTGATGGTAGCCCGCTACTCTTATGAACAGAGCAGAGTGAGTCCCACATTTCTTTCGCGGTTTGCTTATTCATAATATGAACCAGTTGGTTATCGTCCACCGTTGCACTAATCACTCCACGTGTCTTTGCATCACCAGTTTTCCAGTCATTAGTCGGAATTTCCGGCTTAGCATCTATCACATACTTGGATAAATCTTGCCGCAATAATTCCATCTCTACACGGAATTTCCAAATTTCAAAATTATCCTCTCCCAAACGAGGGAGTACCACTTGCAAAGACGTCATGATTACACCGGAGTTTTTAATACAACAGAACAATTACTGGCACAAACACTGGGCCCATAACCTGTTAAAACAACGACGAAAAGCAAACCATCAACCGAGAAATGAACGCGACGAACTTTGATCAAAAAGAACAACGACCAAGCTGTGATATTCCATCGAAAACACCGGAACTACAGTAACACACGTCTGCTCTTTATTCCGTCCAACCTCCTACTGCCCGCACACCCACACTGCTACTCTCACATACCACATCCTCCCCTTGAGGAATAAGGCTACAAATTCTTTAATATTCGATTAATCGTTTTGGTTTTTTAATCAGCCTAGCCTGTCGTTCTTTCACTAGCCCTGCTACTTCCTCCGAACTACTACTACCACTTGTCAACCCTTCTTCCGCTTTTCGCATGAAAAATTTTTTTATGTGCTTTACATTACGATCGTAAATTTTTCCTGATTTTTTTTCCTTCACCGTTACCCTGCCAGCACCACAAATTTTAAGTACCTCATGCAATTCTTTTTTGTACGATGAGTCTGTCTTATCTGCTTTTTGATTTCTAACTAAAACCGTATCCCCAGGTTTAATGCTAAGAGGCCTAGCTCCACGCCTTGTATCCTCTCTTTGATTGCGCTGAAATTTCGCCATTTTATCCCTGTCTCGTAATTCATCATCGTTCGCTTGTCTAGTATCCGTTTTTGGGTTTGGTAACCTATGCCTAATAGCTCTACCAAACATTAGTTCGGCTGGTGCTATTTTAGTTACATGGTGCGGCCATGAGTTATAATCCGCTACATATTCCGCAAGGGCCTGTTTCCAGCATTTTTTTTCTAACCGTGCAATGGCTGCAATCTTATTTATACCTTGCATTCCACGCTCAACTAACCCATTTTCGGTAGGATTTAGAGGCGTGCTATTTATGAGTTTTATCCCCCATACATCTGCTAACCATCTTTTGAAATCTACCGCATTAAACGGGGGTCCATTATCTGCTTTTAATTTCTTAGGTACATAGTATGTTAAAAATATCCTGTTCAATGCTTTTTGTATACTATTCGCATCCGTTCGCTCTAGAGGGACGGCTATCAGAAATCGCGAGTAATTATCTGTAAGCACCAATGTTTTAACATTATCTGTGGTAGATGAAATATCCATTGACACATAATCCCATGGATTCTCCGGTAGCTCCGTTAATTCTATAGGTACCGCCGTATTTGTCGTTTTCACTAGCTGACATTCTGGGCAGCTTCTAACAAAAGCTTCAATCTCTTTGTCCATACCGGGCCACCAAAGTCCCGTTCTCAGAACATTTTTCATCGTGGACATGCCAGGGTGGCTTCTATGAGCTAATGTTAACGCTCGGTTCCTAAGTATATGCGGGAGGACCATCTTTTCTTGTTTAAATAGGAAACCGTTTTCCACATACAGCTCCCTCTGAAACGCTTTATACCTTGCAATTTCTTGTGGCCATTCATTCTCTTTATCTAACCAAGCAATAACCTTGTTTAATATAACATCTTTTTCTAATTCCTTTCCTACTTCTTCCGTGGTTAACGCCAATAGTGTTTCATTAACCTGGTTTACGCACGCAGTAACCAAACATAGTTCGTGAGGCTCCTTAGCAACCCCAAATTGGTAATCCTCTTTAGATCTGCACAGCCTAGACGCAGTATCGGCTATGTTCTCGTTTCCCGGAACGTGTTCGAAATCAAAATCATAATGGTCCAGTCTGATGAACCATCCTTCTGCCCTGGACATAATCCTCTTTCCTATATCTTTTTGTTTAGCCGGTTTAATCATAAATTTCAACGCTTCACTATCTGATCGCAACAAAAATTTCCTTCTTAATAGATAGTAAGCAAATCGTTCCATAGCCCAAACTATGGCCAAAGCCTCCCTATGCAGTTGCGGATAGCGGCTTTCCGTCTCCGTCAATCCTTTGGATGCACATGCGATAATACGCATTTCGGACGTGCTCAATTTTTCTTGGGCTAAAATTGCTCCCAAGCCCCAAGGTGATGCATCAGTATATAGTATGATCCTATCCTTTTCATTGAAATAACCCCTTTTGATAAGGTCTTCCATAGCAACCTTTTTCAATTCTTCAAACGTATTTTGATGCATCTCTTCCCATTTAAATTTATCTCTTTTTATCAAATCCCTCAACGGCTTAGTTTTATGTGAAAAGTCTCTGATAAATGGGCCAATAAAAGTCAACATTCCTAAAAAACTTCTAAGTTCACCTGCGTCCTTAGGTCTGTCAAAATTTTGAATGGTTGTCATTTTTTCCCTCATCGGTAATATTCCTTCTCCATCTAGTGTTAATCCTAAGAAATTCACTTTTTCCTGACCATAACACGATTTTTCTCCGTTAATGGTAAGTCCATTTTTTTCAATAACTTCCCTAACCATATTTTCTATTTCCTTTAGTTCTTTCAACGATTTACCGTACATCAAAATATCATCTAGGTATATAAGAACATTTTTGCAATTTCTGAAAACTTTCTCCATCTCTTTTTGAAAAATCTCCGGTGCACAAGATAGCCCGAAAGGTAATCTCTTGAACCGCATTAATCCATTCATCGTCATAAACGCAGTCAAATGGCGCACCTCACTATGTAATTCTATGTGAAAGTATGCGTCTTTCAAATCTATCTTAGAAAACAAAATCTTTCCATCGTTGTTGGGGATATCAGTCCAAATTCTTTCTAATGATGGCATGGGGTACGGATCTCGTATGATAGCCTTATTCGCTTCTCTATAATCAATAACAATTCTAAAGTCCTTATTTCCTTTCGGCACTAGCACCATAGGTGACACAAAAGATATTTCCGCATCCTCGCTGTCTACATACTCAATGATACCGTTAAGCTCCATTTCCTCTAGTCTCTCATTCACGGCTCTCTCAAATGCTTTAGGTATATTATAACGTATTATTTGTTTGGGTGTGACTGTTTTGTCTATTCTAAATTTCACCGCACCAATATTCAATTTAGGAAATGTATCCTTTACTGTCGTCTCTTGTGTTTTGTTACGCAACATATAATGCTTTCCAGGTCCTATGCATACTAAACCTAAGCTGACTGCTGTGTTAAAACTTAACAGGGATATTTCAGCTCCCTTTACCACAAAAATTTTTGCCATAGTTCTATTAGTTCCACCTGCACATATTATTGCTTTAAATGAGCATTCTACGTCCAAAACTGCACTATTCGCATAACTCCGCAGTGTTGTTTCAGGGTGTGGCTGCCATTCACGCACACTCGACTGGGCGTGTGTCCTTATTTGCCACCAACTCTCAGCAGTAACAGTGTTCACCGATGCCCCAGTATCTAGTAAGAAAATGATAGGCACATTTCCGATCATGCAGTTAATGCGCCTTGGATCGTCGGTTACTGCATGCCTTCCTCGTTCGCCGGAAAACTGTTAAAGTAAATTAAAATAAAACGAAATAAATAAGATAAGTGAATCAAAAATACACTTTTGCCCACACACTCATGAACTTTTGACGGCGAGCAATTTCAGCTTGCTATATATATATATATATATATATATATATATATATATATATATATATATATATATATATATATATATATATATATATATATATATATATATATATATATATATATATATATATATATATATATATATAACATGATAATAAGTTTTGTTGTTGTTGTTGTTGTTGTTATTTTATTTTTTTATTTTTTTTTAAATTTATTTATTTTATTTAATTTTTTTTTTATTTATTTATTTATTTATTTATTTTTTTATTTATGTTTTTTTTTTGGTACCGTTCTGCAGCGGGGTCTCCTATTACCACCTGATTAATGTCCTCGGTCTGCTTCTTCACCACATTTGGAAATCGATTTGATCCCAATCTGGTTCTGCAACAAATTGCCAGATGTCCTATGGCACCGCACCGGAAGCATTTTGATCTGGATGCTCCACACTTCCCCCAGCCATGTATTTTGTCACACTTTGAGCATTTCGTTGCTCCCTTATTATACGTGTTCCGAAAACCGTTTGGATGCATTCCCGATAGTCTCTTGTTTTGATGTTGTTCGTACGGCTCATATCGTTCCCTTTTCGTTCTCCACGAAGTCACTGCCGCTACATAATTATCGCTATCTGTAAATTCTTTTGTCGTGCTTTTGGCAAGCTTTTGTTCTATCTCTCTCTTTTCCATTCTTACGAAATCAAGGTGTTTACCATGCTTTACTAATTTGTCCAATTCATTCCCAAATAAATCTGCCATTTCAAACAATTTTTCGGCAATCTGGGGAACCGAACGTCGCAACACAGCTTGCACTAACTCTTCAGTTTTCTGTTCTTCTGGCAGACCACAGAATTTCACTTGAGCTTCTAATCTTAACACCCAATCACCAAATGTTTCATCAGCTTCCATTTTCATTTCTCTCAGCTTCATCCTTTCTTTTCCCTCATCACATATGCCGTTGAAAAAATCGTCTACCCCTTTCACTGTTTCTGTATACACGTCCCCTTCACCACTTTTCACTCGTCTTTCCTGCATTTCTATAATGTTTAGCAGATAGCTTCCAGCAAATACTTTCAAAGCTATCAACTTCATTTCCGAATTCACTTTTCCTTTACACATCACTATTCTCTCATATTGTCCTTTAAAACGCGCCCACTCTGCTTTCCGCTCGTGGATAGGAAGCTCTTCCGAAAATGGTTTAAGCGGCCAAGAACCGGCCAAAAAATCCCCCTTGTAATCTTTTTGCTTGCTCTCACTACGCACTTCCAGGGCACACTCCAAATTGTTCTCAACTGTCCAACCTGCCATCTTTCTAAACCACTTCCGTGCTTGTTCTGTGACGATGCTGTCCGCTTGCTACACCAAAAGCGACTGATCCTGATAGCTCAGGTTGCCACCAGCCCACCCGTTGCAATGCTATGTGTGCGATCGTCACTTATACAATCACACTTGTTTACCATGGCATTGAATTCCATGGAATTGTTTTTGCCAAATCTTGGACGGCACGCCATCACGCCGGACAACAGCCGGGTTCGGTTGAATCCATCTAAGCAAACCAGTGACCGACCATCCATTGTATTCCATAGAATTGTTATTGTTGAATATCGGGCAGCTGTACCAGACCGGTCAGCCGGGTTCTGCTGGCTGAAATAAATAAGAAAAAGAAGAAGAAGAAGAACGCGAAACAAAAAAAAAACGATATACCGCTTTATGTTTTTTTTTTTCAGCCGAGCTGAACTCGGCTACCACCCGCGTATACATTTCCTTCGAGGGGCCATGAGCTAAACTCGGCTACCACTCTGGCTTACACTTTCTTCGAGGGGCCATGAGCTAAACTCGGCTACCACCCCCGTATACATTTTCTTCGAGGGGCCATGAGCTAAACTCGGCTACCACTCTGGCTTACACTTTCTTGGAGGGGCCATGAGCTAAACTCGGCTACCACTCTGGCTTACACATTCTTCGAGGGGCCATGAGCTGAACTCGGCTACCACTCGCGTATACATTTTCTTCGAGGGGCCATGAGCTAAACTCGGCTACCACTCTGGCTTACACATTCTTCGAGGGGCCATGAGCTGAACTTGGCTACCACTCGGGCTTACACCTTTTTGGAGGGGCCATGAGATGCACCAGGCTACCACTCGGTTTATCCTTTATATCGCCTGTTTTTATCCTTCCTCTCCTTTTTTTTTTATCCCTCCTTATTTTCTTCAACCTAGGAGCGCTTTTATTCATCATGGCAGGATCGCCAATGTGATATTCCATCGAAAACACCGGAACTACAGTAACACACGTCTGCTCTTTATTCCGTCCAACCTCCTACTGCCCGCACACCCACACTGCTACTCTCACATACCACACAAGCTTCGATGTTAATTCTTTTATTCCTAAGACGCAACTGTACAAGTTCACAATTTTTCGTTCGCTTATATACTACCGTACACCAGTACTGTCAAACCCAAACAACAAAACGTTGCTTATTCTTAACAATAACACGGATGAAATTTACCATCGTCTTCTGCTCGTTGCATTAAAATGCCTGCTATCGCTGTTTTACTAGCATCTGTATGTGTAGTATCGTGATAAAACACGTCTTGACTCCTCGTAGTTCCACATGCGATTGCCCTTTATTGTTAATCCATCTTTCATCTGTCAAGCAACATAACAAGGTTTATATATACAACGTATCTATAAGGTTGCTATACTACATTCACTTTCCTTTTTTTATAGATAATGTATTGCTTACTAACTAATGGATTTCTAACTGCTAATATAGTCGTTTAAGTAATTTGGTTTTTGAATAGTTCTTTTAGATCTTGTGGTCTCATTACTTGGCTTATAGCTAAGACTTCTATCAGTTAATTTGCTTGTGGTATCTTTGCAAGTAACATTCTTTTCTTTGTTATTTGGATCTACCATTCCGTTGTCTACTGATTCTGGTGCAAGGGGGTTACCTTCTTCTGTAGAAACTTTAAGCAAATGAGATACGTGCCTCCGGTATTTCAAACCGGATTCTTTTGATGCTATTAATACATCTCCTCCTTTCCTTTCAACCACCTTAAAAACTTTTGTCCCAAAGTTAGATGATGGTTTGTTGGTTTTACGCACTCGTTTGACCAGAACTTCGTCACCCGGGCATATTGAGCTAACTTTTGCGTTTCTTCGTTTATCTGAATACATTTTACCTTTGTGTTTAGCTTCCTTATCTCTGTCTGCCACTTCTTCATGTTCAACTATTGGATTAAATATAGATGGTAATTTATCTCTTATGTTATAATTAAAAAGCATCTCCGACGGTGTTTTCTTAGTGACTGAATGAGGAGAAGATCGATACATTAATAGGTATTTGTTAAGCTCTTCGATCCAATTTGCATTCATTGATTGACTGATGACAAGTCGTTTAAGAAGGGATCGGTTTTGTCTTTCGACTTCACCATTTTGTTGCGGCCAGTATGGGGTGGTACTGATCAATTTAATGTTATTGGTGGTGCAAAACTGTAGGAACTCTTCGCTTGAGAACTGCGGCCCATTATTTGCAGTAATAGATAGAGGTAGTCCGAATCGTGCAAAAATTGAATTTAACCGTCCTATAGTCTGTATAGAATCCGTCTTTTTCATAATTTCTACTTCTATGTAGCGACTGAAATAATCGACTACTACTAACAACGAATGGCCTGATGGGAGAGGTCCTAGAAAATCAATGGCCACGTGTTGCCATGGTGCTGATGGCAATTCTCTTCGCTTCATTGGTTCTGGAGCGGGCGCTGCAGAGACCAGCATACATCCCCGGCAATTCCTGACGTATTGTTCTACTTGTAAGTCAAGTTTTGGCCACCATACTTTGGCCCTTAATCGCTGTTTCATAATGCTCATACCTGGGTGACCTTCATGGGCTAGATGTAAGGTCCTTTCTCTTAATGAAGCAGGCATAACTATTCTGTTTCCTCGCAACAGTATATTGTTAGCAAAGCATAGTTCAGTAGAAAATATTTTGAATGTCGAAGTATCTTCGGTCCATTCATTCTTTTCGATTCCCTGACGAACCGCTTGAATAGTTTTATCGGCTTTTGAAGCTTTTTCTATCTCTGTAAGCTTTAGCGCTACTGGTGATGCATTGGAAATAATCCATGCCACATACTGTTCAGAAAACTCATCAAATGGTTTACCTTCTACGGTCTCTGTGATCGCGAGGCGTGAAAGTGGATCAGCAATATTGGATTTCCCTGGTCTATAAATAACAGATGCTTTGTAAGATTGCAGCCGTATTACCCATCTCTCGATCCTGGCACATGGTTTCGATTTTGTACTAAATATTTTTTCTAATGGTTTATGATCTGTTATAAGTTCAAATTGATGACCATATAGATAAAAATGGAAGCGTTCTACTGCCCAAACAAGCGCTAGGGCCTCTTTTTCAATTTGTGCATAGCGTTTTTCTGTATTAGATAGACTTTTGCTTGCGTATGCAATTACTCTCGGATTTCCTTCTGAATTTATCTGTATTAATACCGCTCCTAACCCAACAGGACTTGCGTCAGCAATTAACTGTGTTCTATCTCCAATATCAAAAAAACCTAGTGTTGATGGGCTTATCATAAACGATTTGAGTTTCTCGAACGCTGAATGATGCTCTGATTTCCATACAAATTTTTCCTTTTCAACTGTTAGCTGTCGTAATGGATGTGTAATGGTTGCCATATCAGGGATAAATTTTCCTACATAATTTACTAAACCTAAAAAACTTCGAACTTCTTCTGCTGATTTTGGTGCCCTGAAGTTTCGTATCGCATTTAGTTTATCTTTGTCTGGTTTTACTCCTTCTGCAGATATAACATGCCCTAAAATTCTCATTTCTGATACCCCGTAAACGCATTTATCTGCATTTAGCACCACGTTCCACTCTTTGAGCCTTTGGAGAACCTTTGTCAGTCTTTTGTCATGTTCATCTCTATGCGATCCGTATACAATAATGTCATCGATGTAATTCAAGCATCCTTCACAGCCTGTAAGAATTTGTTCCATAGTTTTCTGGAACAGCTCTGGTGCACAGTTTATCCCAAACATAAGTCTGGTGTAACGGAACAACCCTCTACGTGTGATGAACGTAGTAATCCCCCGAGATGGTTTTGAAATTTCTACCTAAAATGAAACTCATTAGGATTAGTTTCTGATATAATATATTTCGATTGAGTTATAAGCAACGTAATTCAAATAGATTAGGTTAACAAAAGAATTTAAATCGCAATCAATCCTTAATCAACCTTCGTTTGCACTAACCTGGTGGAAAGCATTTTTAATGTCCAGACGGGAAAATACCTTTGCCTTAGCCATATGTGGTAAGAAGTCCTCAAAAGTAGGTAGTGGATGATTTTCTCTCTCAACCGCCTCGTTAGCGCGCCGCATATCTACACATATGCGAACATCGTTGTTTCCTTTAGGGACAACTACTACAGGTGATACCCACTTAGATGGCTCATTTACTTGCTCGATAACTCCCTGAATCAGTAGTTCATCCAGTTTTTTATCGACTAGTTTTTCCAGGGCAACCGGTATTCGACGGTATGGCTGAGCGACAGCTACTGAACCTGATTTTATTGGTATATCTACCACAACATTCTTCAAGGTCGACAGTTTATGGTTTTCGTTGTCAACCGTATTTACAGGAACGGTAATTTTCAACGCTCCCATGAGAGTAGCCGTATCACGCCCAATTAAAGTTTTGCCATCACCCTTCACAACATAGAAATCGGCAGTAGTTTCTGCTGAGCCTAAAGTAACTGTAGCAGTAAACACACCTACGAGCGGCAGTACCTGTCCGCCATATGCCTTGAGTGTAATTGTGGCATCACGGTGTTGATTTGATACAACAACATGTTGGGACTTTAGTTGCTCCCAGACAATTTGGCTGATTAAGTTGTATTTTGATCCCGAATCGATCATAGCGTTTATAGGGATACCACCTATTTTACAACACATTTCGCTGCTGTTATCATATGGCGTGAGATGGAAGACGTATTCCGTGGTATTGTTATCAATATGTTTCACTGTGTCATGTTTGTACTCTCTATTTCCAGCTTCTGTTGCCTCTCGTCGATATTTCTTGGTACCCTTGAAAGTCCTTTGTTCTGGGTTTTTAGTGCGACACCTCTTAGCGAAATGATTCATGCCGCCGCATTTACTACAAGTTTTTCCTTTGGCTGGGCATTTCTCGTCTTTGGCAAGATGTCCCATATACCCACAACGATGGCATTGCATTTGATTTGTTTCAGCAAAAATTCTCTTTTTATGAACAGAATACCCATCAATTTCATTAACATCGTCAACTTGATGCTGACTTCCTATGAACGATTTTTCTTGATGAGCAACTGTTTCAAGAATTTTTGCTACACTCAATATTTTATCGAGATTAGCGTCGCCTAGTCTCAATAACTCTCTACGCAATGCAGCTGACTGACAGTTTTCAATAATCTGATCTCTAATATTTTCTTCTGTCTTGTCGCCATAGCCGCATCTTTCTGCTTGTATGCGTAATTTCACTATAAAAGTGTCAAAATTCTCTCCTGGTTGTTGTTTAATTTGCCGCAATAGGTGTCGTTCATAGGTGGGGTTTTGTCTCGGCAAGAAGAAATTATTTAATTTTGCTACGGCCTCTTCGTAGCTGTTCATATTGGGGGTATATTGTTCAATATTTGAAAGAGGTCCTCGTTTCTCAATGCTTGGTAGTTCTGGCAGAGTTTCATAAATTTGTTGGACCTTTGGTCCCACAAAATGCAATAGTAGGTCTTTCTTCCACTCCTCATCATCAATTCGAGATGCTCGAAGCATGATTTCGAAAGATTTAATCCATTTTTTCCACTCATTTCCAAGGTTTTCTCGGTGACTCTCATAATTAAACGGTTGAGGCGTCAGCCCTGGGAAACGAAATAGATCTGTAAAAATAATACAACAGAATTTAGTCATTCAGAAGAAATCAGACGTGTGCGTCTGTGAAATTCATGTAAATAGTCAAAATACATTAGGATTGTGTTTATTCACACATCCAAACATGCAGCTCTGCATTATGCATTATGAGTTTGACAACACTGCATCACACTAACACTGGTGCAATAACATAATACTTATTGTAGAACACTTGATCTTTCAATCATCTTATTATTATTATTATTATTATTTTTATTATTTTTTTATTTTTATTATTCAGCGTTTAAGCAATTTTCAGGAAAAATCCCATCACGCACATTTGATTGATTTGCTTTTTTTATAATTCACATGTCTTTCCGTTTTTCTGCGTTTCATCCTCCATTTTGACAAAGACGCGCACTCATACATAAGCCATCCTTGCATGTATTAATACTCGACTTTGTGCCAAACACTCACATACGGATTCCGCATTGAAGCAATACCTGTTCCGACATGTTTTCCGAGTTCTGCATTCAAGCAAACAAAAGAACAATACTCATTCTTTGTTACACATAGATTCGGCGTTTAAGCGAAACTTGTTTCAACACGTTTACCGTATTCTGCATTAAAGCAAATTAACAAGGGAGCAATGTTCATTTTTTTTTAACCACACTTTTCACTTGGATAGTCCTGCATTTAAGCAAATTTTCAATTGGCTTCATTTTTCATCAGCTTTTACGCAAGTCCGAATTGAATCGGGGTTCACTGCATTTAAGCAAATTGCAATACAAATGTACTTTCAATCACATTTTCCTTCTTTCACATTTCCGAAGTAACAAAACGAAGTAAGCTTACCAATCGTATTCATTGTATCTTGCCGTCTGATTTTGTTCCACTGCTAGTTCTCTTTGTTTCTTTTTACTCGTCGCCAAATGTAGTATCGTGATAAAACACGTCTTGACTCCTCGTAGTTCCACATGCGATTGCCCTTTATTGTTAATCCATCTTTCATCTGTCAAGCAACATAACAAGGTTTATATATACAACGTATCTATAAGGTTGCTATACTACAGTATGCAATTCTACATCTCCGTCAGCTCTAAAAATGCGTAGTACTGGATAAGCTGCAAGTATATCCTTTAAACATAGGAAAGAATTCATCGCTTCGTCGTTCAATTCAGTAAAACGGTCTTTCTTCAATAATTCCGATAACGGTCGTGCGATACCAGCAAATGATGGGACAAACTTTCGAAAATAGCTTGCTAACCCATAGAATCGTTGCAGTTGCTTCACGGTCGTCGGTTGTGGAAACTGCTTCAACTTTTCGATCTTCGCGGGTGCTGGTTCTATTTTTCCATCGTAAATTGTGTACCCCAAGTACTCTACCCGTCGCTGTAGAAATACACACTTTTTCCAGTTAAACATCAATCCAGCCTTCGCTGCTACTTCAAATACACGTTTCATCGCATTCAGCCCATCTTCTTCAGTTTTAGACGGAATGATTATGTCGTCTACGAACGCCAAAACTGTTCCATCTCGAATAAATTCTCGAAGCACATCGTTAATAAATCTACCAAAACCGCTTCCACTAATGCACAGTCCAAATGGTGCTCTTAAAAATTCATACTGACCACTATCCGCCACGAATGCCGTATATTTCCTGCTACTTTCATCAACTGGTACGTGAAAATAGGAATTCTTTAAGTCGAGAGTGGTGTAAACTCGAGCTTCAGCGAGCTGATCGACTTGCTCTTCAGCATTTGGCATCGGAAATTTGTCACGCACGATCTTCTTATTCAATTCACGGTAGTCAACACAAACGCGGTACGAACCATCCTTCTTTGGCACAACGACAATAGGACTTGCATATTCACTTTGCGATGGTTGTATGATTCCTTCGTCAAGCCATTCATCGATTTGCTTTCTAACTACCTCTTTCTCCAACAGAGCCAATCGTCGAGGGTTCTCACAAACAACATTCAAATCTGATAAAGTAATCGTCAGCTGATTTCTATCAGTCATATTCTTCTGTGGCTTATAGTCTTCAATTAGCGTCATTACTTCTTCGCGATACTTGGTTGGAACCAATAATTCATTTTCATCAATGTATCCTGCAATACGCCGAATCCATTTCGTCTCTATACCAACTGTCTCGTCTGTTCGATATTTCTTTATCGTTACTCCTTCTGGAGTGATAGAATAGTCAACTGAACTAAGAAATTCCATTCCGATCAACATTGGTGAATCAATGGCTTCACATGGAACAACATAGAATTGAATATCAAAAATCTCTTCGTCGATTGTTGCAGATATCGTCGTTTTACCACGTACTGAGCTTACGCCGCCACCGTAGCCTCGTACCTTCAAGTTCGATTCATGCATCTGAATGTGGTTGATTTTCAATTCTTCAAAAAGATCAAATCTCATTAGAGAAATATCGCTACCTGTATCCACAACTGCTTTGATTTTCCGTCCAAACAATTCCACTGATACGCTGAGTTTTTCATTCACAGCCGCTTTCACTACATTGATTCGTGCGTCATTGTCTTTCTTGTTCGTCTTTTGTGCTTTGGGACACTCTTTGGAAAGATGTCCAAAATCGTTGCATCTAAAGCACTTCGGACCATCGTTTTTCTTCGGACACTCTGAAGCAACATGTGTGGTACCGCCGCAATTGAAACATTTACGTTTCACTTCACCTTTACACTTCCCTTCAAAGCGTTGCCTTTCTTTCTTAACGTAAGCATTGTCATCGTGTCGATTCTTCTTAGCAACCTTGGTATTCTTTGTTGCCTTCTCAAAAATGCTTAGTTACTCTTTCAGCCTTTGTACCGTATTGGCTTCATATAATGTGGAGCGATAAAATTCGTCGTCAGTAACGCCATCCACAATATCCTCACATAGACTAGGTTCATCTAACTCAATAGGCAAAGCAATGCGCTGCATTTCATACACGTAATCACGCATCGTCTCCGTTGGCTTCTTCTTCCGATTAGCTAATGTCCTATGCACGTCAGTTGCTCGAACAAAAGGAGCGAACTCTTTGATTAGCGCTTTCTTCACAACACTATAACTGCTAGCATCGCGTAAGGAAAACACAAAACGTCTCGCCGTACCTGTCAGTTTTTTTCTACACATAATCAGCATTTGCTCATTATTCCATCGTGCCGACCTAGAAATCATTTCAAGTTGTTTTAGCCATAATCGTACGTCCTCACCTTCATCAGCACCAAAAGTGTCGATGCTTTCTTCCATGTCGCGGAATGAATAAACCATCGATGTTCCATGAAATTTCCGTTCCTTCCTTGCCGCTGGGGTCGAAGTTCTGATCGCCGTTTGGAACAATAATGCGTCGTCATCATCGTCATCATCGTTGTCTTCATCTAAAAGCAGAGCGAAAGGAAAATGTGATATGCGGAGCAAAGTAAATACACGTGCGTTCGGTTCAGTTAACAAAAGCAAAGAGGAATATATTCTGTCAGATTGACATATTGGTGTATGGTGTCATTTGTTGTGCAGGGTTCTTCGGTGTACAACTACGTCGTTCTATGTTTGTCCGTTAACACCCCTCCTCAAACATATAACGGTTCAACTCCCAAGACGGCTCGATGTTTGACAAACGATACCTGAGGAAGTCCCTTTGTTAAAATGTCTGCTGGTTGATCAGTGGTTGGGATGTAGCACAGCTTCACTCTTTCTTCATGGACACACTGCTTGATAAAGTGCAATTTGATTTCAGTGTGCTTGAGCCTTTTCGACGAACCATTCGAATTTGCTATAGCTATAGCTGACTGATTGTCTTCGAAGACTTCTACAGGTAGATTATCTCGAAGGCTCAGCTCCTCGAATAGTTTGCATGTCCACAGTACCTCACAGATGCAGTCGGATAGAGCTGAACATTCTGCTTCAGTTGATGACAATGCTACTGTCCGCTGCTTTTTAGTGCTCCAAGCAGTAGTTGCCCCATAGACTTTAATTAAGCAACCTGAGGTGGAACGCCTATCCATCACATCTGTTGCCCAATTCGCATCTGCAAATCCAATTATTTGACGACATGTAGGATCGCTTTTCTTGTAAATTAGCCCATAGTCAATTGTGCCCTTCAAGTAGCGAAGAATCCTTTTGGCATGTTTCCAATGTTCTTCCCCGGGATTACTCTGGAACTGACTGAAGTAAGAAACCGCAGCACTTATGTCAGGACGAGAAGTTATTGTCAAATAAGTGAGACAGCCGATCATCTCCCGGTACGGCTTGTTTAGGTTTTGATCGATTTCTGACTTTTTCAGCTGTAGGTTCGGTTCCATTGGAGTAGATATTGGGTTACACTCTTCCATTCCGAAACGCTTCAATACAGCATTGATGTATTTCTGCTGACTCAGTTTCATGATTCCATTCATTGGCTCTCTTTCAATGCACAGGCCTAAGAACATTTTAGCCTCATCTAGATCTTGCATTTTGAATTGATTGATTAACATTTGTTTCACGGTTTTGATTTCCTGAAGGTTCTTTGCAATGATAAGCACGTCGTCAACATACAACAACACGTAGACAGGACCAAGTTTGCTTTCTCGTATATATAGACAGCTATCTTCCAAGCATTGACGAAAACCACAACGTGAAATGTGTTCATTGAAACATTCATTCCACGCCTTAGATGCTTGTTTTAGACCGTAAATGGATTTGTTGAGTCGACATACTTTATCCCCCTCCTCAAATCCTTTAGGTTGGCGCATGTAAATTTCTTCTTTCAATGTCCCGTTGAGAAAGGCAGATGTTACATCCATTTGATGAACAGCATAATCAAATTGGTTTGCTATAGCAAGCATTGAGCGTACAGTCGACATTTTTACTACAGGTGCATAAGTTTCCGAAAAGTCGAAACCATATCGCTGTGTGAAACCTTTGGCGACTAAACGTGCCTTTCGTTTTTCCACGGTTCCATCCGGTCCAAATTTGAGACGAAAAACCCATTTACAATCCACTGGTTTGCGTCCGATTGGTAGGTCCACCAATTCCCACGTGTTACTTTCAGCAAGCGATTCCAGCTCTTTATCGATAGCTAGTTTCCATTCAGGCCAATCTGATAGCTTTTTCAACTCATCAATACTGTCTGGAATATTTTCAACAAAATTTTCAGCATTCAATGCATAGGCAAAACACAAATAATCGTCCAATTTTGCAGGAGGCTTACAAACTCGACCACTGCGTCGAGGAAGATCGCTTTCTTCCTCTTCAAGAGGATCTTGGTTTACGTTGAATGAATTATTTTCTGCATCATCAAATGTATCTTCTCCCGTATCGATTTCTACTGGTAAGAACGGCAATGTTTGCTGAAATTCTACGTCACTTTCAGCGGAATCAATGTCATTTGCGATTGGCATAACCGATGGTCGTTGAGTGGATTCCATTACATTTTCAGCATGATTGGAGGCAGCCAAGGGGGTGTAAGGTCCAAGTAACTGACCATGATGGAGATTGACATTCTGATCTTCGGTATTATTGGCTTCATTGCTCATATGCCGCTGTTTAATTGATATTTCTTCGATAACAACATCTCTGGCGATAAATATTTGCTTACCATCCCATAAGCGATAACCACCACCGCCATAGCCAACAAAGTGACTGGTTTTGCTGCGAGGTTCCAGTTTGGTACGTTTTTCTTTCGGGATGTGGCAATAAGCTTTGCTTCCAAAAATACGAAATCGTGATACATCCGGCTTATGCCCATACCAGAGTTCATACGGCGTTTTATCGGAATTCAGTGCTGCTGTGGGGCTTCGATTCAGGAGATAAACGGCCGTCAGAACCGCCTCGTTCCACATGTTTTTCTTCGAGTCAGCTATCATAGCTCTGGCTTTGTCAAGAATAGTACGGTTGAATCTTTCGCTGACCCCATTTTGCTGGGGAGTATAAGGCACAGTAAATTCCATTTGTATGCCCTTCATACGGCAAAATTCCATAAATCTGTTACCCATATACTCTCCTCCGTTGTCACAACGTAAACGGCTAATGGTGCTGTCGAAATGAGCTTCTGCCATGGCAATATATGTTTGAAAACACTCTAATACATCGCTTTTCGCGCAGATGAAATAAACTACACAGAAATGTGTGAAATCATCCATAAATGTTACAAAATAACGTTTTCCGTTCCATGAGGTTGGGTTCATATAACCACACACATCGCTATGTATCAATTCAAGCGGTCGGGAACTACGCGGCAGTTTATGCTCCTGGAAAGGTTGGCGCGTCTGTTTACCTTCCATGCAAGGACCGCATATACTACCCAGTCCATCTGTTGTGTTAATAGCTTCTTTCTTCAGTGCCAATCCTCTGACCATTTCGTCAGAAATAACCTTCATTAAACCATACTTGCCTATGTGTCCGTATCTTCTATGCCATAGCTGAGCATCATCCATTGCATTCTGCGATACTAGCGCTTTTGAATTATTTGGTTTCATAACCTCAACATCTAATTCATATAGACGGTTTAATCGGCTTCCCGTGCATAATTCATGCCCATCGCGCTTAATAACCGCAACATTTTTCGAAAAAATTACTTCCATTCCAAGCTGTCCAACGCGAGGAATCGAAAAAAGATTATATTTCAAATTGGGGACATATAGAACATCGTCAACAACATAATGCATCTGACGATCGCCGATTTTTGCTAGTATGTCCACTTTTCCTTTACAGTTGCTCTGTATGATTTCACCCGATGCGACCTTAATCATAATCGGCTCATGAAGTGTTTTGACGTCTCGAAGAAATTCACAAGAATTGATCATATGATCGGAAGCGCCAGAATCTAGGATCCATTTGAAACCATTTCTATCGCATTTCTTTGATAGATTTTTGGAATCACTACATAAGAAAGTGACAGCTGTTTCACTTACATTCGCTCTTTCGCTCTCGTTGTCAAACGACCTTCTATTGTTTTGCATCGCAGCAGTTCTTTCTTGCAATAGAGGACAACAACTCGTCTGTGCCCAAACTTTTTACAATAAAAACACTTCATCTTCGGTTTGGCACCTGTTCCAGCAAACGCCATGGAATTCATGCTGTCTCTCATTTCTTCAATATTCTCACGTTTCATACTTTCACTTAGAAGACGTGCCTTGACAAAGTCGAGCGTGCATTGCTCCGGTGCCAGCGTTTCCAGAACTGTTACAAGCTGACCATACGAGTTCGGCATTGTTTGTAGCAAATAAAATACGATCAAGCTTTCTTGCAGCTTTATGCCAGCAGCTTCCAGATCCCGCACCATCCGCTCGAACTCGAGTAAGTGCGCCTGGAGAGAACCGGACTCCAAAAACTTCATCGCTGAAAGCTTTTTCAGAAGATAGAACTGTCCCGAGATGCCCTTTCGGGCAAACGTGTTTTCAAGCGTTGTCCAAATCTGACGCGGGGTTTGCTTACCCTTAATGTACTCAAGCTGGGAATCCGCGATGTTTCGCACCAGTACCGATTTACATTTCACGTCTCTCTTCTTTCTATCTTGCAGTTTAATCTCCTTAGCCAGCCGTACTGCATCCGAATCAGTCACCAAAACCTGATAATCTTCTACCTTTTCCGCTTCCTCACGAACACAATCTAAAAGATCCAGCTCCTCCAGGAGCACTTCCATTCGGAAGCTCCAATTGTTGAAGTTCGCACCATCAAAAAGATATACCTTCTTTTCCTCGTCCATTCTACTTTCTCCGAAAAAGCTTAGAACAGCTACAACAAGAAAGAAAAATTAATCGCTTATACGTGATTTGGGTTATCCTGGGCCCATAACCTAAAAGCAGAGCGAAAGGAAAATGTGATATGCGGAGCAAAGTAAATACACGTGCGTTCGGTTCAGTTAACAAAAGCAAAGAGGAATATATTCTGTCAGATTGACATATTGGTGTATGGTGTCATTTGTTGTGCAGGGTTCTTCGGTGTACAACTACGTCGTTCTATGTTTGTCCGTTAACATCATCGTCGTCATCATCGTTGTAATCATCGTTGCCGCCGTCGTCGTTGTCACCAACACCATCATCATCGTATCGTTCGTCGTCGTCGTTGCGTGAACATTTTGCACGCGCGCCGCCATCTTCTCGATCGTCGTTGTCGTCGTTGTGTGTGTGTAAGTCGTCGTTCTCACTCACACCGTCGTCGTATTGCAGCACGGCGTTCTGCTCTCTAGCGTTCACGGCTTCACGAATTTCACGATTCTGATGATCACCGTCGTTTGTGGCCATCGTCGTATGGTCAATAATCCTTTTGGCCATCTCCTGCTTACCGCCGGACGTCGCCAAACCAAGCTGCTGGCACTTGCGTGCGAGGCCGATCTTCGTAAGGTTTTCGCACAGCTCTTCGATTGTCGTCATTATTCACTCTTGGTTTTTCGTCGTTTCACTTTATCACCGTACTTAGCCCGTTCCCGGACGAGCCCCCATGTAAGAAATAAGGAAACGAGCGGTGTAGGTGATTAAAGGAAATTCGTATATTCTTGCTTCTGTTCACGGTGACGCTCGCGGTAAGATTGTGTCGCTCATCGCCTGCTGTCATGCCCTCGCTACCTAGCTGTCATTTTGACGTTTTCGGGGAGGGGGGGGGGGTAGCCCTCTCATCCTACATAAATGTGATAGCTGTTCAAACGTACGTGGGCAACCAGTTTTTTTTGCAGCTCTGTAGTGTCTAGAGGTATTTTCTAAATTCTTTTTTGATCATGAACAGCTGTTAAACTAACAGTTATTGATTCATATAATATTCTACTAACGATTAATCGATTGATTCCAAGTGAATTAATCATAAAACTAGTGAATTGTATCATTTTTATATGAATTCGACATTTCTTGGACTATTATCCGTGCATATCGATTAACCGGCAACCGTCCGGTCCCGAGCTGCCTCCAAACTGTATACACCAAAGAATGTATTATAAATGCTTCAATTACAAATTGATGTCGGATGTCAACAAAACGCACACTGCTGCTGTTTCATTTCATAAACCCGATTACCATGACCAAGGTAAATAGAAAATGTTGTCAGACAAAAATCAAATTTCTTTCAATTTGGCCGGCAACAAAGTTCCATCCATACATTTGCCGGCAACATCCATACATTTTGCCAGCAACAATTTTGCGCACAACAAGATTTTACCGCTGCCTGAGAGGTACCGTGTATCTCGGCGACCATCTGTATTAACAAAAGAGTAGATGATTTGTTTTGTCACGAATTTTAAAATCATATGAACAAGATTTCTAATCTTACTTAAATCGTTCATGTTCATGTACGAGATGATAATGAGGATAAAATATGAGAATAGGAAAAATGAATGATTTCTTAGTTTGTAAATTCAAATATGTCGAAAATACAATAAACAATAAATTCACTAAATAACACTGAATAACTCACCTTAATCTTTGTTTTAATGGTAACATATTTATAAGCCGGTCCCATGGTACAGTCGTTAACTCGTACGACTTAATAACATGCCCGTCATGGTTTCAAGCCCCAAGTAGACCGTGCCGCCATACGTAGGACTGACTATCCTGCTATGGGGAGTAATCCAAAAAGTCATTGAAAGCCAACCCCATAAGTGGTACAGGCAGGCCTTGACCGATAACGGTTGTTGAGCCAAAACGAAGAAGATTGATAAGTAATTTTAATAAAAAAAATGGTGGAAAAATTAAATGAACCAATTAAAAAAATGTAAATAATATTATAATCCTGGAAACCTTACGTCAAGTGACGAATTGTCAAAATGCTCTAGACTCCGCCACCTGATATTTTTAATCCACCTTGGTCCGAATGAGCGATTACCGTGTCCTAATATACATACCTTGACGTAACGATATTTCGTTCCTACATAGACCTTGGTCTGATGTCGTGTTCGATGGTTGCTAGAGCGCCGGCTAAGGCGGCGCTCTAGCAGCAATCGAACACGACATCAGACACGAACAAACCCATATAATCATATGGAGGTGCACTGTCTGACACAAACAAACAAACAAGACAAACGTCGAGTCGAACATGTCAGTTGATTCTGTCTGTGATGTTCGGTACCCATCTGTGCTGTGAGTACCTTGGCTGTCAAACGCTTCACAGCTACAGTAGATAGAATTCAATTCGGGACATTTTTAAGTTTGTTTACGTAGTTTGTCTCTTTATCTTCTTAAAATTGCGTGCAAAATATTTAAAATAGCTATCAATAATTATTGTTAAACTTTTCAATCAATTATAACATCATATATAAAGGATTGAAACGTATTAAACTATTGTGTGTACATAATCCATGTGTATGCACTGTATGTGTTTTGGCATGGACGTTTGTTTACATTTTTCAATATTAAATTTGAATAATTTCTATGTTATGATGGATGTGAATAAGTAGTAAATTATGAGTTGAATCTTCCCCCTGTAGGTGGATATTCATTTAAACTATGAAAATGCTTCATTTTCGAGACGAAAAGAAAGGCGTATTGCAGTGCATCATGACAGGTCTATAAGACATCGAACAGCTGACAGAGCACCTATCGAACAGAGTCGTGTTTGTTTGTCTCGTTCGATTGGTCCCAGAGCGGAAGATTCCATCTGCAGGGGGAAGATTCAACAAATAATATACTAGTTATTCATATCAAAAATAACATAAAAATCATTCAAATTTATTATTGAAAAATGTAAACAAACGTCCATGCCAAAACACATACAGTGCATACACATGCATTGTGTACACGTAATAGTTTTATACGTTTCAAACCTGTATATTTGATGTTATAATTGATTGTGAAGCATTGCAAATGTTATTGATAGCTATTCTAAATATTTTTTACGCAATTTTAAGAAGAAAAAGAGACAAACTACGTAAAAAAACTTTAAAATGTCCCGCATTGAAATCTATCTACTGTAGCTGTGAAGCGTTTGTCAGCCAAGGTACTCACAGCACAGGTGGGTATCGAACATCACAGACAGAATCAACTGACATGTTCGACTCGAGGTTTGTCTTGTTTGTTTGTTTGTGTCTGATAGTGCACCTCCATATGATTATATGGGTTTGTTCGTGTCTTATGTCGTGTTCGATTGCTGCTAGAGCGCCGCCTAAGCTAGATAGCAACATAGCTTATCGCATGTAGAAAAGTCCGCCATGTTTAGAATTCGCGACAACTAATCTGGTTGAAAGTGCTTGCTCTTGTCCTGGTGTAAACAATAAGCTCGCTGCCTTGTGAAAAGAATATAGTTGTGATATAGTTAAACGAACGTTTTTGTTTGTGCAACTATGTATTATGTTAAGTTAGTTCTTTGAAAATGTATTGCTCAGAACAATTTCGAATGGTAGTATGGTGTCTGAGTATGTATCATTCTTCCCATCAAGTTTCTGTAGTGTTGCATTAAATATTTTTGTTAAAACTTTGTTGTAAAATGTTGGTGAATAATATCATGAAAAATCGCGTATGGTTCTGTTTCATTGTTGGTAAGAATAAATGTTGTCACTCCATTTCGCAATGTGAATTTTACAATCAAAGTACAGGGGAGCGCTGTTTATCGGGGATCATCGGGACTTGACCTCGCCTGGATATGCGAATAACACGGAAAATGAGTCAAATGTTATACTTAATGAAAAGTTCCTGATATTTTTGAAATTTGTAAAGTGTTTTAGTAAAACCCAGCCAGTTATTATTTACGACGTCGTGTGTGCGTCAATTGAACGTTAACCATATGTCGGGTGATCGTCGCATTTAAGTCAATATACGACGAAGGGATTTTTTTAAAACGAAAAGCACTATAATTGTGGCAGATTGTCTGGAGTATTTCGCTCATAGTTTTTGTCTATGACAATGGCCATGAAAAAGTGGTTCAAAAAGTCGATACTTTCTGTCTCTCCCCTTTACTCTGTGGGTACCGTACGATCCTTCCAGCTATTCTCAGGGATATCGCTGGTCTTCTTTATCTGTTCACCCAGATCATATTCGTTTTGAGTTACAGTCAGTCCAAATAGTATTCGTCTAGCTGAATATTTTGTTGAAAAAGGCGAATAATGGCCGCAATTGGCATGGGCTACTAAAAATAATGATGAGGTTTGATAAAGGGACCATCAATGCACTCGTATTGCTAAAAAATGAGCATTACGATAGTGGAATAACAACCAAAACATTTTAAAAACTAAAAAAAGTCGTTTGACTGGCGTGCAAAAAGTATTCGTCTATCAGGTTTTTGGCGTAATATGCGTTAGATAACAAAGGTTATAGAATCAAAAAATGTATTGATCTTGTTTTTTTATTGCATTTATGACTACAGTCATTTTCCGATATACGCTATCGTACGGGAGCGAGCACAATAGCGTATCTCGAGTTTTCGCGTATAGCGGATTCCTATGTAAAAATAGTTTACACTACTGGTTCGTGGGTTGATAAATATCGCCACAGAGTTTTGAATTTAAGTTTTTTGTTGTAAAACAGGTATCTTTTGCACAAATGTAATGCAAAATGCATTAAGAACATTAAGGAAATTCAAAAAGAGCATAAAATATTTCAAAGAATTAAAATACTTGCAAAAAACACATGGAGCTGTCAAATTTAGAGGAATCGCGTAATGCGAATTCGCGTATACAGTAGTGATGGGTAACCGGAATCGCACCCACGGCTCGGAATCGCTTCCGAGCATTGCTACTCCGGCTCCGATTCCGAAAAATTCAAATCGTCGCTTCCGCCCGGAGCCGTCGGAGCCGTCCGGAGCCGTCCGGAGCCGTCCGGAGACGTCGGAGCCGTCCGGAGCCGTCGGAGCCGCCCGGAGCCGTCGGAGCCGTCCGGAGCCGTCGGAGCCGTCCGGAGCCGTCCGGAGCCGCTAGTCGGCAGCTGGAGCCGTCGGAGCCGTCCGGAGCCGTCGGAGCCGTCCGTAGCCGTCGGGGCCGTTGGAGCCGTTGGAGCTGTCCGGAATCGTTGGAGCCGTCGGAGCCGTCCGGAGCCGTCGGAGCCGTTGGAGCCGTCGGAGCCGCTAGTCGGCAGCTGGAGCCGGTCGGAGCCGTCGTAGCAGTTGGAGCCGACGGAGCCGGTTGGAGCCGTCCGGAGCCGACGGAGCCGGTTGGAGCCGTCCGGAGCCGACGGAGCCGACGGAGCCGTCTGGAGCCGGTCGGAACCGTCGTAGTCGTTGGAGCCGACGGAGCCGCCGTAGTCGTTGGAGCCAACGGAACCGGTTGGAGACGTTGGGGCCGTCGGGGCCGTCGAAGCCGACGGAGCCAGTTCGAGCCGTCGGAGTCGTTGTAATAGTCGGAAGTCTTCTGAAGCGCTTTAATTTCACGATATCAGCGATGATTTCATTTTAAAAAACAGCTTAGGAGTAAAAAAATAGTCTTCTTCATTTATTGCTCTGAAGTTTTTTTTGTATTTTTTTTAAACAATAAAGTCAAAAACAATTGTTTGCTCCGTATATATATAGGGAAAAACTATGAATCAAACTATTATTGATCTTTATTTTCATAAAAGATGGAAGGATGATTGATATTTATATATTATTTGTCTTGTCCATGTGCCATCATGTTATTCGGTAAAAAACAAGTGCGGCCTAAACCATACACGTTAGTCGATGTAAACAACCGTGCAAAACTGCCATAATTACACTCGTCTGCCTCGTTGTTTCGTATTTTATCAAACCCACCTCCCGTCATAGTTCTATTGCTCCTTGACCTCCTAATTTGATTCATTTTTTTCCTATATATATACGGAGCAAACAATTATTTTTGGCTTTATTTTTGAAAAAAAAACACACAAAAAAACTTCATATCAATAAATGAAGAAGACTCTTTTTTTACTCGTAAGCTGTTTTTTACAATAAAATTATCACTAATAACGGGAAATTAATGCGCTTCAGAATGCTTCCGACTATTACAACTACTCCGACGGCTCCGACGGCTCCGGACGGCTCCAACGGCTCCAACGGCTCCGACGGCTCCGCCGGTTCCGGACGGCTCCGGCTGGCTTCGGACGGCTCCGACGGCTCCAACGGCTCCGACGGCTCCGGACGGCTCCGACGGCTCCGACTGCCGACTAGCGGCTCCGGACGGCTCCGGACGGCTCCGACTGCTCCGACGGCTCCGGACGGCTCCGGCTGCCGACTAGCGGCTCCGGACGGCTCCGGACGGCTCCGGACGGCTCCGGACGGCTCCGGACGGCTCCGGACGGCTCCGAACGGCTCCGAACGGCTCCAGACGGCTCCGAGGTCGGAGTTTTGCACCTACCTTCCGGAACCGCTTCCAATTTTGGCGGAGTCATTCGGAAGCGATTCCGGATTTTTGTTGAATTTACCCATCACTAGTATACAGGCGACCCCGGAGTTACGGCCCCCTCGAGTTACGACGATTTTGATTTTGACAGTTAAAAGATGTCATTGACAAGAAAATGTTGTATTTTTTGGAATTTCTGGGCTGAAAACCGTTATAAATATTTAAACTTGTGGACGATAGTTCTATTTCAGAAATATGGTCCTTTGCAGAAAGCTTAAACATATCCTCTTTTGACTCATAATGCATACCAACGACAACTAAAGAAGAATGTGTCTCCTTAGCTTCCACAAACTGGCAAATACAATTTGTGTCACTAAGAAACCATTGGTTTCTAAAATCAGGGTGGCCACTCAACCAGGAAAACCGGTATAACCGGGAATTTTATTTGTCCGGGAAAAACCGGGAAAACCGGGAAATTCTCCAAAAAAAAGGGAAATTATCGCAAACTTTTGCTGTCACTGTTAATCATCGTACAAAGTGCATTTTAAATTAACGGAATGTTTTGTATATGGTTCCCTACTTAGCACAGGCCAGCAACATACGCAATATATGTAATTCTCATTCGCAATGGTGCAATATTTACGTTCACCGATATCGGTTCTTGCGTATTTGGGGTATGGTGTGCCTATTCGTTCTACCTTGCACTCGTATTCATCTCTCGTGAAGTTGCGGTCGTGTCAAATTTAACAGTGGATTTAGTGGGCGATCCCAATTACGCCCCGTATTCCTCAAGGCGGTAACTGATAATTTTTGTCCCTTCTAGCAATTTTAAGGTTACCCAATCACTCACCGCCTGTACATTGGCATTTTGCATTTTGGTTTCGGGCCTCTACCTTCATTCCGCCCGGGTGACTGGGTTCCCACACTGGCACTGATGGTTGAGGTGGCGTCGCTTCTGCAGTCCGATCGTTGCTCCTTTGTTTTCTTATCACATACCTCCAGATTGGATATTATATTGAATAATTCATTAATAACTTTTATCCAGTTTTTATGACAAGTGTCCATCTTTCCCGTAATGCCCGTCTTTACTTACCAACCTCTAGATAATTTTTTTTTGAAAACGTGTGATATAATAATTTGGAATTGAAGTATTGATAAAACCGCTACGCAAAGCATAGTGAACCGGAAAAGACTTCCGGGAAAAACCGGGAAAAAAACCGGGAATTTAAAATCCTGATTCGTGTGGCCATTCTGTAAAATTGGCTTTTAGGCCAAAGTAGGCTCTAACTTGCCAACCAAAACCATTAGGCATCAACTGCGGATAAGTTGCAGCGGGAATGTTTTTAGCTTTTTTTATGTGTTGAAATTGCATGCATCTTGTTATTACCTGTTTCATACATCTGTTGCCTGACTTATGTCGATGAAACCATCGAAGATCGATGAAAACCACCTATACATCGATGAAAACCTGCAAAGAAAATAGATCAACATGTGGGATAATCGCCTTGTAAAAGATATTAGTATATTGCTATTTGTATTATTTTATAAGATTTATAAAACTTTAACAAACGTGCACTCACCCAAAATGTTCTCTTATCACGGTCTATATTCCCTGATACCAAAACTGCCCACCCAAGATTGGTTGGATTTCCATCCCGACCTTGGTGGACGTTTTTAAGAGGGTTCAAGCGTCAGCAGGTAGGCAGAGCTTCAGCTTTTTTGAAAAAGACCCAGTATCATGTTGGCCGTAGATCGGGACAGATTTTTCGTTACGGCAACATAACGTAGTCCTTCCTACAGCGTTTTGTTGTAAAAAAACTGGTAATTCGTATCTCTTTCTATGTAAACATCTTCTTCATCATCCTCAAAATTATTTTCTTCTTGTAAATCTAATTCGGCCGTCAGACGCGCACAGCTCCGCTCCGGCGTTAGATTCATCAACTATAAAGATATGTACACGGTTCACATTTATTTGCTTTAACAACTTGAGACACACATTTATTAGCTTTAACTGCTGAGATCCGGCTCCTGTCCTGCCGTTATTCTGCTTGGACCCGGAAATTCGATTGGTGCTGATCCACTTGCATTCGCGTTCGAACTGCTCCATATACTGCGGTCCTCTGATTTTTATCGTTTCTGTTTCTGAATGAAGATTTTAAGAATGTTTTGAGTATTTCTCAAGCCTTCAGAAAGCTTGATAGATTAAAAGTTATCACCCATCCTGTCAAAAAGTGATATTCAAATTAGGTTATAAAAAACTCATAGCATGTCCATGCATGACCACCTGGACTACATACACTTTGATTCTGGATTCCATCACCAGATGTCTTTAATGCACCTTGGGATGAATGTAAACACCACCTTGGTTTGCCATTTTTCGATCAGGTACTCGAATCTAATTCTAGCTTTGAGGCTAAAATAATTTAGACTGAAAATTGCAGGCTAGTTTTCTGTGCGGTTTTGTATGGAGTGTTTACATGATTGCAGACTCCAACTGTCAAACTCCATACAAAAAACTGACTTGAATCGTGAAGCCCCCACTAGTAGACTGTATTGATGGGCAAAACGGCTCCGAAGCCGGAGCCGGCTCCGACCGGCTGCAGGCAATTTCGGAGCCGGCTCCGGAGCCGGCTCCGCTCCGACGGCTCCGGAGCCGGGTCCGCACCAACGGCTCCGGAGCCGGCTCCGCTCCGACGGCTCCGGAGCGGGCTCCGCACCAACGGCTCCGCTCCAACGGCTCCGGAGCCGGTTTTAACACAAATGACCAAAAGAACTTTTTCAATGAAGTTTCAATCGAGGAAATTCGTAAAAAACATCGATAAGTTTTGAATGTTGTTAAGACAGACGAGACTAACGAATGCTACACAACGTCATGCATGTCAATACTGCAATCATATCGTGTGTTAGCTTCCACACGTGCGAGAATATTTATTCATTTATGGAACGGAGGCGTGAGTGTAGAGCCGTTAGTCTGGAGCCGGATACGGAGCCGTTGGTGAGGAGCCTTTGGTGCGGAGCCGTTGGTGCGGAGCCGGCTCCGGAGCCGTAGGTGGGTGTGGATGCGGAGTCGGCTCCGGAGCCGTCGGAGCAGAGCCGGCTCCAGAGCCGTTGGTGCGGAGCCGGTTCCGGAGCCGTTAGGGCGGAGTCGGCTCCGGAGCCGTTGGTCCAGAGCCGGCTCCGGAGCCGTTGGTGCGCTCCGAAACGCCCATCACTAGTAGACTGTGAACAGTTGTTAATTGGAATGGAAAACCCTGTATCGTGATAGGAATGTTCGCCAAGACCGAAGCACGGAATAGGAAAATTGCTAATAGCACCTTCATATTTCTTTCAGATCACAGTCGCCATCGCAATAGAGCGCAGAGTTCGACGGCGCAGTGACAGCGCACACCACAGGCGGAGTACAATATTTATATGTTTAACCCTTTTATTCACAATTGCCGTAGAAATTCGTGATACGCGAACGCGCGAGTGCAATTGACCGATCAGAACTGAACATTGTTCGTGGACTTAATTACCAAGAAATCATGTTAAAATTGACTTGGAAATAGCACAGAGAGAAAACACAACCAGTCGCAATGAGTGACACTTGGTATTTTGGAATATGCTTCAAGTACAACTAATCCACAATTTCTGTCAAATTTGTTGTGACGAGTAGATAACGGTCTTAGGTACTCAGGAGCTGCGCGCCTCGGAACGTGAGTGTGTTTGGGTTTAGCGAGTGATCATCAGGGGACTCTCGGATAAGCGGTCAAGCGAGTAGGAACGCGATTAGGAAACAGTTGAATAAAAGTATCCTGTTAGCTGTATAAGTAAAACCGCGTGTGTTAAGTGTGTTATATTACGAACCACCCGAAAACGTATCAATATTATTGTCTTGTAGTAGATTCAAGCAATGCGTTCGCGGTCTTCGTTAGTTGTTATTTTTTAATAGCACCACGTTTCATTGCGTAAAGTTGCAATTCGTGTTAAGAACGAATATTAGTTGAAAAGTCGTTAGCCGGTCTAGTGGTACAGTCGTCAACTCGTACGATTAAATAATGGAAACAACGTTAAATGAAATACTCTCAAGGACTGAAGGACATAAGACATATAATTACACGTGCTTTTTCAGCTGTGCACACAACGTGAATTCCCCTTTTTTATTTTCTTTTGCGACAGTTCGGCTAGGATGCCAGGATTTACAATTGTACAAGGATTGGACATGTTTCAGTTGACAGATGATATATGAGGTTGACGTATATGATCCACATACGCCTACAATAATATGCCCGTAATGGGTTCAAGCCCTGAATGGACTGTTCCGCCACATGTAGGACTGACTATCTTGCTATGGGAGGAAATCAATCAGGCCTATTATTCTATTCGAATGACATTCGATTCCTAGACTAGACTGACCTACTTTATTACAAATACAAGTTACACTTTAAATTCACATATACTTATACATATTACTCTTAAACTATAAACTATCGGTATCATTTTCGCCATTCGAATCGCGTTTGACAGTTGGTCGAAGCAACCGGCGGTCGGAGTGAGCGTAAACAAACGGATTCAGCACTTCTTGAAAATCATTTTTTTCCATAATTTTGTTGAAAATGGGGTAAATATGAGTGATGCGAGTGTTGATAAACTTATGTTAAACCTAATTACACATGTAGACAGTGACTTAAATTCTTTGTGAGGTTGAATTTGCGCGTTTCCGACAGCTTGAGCTGTCGGCAGAAAATCTCTCGAATGCACCTTCCTGTTCAAGCAATACGGTACCGATTTTTACTTCATCGACTCGAATCTGCCGATGAGTTACTCGAAGCGGAACGTCGCTAGCAAAACGATACGAAAATGAACATAATGAACGTGCGAGTGAATATTCTCGAATGCCGAACGCAATATAATACGCCTGAATGTATGCGCCTGTGGTCCAAAACAGCCGAAGTCATACCAAATCATGAACAAGTCTGCGCCTTGGCGTTGTAGCGACCTTGGTTTGGCCGCAACGATTTCGCCTGGTAATACGGCGGCTACTGAAACGGCGGCTATCAATACACCGGACGATAACGATCGCGACCGATCGAACAAACGAAGCCGAAGACGACAAAGAGGAGAATATATATATAGGGGTGATCGACGAGATGAAGAGAAACTGCGTCTCTCTTAGCTGGTGATGGTCTTAGTGTGCGGATCGAATGAGAAATTGATTAAATTGTAGATTTTAACCTCAAACTAAACTTTAGTCTTTTTAGCGTTCTGGCGCCCACTCGACCTTTACCAAGCTAACCCGATTAGTTGTGTTCGTTAAACATGTATGCGTATCAGGTAGCAGCATTTGTACTGCTTACCTGCCGTATGCCGCTGTGATACCGAGCGAGACGCATAGACAACGCGTCTAGAGGACATGTGAAGCCGTGAACTTGTCTGCGTCTCTTTTGCCTTGTCCTTGCATTTAGATCCTGAGTGAAGGATGCATACCTTTCGGGTACGTTTGGGTTATAAGGCCTGTCCCTCTCATGTTAATGGTGAAAATAGAATCGTATGCAATCGGCTCTGCATTCGGTCGTGGGCAGGCCCGTGGACGCCACCTGTACGCACACAATGGCCTGTATCGCATACCATTTCGATTGCGATCGAAATCGAAATCCGATGAACATACGTTCATTCTGAATGAACAAAATTCACTGTGGAATCGCATACGGATTGTTAATTCGATCGTAATTGAAATCGAAAAGTCAGTTTCGACCAGTAGACAAATCCTATGTAAAACATCGAGCAGTCGACAATTTGTCGACAATTGGTATCGCATACGCTCTTTGTCGATCGAATTCATTTCGACTAGGTAGGGGGTAGTCGAAATCTGTTGCATAATCTGATTTCATTCAATTTTTTTAGAAAAACAATTTCAAAATGCATGCAGACATGAAAAATATCAGTGAAATTATTATTTACAAAGCAGTAATGTATTGATTGAGGCAACAATAAATAAATTAAAATCAGTTTTGAAATACTGATTTTTGTTAATGTAAATCAATCCAAATATATAAATTTGCATTCGTTGTGTTGTCGTTGTACATCAGTATAATTTCATCAAAGTAAAACAATAATACATATTAATTTTCATTTTTTTTATTAATTAACTTTTTTTTCATTTTTGTAGCTGATTTATGCTCTTTTGGCCCTTTTCCCTTAGATCTCAACAGCTTCTTGTTTGCATCATAACGCATTTAATCATGTATTCTGTAAAACTCGGTATATTTTTTTATTGTATTTACACCCGTTTTTACTATCCCTGGCTTTGTGGCAAGAGTACTATCGGGATGCAGCTTTTGGATTTTTTTATTATTTTGGATCCCAATTTCAGAAAATATTAAGATAGAGCAAACAATCATCCCGTGGATTAATGTTTTATAAACGATGGTGGTTTTCTTTAGTTATGATCGTTGGTTATTTTGAATGAATATATTCCTTGATCAATGTGCAGGTGTTTTTGTGAATTTTTTTTCCTATGTATCCCGTAATATATTCTGATCCATCACCATCATGTTCTGGTAGATCTTGAATGGTGGAACTGATGGTACTAAGGATTTCACTTTCATCATCTATTTCATATGCATTTAATGCATTGTCTGGTGAATCAGGAATTACGTCTACTCCAGTAAATAGAGTTACAGACATAAAATCTTCATTTGCGATTTCATGCTGCTCTATTAGGCACATAATGTCCCCTAATCTCGTGTTTTGGTTTGTCTCCCGATTGGATAGATCAATAAGTATCGTTGGAGACTTTCTGATAATTATTATTCTAATTCTATGCAGACAATTCAATGGTGATGGGTGATCGTTTACCCCATCTTTTTGTCACTATTGGGAAAAAAGTTTTCTAATATATCTTGATTCAACTCTCAAATAAAAAAAGATTTCAAAATTCAGTTATGCATTTATTTTTGGATTTCTTTGTACAGCATTTTGAGAGAAGTGATGTGCATCTCGATCGATTTCTGAAAGGTCTGCATGCTTGTTTTGTTTTAGGCAGTCATGTTAAATATAAGTTCGTACATTTTATCCAACGATTTTTCTTGTTCTTCTTTCCCCGTGTACGATCTTTTGTATCCTACTATAGCCCAAGGAGAATTAGAATTTGATATGCTAAACCAGCAGCCTACTGTTTCGATATATTTTGCCAAAGTCTGAGAAGTTATTCACTTTGATATCGCCTCAAAGTAGTGGCTCTAGTATGTGAAACCAATTCGACCGTTCGTCGCACGTTTTGCCGTTGTTGTGGTAACATTTTTAAATGATTTTCATTTAATTTAAATGAAGATGTTATTTCAGCATCCTTGTGTTCTTCTATTAGCTTTAGTGATGGATCTGCCGTTATTATACTTCCTTTATAATCAAATTCTGAGTAAATGAACCATTTTTGGAGTAATTTTATCGAATGTGGTGCGTCGGGAAATACAGGGTTTTCGAGGATTATATAGACATGTTCAGCGAGTTGTAGATTCGTTCAGGTATATAATAGACTCTTTCAGCGAGATATAGAATTGTTCGGAAGTAGGCGTAGACATGTTCTGCGATTCTGTAGAGCTGTCATTTGTTTTGTTTACACACTGTGCCGCAGGGTTCAATTTTTCATTCTCAAAAGTCCTAAAAGTAGTCAATAATCATTCCCCACGCTGTTTAATACATAAATTAGTTGAAAAAAGCTTAGTTTTTCGAAAACTGTTTGTTTACCTCCTGATGAGAATGATCCAAGCTGCAGTCCAAGAGATTCGAAAGTGACAGTAAAACCGAACATGTCTACGCCTACTTCCGAACAATTCTACATCTCGCTGAAAGAGTCTATTATATGCCTGAACGAATGTACAACTCGCTGAACATTTCTATATAATCCTCGAAAACCCTGTGTGTACACACTTTTATTGACAATCGGATGATTGAAGTATGGCTTGGTTATATCGTGAGCTCCCAAATCTCTCCTACATGAAATGTTTGTTTGACAATTGTCGCTGACAATTGCAACCTCGCTTATCATGCGTTTATTTAATTTTTTAATTACGGATAAAATTATGTCTTTCGTCATCTTGTGGTTCTACCCGCGATCCGAACATCTACTAACTCTACAATATACCGAATTCACACCAAGTCACATTCTGCTGGATTCCTGGTCACACAGGTATCCAGGGAAACGAAGAAGCAGACTGACTAGCCAACGCAGGACGTAATAACCCGGCCTGCTGCCATAACACTCTTCCACGCCGTGATTTCATTCGCCTTAGCAAACCCATCATCGCCAATAGCTGGAATGTTTATTGGGTTAGCAGCAGCTATTCTTTCCCGAGAACCATCAAGACCACAACACCACCATCGAAAGATCATCAATCAAACCAAGGCCAGAGAATCCTATCACGACTTCGGATAGGACACACCCGGCTTACCCACACCTTTTTATTACTTTTTAAATCAAGCCCACCACTATGAAGTTTCTGTGGCGTCAACATCACCGTCCGTCACATCTTACCCGATTGCTATGGATATACTGCGGAACGCATCACCGGCAAATTGGACCACAGCATCGACGTCATCCTCTCAACAGACAGCGATTGCCAGCGTAAACTTTTAAAATTCCTTCGTATCAATAATCTTTATAAACATCTCTAACCAAAACCACATTTGTAACAGACAATCAAATCAACGGATAACTTAACGTAAACCGAGACTTCCCGGTATAAGGTATTTTGCAAGCCACAAATGGCTTGCATAGAAGAATGTTAGACTTAAGACCGATTAAAAGAGGCGAGTGAGGCCAATTGGCTCAAAGTCTCTATAAAAATATAGAAAATAAATCTTAGGGCCAAAACCAATAAATATAGGTTGTTTCTATTTGTTAAAAATACCTCGGTTAAAAATGCAACCTGAAGATAGTTAAGAGGACTCAATACTTCATCGGCACCAGCATAGTATTCTAATATACAATTGCGTTCATAAAAATAGCAGTTCGTTTTAAATCTATTTAAAATACTTTTTAGCAGTAAGATATATTTCATATATTCACTTTCTTATTTTTTTCAATACCAATAACATACAATCTCACTATATTGCATCCCTTCTTATTTCACATTTTTTTTGTTTTCAAGTTATTGCAATAAAGTTTCGAAAGGCTGTGTTCAGAATAATAGCAGTATTGAAAAAAATTAGAATAATACTTTTTTTAATTTTAATTGTGCTCCCTATTTTTTCATATTAATTCATTAGATTGTGTTCCTTTCCTGCATGTTTAAACATTAGTATCCTGAAGCATTTCCTTTATTTTTAATAACACCAGCACACCTCCTGCATAGAATCAACTAATGTCTGGCAACTGAAATCAGGTATAACTTTCTATGAGCCCCGAACTACTTTCCATTAATCTTCCAAATTTCTAGGGTTGGCTTCAGAAACCGCATATTTTATGTCCTTCCATAAATGCTCAGTAGGGTTGAGGTCTGGAGACTGCGCTGGCCACTCCAAAACATTGATGTTATTCGCAATAAACCAAGACTTCGCTCGTTTGCTACTATGCTTAGGTCTTGTCTTGTTGCAATACTGCAAAAGAAAGCATCACTTTTTCTAAAATTGTTATGTATGTAAAGTTCTCTTTATTGACGTGTATTCTTTATTGACGTGTATTCTATAGTAAGTTGTACATCAACTGCCCCTCGTTTCCCGAATTCTCTGATTTTATAGTCTACCGAACCTATTTTTCAATTCACATGTATCCATGTTGATCCATTATACAAGGTATACGATAAATCGGACCAACAGCATTTTATGAAAAACATCCCCAAACCATGAGTTTTGCTCCTCCGTGTTTTACTGATTTTACAGTATACTGGATGCGACGGGCAACCTTTGGTGGACGTCTTACATATTCTCGACATCCTTTTGTGCCAAATAAAACTATTTTAGACTCATCAGTCCAAAAAATGTTAGGCCATTTCTCCTTAGGCCAAGCAACGCGAAGCTTTGCGAATTTCAGTCGATGTTGGAGATTGTAATTTGAAATTATTAGTTTGAATTCGAAATTCGAACTGAATTTAGAGATAGGATAGGAAATGAACTCGTAGGCATAGATAAGGATAACAGAATGAACTCAAAATGAATTGTGTAATGAACTCTTGACAATTTAATATACAGTAGCAAGCAGACATTTGAACGATTCGCATTTATTTTTCATTACCGGCCCAAGTTTTTGTAATTATCGGGAAAGAAAACGAGTTGTACCACGAAGACGAACATTCGTGAGGTTTTCTCACAGTCGATTTGAAACGTTTCGTTTTGTTAATAACGGTACTCTCCGAGGGCTTCGGACTAGCAAGTTAGCTTCTATCAAACGTCTCCTAATTGTCACAGTGCTTACCGGTAGCTCAAGGTAATTTTAATTTTTTTTAGATGTCGTAAACGGATTTTTTTAGCAAGTTTCGCGATGTTCCTATCGTCTCTCTTCGAAGTTTTACGATGTCTTTTTCTTTTGCCTTGCATTTTCTTTCTTTTTTGGTTTTGCCTACCATTTTAAAGCATTACGTATCATTTTTGCTGAACATACACACGTTTGACGTTTGACGAACACATGTTTGACGTTTGACGTTTGACGAACACACGTTTGACGTTTGACGTTTATCGTAAAAGTCGCTTTCGCATATCGCTCAGTATATTTTCTTGAAAATCGCGCTGTTTATCACACTATTTTCCGGTTTCTGTATAATCACCAAAGTCCATATAATACAGAGGTCGATGCATAGCTCGATTTTGGTCCACCATTTTGAAAGCTTTTTTTTGACAGTTAGATGAAAAAGCGTTCACAAACGATTCCAAACAACCATACACTTTTTAGGGCTAATTGTGAATTTTGTGCCCAAAACTTAGTTTAATTATACATTTCTTTCTCATGAACGTGGCATGGAGTAGTTTTTTCAGTAATTCATCACTTAAAAATGATCGCAATCTTTTATCATCACAATTAGCTTTGACCCTCTTGAGCTGCACAAGATTTCGTCGTAATTTCGGGCACCGATCTTGATGTAATTGATAATTTCACTATAATTCTATCTTTTCTTGATATTCGTTAACTTTTTAAAGTACAATATTACAAACAAACGATGTAAAAATGGCCGAAAATGCTTTCAGACCACGGCATGCACAACAACTAAAACCTCAATGTATGCTACGATCAAACTATTGAAGCTTTTTCATCCAGCTGTCAAAACTTTCCCACGCTTTTTGATCAAATGTTCTGGACGACTCGACCTCTGTTTTATATAGACTTTGATAATCACAGTATTTTAGAACACCGTTCCATCATCGTTCAATAGTGCGTTTATCTCTGCTGAACCAAAAACTTGCGCAAATTTCGCATTTCGGATCGCGTATGAGTTCGCGCGTCCTGACCGCCATCGCTCTTGTTGCTGCAACGACAACCTGCACCGTTTCCCGTAGAATGGCCCGTATTTGCAACGCCTGCACTATGGAAATTGCGGAGGCATCTATCAGCTGCTGCCTGTGCGACTCTCCATTTCATCAGCGCTGCACTTCGGTTCCCGCTGATCTGTTCCTGCGCATTTCGGAATATAAACAATTACACTGGTGCTGTATTGGCTGCAACAACGTATTGATGAATCCGCACACCAAGTTTGTAAAAGACGCAGTCATGCAATCTGGCTTCCAGGCGGCAATAATAACAGTAGCCGAAAACATCAAGACCGTTATGGAGCCATTGACTAACGAAATTAAAACTGGGTTTGCACGGATGAGCCAACTTGACCTAAAAACTCCACGTAGCAGTCACCCTCCCGCAAAAATTCGTCGCATAAATCCATCCAAACGTTTGTTTTCCATGACATCGGACAATCTCGCATTGTTTACATTCGGTGCTACGAGCAATCAAAGAAATAGCCAAAACAACAATACGAAGTGAATTGATGATGATGATGACCCACCTCTGACCCCTACAAAGGATTGAGATGTTCGATGTATGTTGCGATAATTTTGTAAAGCTACGAATATACAAACGAGTAGATGTTTAGGAGCTGAGCAAAGCATAGAGGTATGACGAGTTATTAGCCCGATCAACACCAATATACCAAGCTCCGAACCCGGAGTCTACTGTACGCGCGCGTGTCTCAATTCAATGTAGTCTCATTCTATTATTTTTTTTTGTATATTTATAGTTTTAAAACTTTGGTGCATTTAGAATGTAAATTAGTTTAAAAAAAATATTCATCGCATTTAAAGGACAAAAAAAAAGAATGAAAAAAAAATCATCATCACTTAGAGTTGTCAATTGACAATATATTTAGACTACATTAGTTCTAACAAACTCAGAGCACAATTTTCTAAACTCAGATAACGAACCAGCATTGATAATTTCCTGTGGCATTCTATTGTAATACTGGATACCTCTGTGAAACAAAGAATTTCTGGCTTCTGCAGTCATATAGTTTGGCACTCTTGGAGCATTAGCTCCCCGTGTGGGGTAATTGTGAATGTCTACTCCTCTCACTGACGATATTCTACTCAATTGACGATATTCTACGCAAAACTCATGCTCCACCAGTGCACAGTGGGCAACGGCCATACAAACACCGGGATGAAAATCAATCTCTCATACTTATGCAATTTTTCTCAAACAAATACAGGCGGTCCCCGAGATACACGGTACCTCTTATACGCGGATTCGGAGATACGCGGTTTTCTAAATGTGACAGTTCTTTGAGCAAATTGTACTGATTTGACACATCAATTGTAAATTGCCAAATAATTTCGGTTTCGTTCGAATGTTAAAAACTATTCCAAAAGCTTTGAAACTGTTATAATCTGTCAGAATCATATCAAATAATTCATAAAGTAACTAAAACCACCCCCTACTTGCGAAATTACACGAAAATCAGTGATATTTTAGCTGGAAATCACGAGATTCGACTTACGCGGAAATTCGAGATACGCGGTATTTTGCGGCCGTTTTCGGTCCCCATTAACCGTGTATCTCGGGGAACGCCTGTACACTTGTTATGACCACTAAACATTGTTAAACAACTTTTTAACAACATAAGTCTTTATTTTTGTATAAATAAATATTTATTTCATGATTATTCATACTTAAAAAAATATATTGTCTACTCATATGAGTGTACATGTATCAGTTAATATAAGGTTATCTATATATACATTATTATGACGTAGGTAGATTATTTCGTTATGCAAGTTAACAGTAACGAAAAATATTTCAGATGAAACGGATTCAACAGACGTCAGAAGCTAATATGGTTGAACACGACGTTAGAAGTTTACGCGACCTAGCATCCGTAGAGAGGCCATTTTTCGTTAATAAACGCTCTATTAATAAAGTAATTTGATTTCAAATTGAAATTATATATTGCATAACAAATCACAAACAAAAATGTATTTAAAAATACACAAAAATGATATCTCAACAAGTTTTGCGATTCAACTCTAGACTGCGGAACTCTTTTGCAAATGTATGAATGTCTATGTCATGAATACAAAACGATGCTTAAATGTTTTGATAATACTCTGGAATGAGAATTTTAATCGTAAGACTACGGCACATTTTCCAAAGATTAAAATTTCAGTGCTTGCGATTTGACAAATCCAGCAATAATGCCACAGGAATGTGTTGAAGTTCATTGGGATAAAAAAAGAAAACGAAATCGTCGCCTTGCCGCCGCAAACAACGCTTCTTATTTCAAACTTATAGTAGAGTTTGACTGACAATGCTTCTGCATCTGCAATTACATCAGTTGTTTTGCGGAGATTACGATGTTGGGTCTCTGCGGTATTCGTGGCAGTGCAATTTTTTTTGTGATTACTGTTTTCTGGGAGAATGATGTGAAAACTCGTATCTATTTATGAACGTTATATTTTATTTGGCATTAATATGTTTTTAAATTACCATATTGAATTAAATATAACATCTGAAAGCGAATGTTTCATTTGACGGACTGCTATTATTTCACCAACATATAATGGGTCTACTGGGTGTAAAAGTATTCCCATAATTTTGGGACACTCACTTGATTTTTTTTTAACGGAAAATGAACTTTATGTGATTTCAAGTAGACCTTACGGTACTCTTTTTGGACATTCATATTTGGAATCCTTATTGAAATCCAAATGAGCCTGTCTAAAAGGGGTGCTGTAGTGTCTACTTTCTGTCACATAAAATGCATTTTCCGGAAAAAAGAGTCAAGAAATGTTGCAAAACTATGGAAAACCCTGAAACTATATAACTTATTTGATAAAACAAGTCATAACGATCCCACGATGGTCTCGATTCATGTTTTTTTTTTTCAAATTTAGTACCGAATATTGTTAACATATTCAAGCGTCGTGTGGCAGCCATCGCATTGACTCACGTCGATTCGCAAAAGTGCTCCGCGGTCTTAAGCAAACACTGTTGCATGCTGAAATGTATCTTACTGGGTATAGCAATTTATTGCAACACCGCGGTGTTTTTTTTACGATTCACCATAATGAATGCGGCACGTTTCTGAAAAGCGCGGATGAAACCCGAGACAGTTGATTTACAATGCACAACATCGGTAGACTTTCTCAATTCAACAATTCAACAAGTACTTCAGGGTCTTTAAATTAATAGTAATAGTTCTGCATAGTTTAAAAGCTTTCATAATTCTTCAATATTGTCGTGCAGTAGTATTTAGTAGTGCTAGTATTTTGAAATTCTTGATTCTCTTCTTCTCCTTCATTGATATCACTCTAAAACATCATTTGCATACTCAATATGTGCCAACTAGACCAACTAGTGTTATAAAAACTCTGGAAAAAACTGTTTTACTTCATCTGGATATTGATTTTTTGATGTTTTTTGCAAGCGTTTATCTAAGGAAATGGAACTAATGTAGGGATCTGAAGAATAAAGGGCTTGCATAAAAATATCTTTTAGATTATTGATTCTTGAGTTTTTTCTCGCGTGAATTTCACGATCTTGTCTATACAGTTTATGTCGACCCTCAGCAGCTTCTTCTAGAGCGCTTATTGGTGCTGCGGCTCGTAATATAACTTCTCCAATATGTGCAAGTACGCGGTGCACTGTTGAAGGCATTTTAAACCAACTGTAATTGTTTAAATAAATTGAATATGTGTCTTTGCAGTATAAACTTAAGGTGTGCGGTTTTATTGGCTGCGAACAATTGATGGCAATCAAAATATTTTTTTATCTACTGATAAGTTGTTCATCAATTTCTAATATACGACTAAGTTTAGTCACGTCAGAAAATGCACGACGGCATACATTTCCAGTTGTGCTGTTAGCACCCACAGGCCTTGGTTCATCTACTCGCAAACCAAACCCTTCATATATCTTCTGTTGGATGCTTTTCTTACGCTGAGTAAATATATCTTTGAAATTTTTTGTTACTTTCCATTGCTTAAATTCAAGTCTGTACGAAATGTGTAATAGGCATTCAAAAAAGCGCATCCAACAATGCAAAGGTGATATTCCGTAATGAAGCGATTCTTCCCTAGCTAAAAATCCGTTTTCTAAGTTATCCTTACTATTCATCTCGAACATAATAAATTTATGTTTTTGAAGCTTACGTTTTCACTATCAAAATTTTGAATAATTTTATCTTTTTTCATGTTGATAATTCTAGATGCCGTATGGTTCAAAACTGCTTGCAGTCCTACACGCTGGCTTTGGTTTCACTAACATTAATAAAGTCTTCACATGGTGAACAAGTTTTCTTAAAATTGCTTAAAGCCGTGTAAGAAGGGAACATATTTTTTGTTTTTTGGTACATATTTATGTATTGTGCCTTTGACCATCTATTATCTATGAATAACGCTAAACTTTCTTCTAGAGATACACTTTTGCCACAATTCTTAATGCTCTCAAAAACATTTTCTGGATGACTGAGTAACTTATCAATAACGGCCATCAAATTGCAATTCTTTTCCCTATATGCTAAAAGACGGACACGATACAGCTCTTGTTCTATATCTACACTGCTTTTTTGCTCATTAGCAACAAAACGTCTCTTATTTCGTATGGAATGTTCAGCGAATGGTTTTTTTGGTCTACCTCGAGAACTATCACTTAAATTTACATTGGATACCTTAAGTTCTAAAGCGAGCCACGGCCTATTCTTATTCTCAAAACGTAACATATTTCTAGAGCTTTTGGCAAAAAGAGTACGAAACCGATAGTAAAGATATTTTAAATTGCCCACTAGTCGTTGTTTTTCAATTTCATTAATGTTAATCACACTTGATATATACTGTAGCACTTTATTGACGTTATAATCAGTAGGTTTGTTGTATTCGAATTGTTTTACGATATCGTTGTATTTGAAGGAAGTCATCTTTATAATAAAAAGTTTATATTATGCACCAACAAACTACTAGATAAGCTTGCACATACCAAACTGTAAACATGGCGGTTTCTGGTCCCATCTTCAGAGGGGGGGGGGGGGGGTCTCGTGGGATACACCAGTCTGACATTTGATCTGTCATAATGTCAGTCCCGATTCCAATCATTATGGAGTTTAAATCGGCAGTTAATGAATCAATAAATTTGCAGCAAATATCTGTTTTGGTGTTTAGATAACCATTTTAAACGTATATAATTCATAAATTTAATGAAGTTCATGTTCATTCATAATTAAAATATTTAGTAATTATCATTTGTTGACATTCCAAAAAGAAAACAAGAATTTAACGAAAATTAGGTTTACTCGTTGAATGTTACAGTAGATTTCGCTTTTCGAATTTAGTACGTTCTAGTAACTCACTCGTAATACGAAAAACTCGTATGTGCGCGATTTTCGTCTATACATTTTGTATAAAAAGTAAAATATTGATTTAAATGCCTTAATTCATCTGAAAAATTGTAAATACGAATATTGATTGAATACACCTATTTGGGAAGATATTTATATTTCGCTGTTTCTTTGCTATGACTATTGATCGATTTTCTTGAAAAAGTGGTTTAGTGTTTGTTTGATTGTTTTAGTGTTTTCTTCAATATTTTCTGCAATTGGAAAATCGTTTTGTTCGCGTGATTTATAAGTAGAGTCGTAGTTACCCTCGGATGATACTTGCGGACTTAGAAAGAAACAATTTCAAGTCATTTGATCAAGTTGCAAGGTAAACTAACATTCGTCGATAAACAACAAAGTTGGGCAAATATACAGCACTTCTCCTCATTACCAGCGGCAAATCCAATGGTACGCGGACTAAGCGGTCGCCTGGGCCTGCCTATTTATGGGCTCTGAAGATCGGTAGTGTATAGTTTACTGTATGTATAAAATTGGACAGATTACTATCTACAAGGGCTTCGGAAGGATGAACGTTGGAGCCATGAGACTGGTGAATTATATGCACCCCTCCTTCCCCGCCAATTTAAGTAAACTGTTCAGTACCCCCTGTCTCCCCCCACTTATTATTTAGGGGACCTCAACTCACCTTACTGTCTCGGATACCCTAAATCCATCACTGCTCATAGCAATAGCTTTAGCGAAACTATGCCTGAGCGAATATCTACATTATACAAATGTTAATACATGTTAACTTGATTACACATCAGTAACAAGCAAAAGTATCAGAAACACAAATGAAACGAAATATATGAGATTTAACTATTTTTGTATTTTTGTAGTGGTATTTTTTGAGCATATACACTTGCTCGTTAAGCAAAAAAAACTCGTAATGAGGGTTACTCGTTACAAGAAGTTTCACTGTTTACAGTAATCGTTTACAGTACCCTGTTGATTCAATGTTAAAACCCGTTTCAAAAGGTTTACAACTGTTCTGTCAGAATCATATGAAAAACCTAATAAGGCGGCTAAAGCCACGTCCTTCTTGAAAAATTATACAAAAAATAGTGATATTTTGGATGGAAATCACGAGATTCGACTTACGCGTGCATTCGAGGTACGAGGTAATTTTCGCTTATAATATTTTTCATAGTGGTCAACAGGATCAGAAACAATAATTTGGTAATGAAACCAAGCCGGAATAATTTTCTTAACAAAAACGATTTATTTCAGTTTTACGCATCAGAAAAATATCGCTATTGATTTTGAAAAGTGCTATTCTGTACTCTTTTTTTAAACGGTTTTTTTTCCTGTTGGTTTGAACGGCCCGTTTATGACACGTGGTTGGATACTTGTTGTACACGGCTCCAAAAACATCATATGTGAAAAGTACATGCGTTCTTTTTAGAATAAGTTCAAGCATTTTCGGGGTCGCAGATGGTCGCAGCTAATTTCAACGACAAAACGTAGCAAAAATGTTGATCTTTCCTGTGATATACGACTCACACGTGAAATCGAGTCGAATCATAAAAAATTTCGCTCTCCAAAATGAAAATTTCCAAAATTTCGGCAGTGACGTTTGGTTTTCAATAATTTATAAACATAAAAAAACTTTTTTTGCAAAATTATCAGACATTACATCAAAGTATGACAAAAAACCTTTCCAATGACGCATTGATTATCAAAATCTGACCATTATTTACTAAAATATGATGGTTTATGTTTGATCGAAATTTAGCTCAAATTTCAGACAAAAAACTCAAAGTTTGTACTTTGATGGCCTATATCTCAGTAAGTTTAAGATAAAAACGTGAAATATTTTGACTTTAACTAAGTTTGAGTGTCTATTTTATGAAAATGTTTATGGCGTTAACATGCGGTGAGGTTGATTTTTTGATTTTTATACAGGCGTTTGCCCACTGTGCAGTGATAACTGGCACAAAAAAGGATATGGCATCTTTTCCGATCAAAATAGTTCCCGCTCATTCCACGGTGCAAAAATGCGCGCTGTATATTTCCCGGCTCTCTCCCGATACAACCAGTGACCAAATTGTACAAATGGTCAAACAAGCTTTATCCATTGACGATGTTACAGCATACTGTCTTATTTGCCAGGGTACAAATACGGCTATACTCTCATTCCCATCGTTTAAAGTTTTAGTGCCTTTATCACTACGTAACAAGGCTCTTTCCCCTGACACCTGGCCTCTTGGCCTATCAGTACGTGAATTCATTGACTACCGAATTCAACAGCCGAGTGCAAATTTTCGTCTACAACCGCTAATGGGTCTCTCCACCCCTACAACTTTGCCTACGGTGCTAAATATTCGGTCACCGCCACTGCTGAATCACACAATTTTATCGGCACACACTCCACGCACATCACCAACACCGCAAACCCACTAATATTCACCGGTATTCATTTCACGCACATCGCGCACATTTACAATCACAAAAATCATCCTGACACGACTCAACAAACGAAGAACACCGGCGCTGAAACAACTTTAGTGAATTGCACTTATCAAACGATTGTTTTTCCTACCACAAGCAATATTTTTTCTACTGAGGCAGTGTTTGACGAAAGGCGCACGCAACTTAATGATCGTGAACCCAAAACAAACCATCGCCAAAGAACGGACACTACACTCACACAATCGCACGGCTATCATGTCAATCCTACAGGGGTCGCCTGCCGTAATAATACTGACGAATTATTGTTCCTGTACCAAAATGTTAGAGGATTTAAATCTAAATGCAATCAAGTAATTGACTATGTTTCTACAACCCCCTATGACGTTATTATCCTGACTGAAACATGGTTGGATTCAACGAACACCTCGGAATTGTTCCCGGATAATTATACAGTGTATAGAACAGACCGCAGCACCAAAAATAGTAAAAAATCAACCGGTGGCTGGGTTCTTATTGCCGTTGCTTCACACCTACGTACAATACTTTGTCCTACACAGGATACCGTTGAGCAACTCTGGGTAAGAGTTTATGGTAATAAACGTACTTTTATCACGGGTGTAGTGTACATTCCTCCAGATTTATTAAACAACACTACTACCATGCAAACTATCTGCTCCACCATAGATAATATTGCTTGTGCAACCACCGATACGCTTCTCCTATTCGGGGACTTTAACTTCCCCAATCTTTCCTGGAACACCGATGATAACTGCCGCTCTTTGCTTGACTGCATCTATAGTAATGAGCTTTCTCAGATCAACTTTATACCTAATGCATCGATTAACATTCTCGATCTCATAATTGTCTCTGACGAGATCCTACAGTATTGTGCCCCACCGGTGGTGTCAGCTTTCCCCATGGTTGCCGTTGATGTCCATCATCCTCCTGTTGAACTACACTTAACTGGTGCCGGCAATACTGCTCGTTCCTGGCGTTCTACCTCACCAAGTCGTGAGTCCGGCACACGAAACTACAGGCGAACTAACTTTATCCATCTAGCTGAACTGCAGCAATCTACTGACTGGTCTTTCATGGAAGATAATCCGGATGTTAACTCAGCATTGGAACTATTTAACACAACACTACTGGCGCTTATATCTGATTGCTGTCCTGTAATACCACCGCGTCGCAGTCCACCATGGTCTGATGCACGTGTAATGGGTTAGGCCAGGTATGTCTAACTGAATAAAGAGAGTCCATTCTGAATGCGGCCCGCGAAAGTATTTTGAGAATTGCTTAGAGCACTGCAAACCATAAATCTGTTATGACTTTTTGTCAAAGTGTATTAAATTTTCCAAAGAAGAACAATCCTTTTGTTGGTATATTTTTCGAAACTAACATGAATGTACCCATAACATCTCATAAACTTATTCTACACAAACGTACATATCAATCGAGACCCTTACAGGGTTTCGAATCATATAAGGGAATAGTTCAATCACTTAGGGGAATGTTGCAAATCGGTAGGGGAATATTGCATGCAAGCTGTGGATGTTTGCAATCACTTAGGGGAGTTGTGGGCTAAAGAGTAGAGAAGGCCTGCAAGTTTTGCTTGCACGCAACTTGAATGCAAGTGAGCGAAAAGTGCGGCAGGTGTCAGCCATCTTTTTTTCACGCGGCCATGATTTTTGTGCTATGCGCATAGCATAGCCATTGGCGCCTAAGGGTTTGAAGCTGTTGAAATATTTCGCATAAATTTTCATGAAATTTTTCACATTTAAAAAAATTATCGTTATGGCGTTTAAATCGCCTTCAGTTGCAGACTTTCCCACTGTGTTGATGCTTTCGTCTTTCCTTTTGAAAGCTTAGTATTAGAGAAAATAACTGAAAATAGATAGGGATATTTTTTCCTCGCTTAAGTGGTATTTCTTAATATGTTTCAAAAACATATTATTATTAGTCAAGTAGTTTTATCTGTTTAAGTGTGTTTTCCTATTTGAATTTATATGTGTTTTCCTATTTGAATTCATATTCGAAATATTAACTGTATGAACCAAAAATCCAACATTACCGGCCACCAAAGAAAGAACTTCTTTAAAATTCAAGACCAATTGAAAAATGAAAATAATAAACAAACTGCTAACCAAGCGTAGAGCGAACGCGTTGATTCTAGAGTTGGGCAAAACGCACAAAAAAGCGGAACTGGGTCCGGACGATTCCAGCAAATTTCGGACCCAGTTCCGAAGGGTAGGTTCAATCCGACAAGCCGGAACCGCCCGGAATCGTCTGGAATCGTCTGGAATCGTCGGAATCGTCGGAATCGTCGGAATCGTGCGGAGTCGTTGGAACCGTCCGGAATCGTCCGGAATCGTCGGAACCGTCCGGAATCGTCCGGAATCGTCCGGAATCGCCCGGAATCGCCCGGAATCGCCCGGAATCGCCCGGAATCGCCCGGAATCGTCCGGAATCGTCCGGAATCGCCCGGAATCGCCCGGAATCGTCCGGAATCGACCGGAATCGACCGGAATAGCCCGGAATCGACCGGAATCGACCGGAATCGCCCGGAATCGACCAGAATCGCCCGGAATCGTCCGGAATCGTCCGGAATCGATCGGAATAGCCCGGAATCGACCGTAATCGTCCGGAATCGTCCGGAATCGTCCGGAATCGTCGGAATCGCCCGGAATCGACCGGAATCGCCCGGAATCGACCGGAGTTGCCCGGAATCGCCCGGAATCGTCCGGAATCGTCCGGAATCGATCGGAATAGCCCGGAATCGACCGTAATCGTCCGGAATCGTCCGGAATCGTCCGGAATCGTCGGAATAGTCGGAATTCCATTTCATTTCATGTCATTTATTCAGTGCATAACCTAATACAAATAGATACAAACAGTAACACAATAAGCTAGATTGCATGTCGAACGATATTGAGGAACTCAGTGCGCGACATTCCTGGCTCAAATGTACGACAGCCAGCATTGACAGATGCGCGGCGGCCGGAACGTGAACAGTCGCAATCGACCGGAATCGACTGAAATCGCCCGGAATCGACCGGAATCATCTAGAATCGTTGGAATCGTTCGGAATCGACCGGAATCAACCGGAATCGTGAGGAATCGTAGTCAACCAATAGTAGTAAATGTTAGAAGCCACATTTAATACGTATTTTACTTTTTCCGTCATTGCTTTGCATGCACCTCCGGCTAGTATGGCTTCCCAAAAATGTTTGGAGTGTTCATGAAACCTCTTAGTATACTGGCAACAAAAGAGCTTACCCGGAACCCGGAACAAAAGAGGTAAGGAATCGAACCTATAAAGGCCATGTTATTAAAGTCGTACGACTTGATAACTGTGTTCATAATTAGAGACGTGCGTAGCTTTAGAAATCAAAATAGTACAAATGTAAGAATCTTATTAGTTGTTGATTAACACTAGGTTTACGGTACCAGTCAATTTGACGGAATTTTAACTTTGCAGTGAAATACGAACAATACCTTTTGTTTAATTTCGTTTTCTTTTCTTTTCGTAAACTCATCATAACATACTATAAGTTTCTAACTTAAAACTATATTTACATTATATATTAGACGTTTCAAGTCATTCATACGTTCACTGCTAATTCATGATGCTATAATCACCTATAAATTAATTTACAAAATTTGGTTCAAAAGTTATTCACATTTTCTTATCTATTATAAAATTCTATACTTCAAGCAATACGGTCTTTTCGGACCGTTGCTCCTGAATAAAAATCTATAGTAACTTAAACACTCATTTAGATTATTGGAGCCTCTATTTTTTGCAAATCGAATGCTGATTCATTACAGTTGTAGGTTTTTGAAATTATGTTGGACAAAAATCATTTCTTTTAATTTTTTTGACGTCAACCTATTTCTTTTCTCCGTTAAGATGTAACCTGCTTTTGAAAATATGCGTTCACAAGGAACAGAAGACGCAGGAATACTGAGATATTTTTTAGCAAGCGTTGATAATATAGGATATACTACTTCTCTTTCCTTCCACCAGATAAATGGATCGCATTTTACCTGTAGATTTTGTTCAGACAAATAGCGATCCAGTTCAATCGCGGCAAGAATTCTAGAAGGACTGATTGAATGTTCTGTATTGCGAACTTTTTTTAATGGTTGCCAAATATCCTCATCACTATCGCTACCGTTATCGCTTTCCTCGAGTCTATCAATGCTATTAGTGTTATAATGTGGAAGCATCTTTTGAATTATTTTTTCGTATGTGTCTTGGTATTGCGCATTGTTTCCCAAAAATCCTACTTTTTTAAATCTTGGGTCTAGGAAAATCCCGCATGACACAATTTCTAAATTATTTGTTGCCTCAAACCTGTCTTCAAGTCCAACTATTAGTACGTCTACTAGTTCAGCTACCTTTTCATGAAAGATTTCTTTCTCTCTTTTTTCCTTCATTTTTTGCAATAAGGACCTAGTTAAAAACCCCATTATTGAAATTGTCACTGTTTTTTCTGCCATAATTTCGACGGTAACTGTGTTAAAAAGCTTCAAGATTTTGGTAGCCTGTTCTATGATGCACCAATCGTCTTCATCTAGCTTGGATTTGATTTTCAGTGTGGCAATACACGATGCTAGTGGGATCCTATTTTGTTTAATACGATCTAACATGTCGTACGTGGAATTCCATCGAGTGGGACAATCTTGTTTTAGTTTTAGTTCAGGGTGATTTAAACTCGTTTGCATTTCAGAAAGCTTATTGGCAGCTTTTGAGCTTTTTTTGAAGTGCATGACTACATTTTTAACTTTCTCTAATGTAGACGAAATCTTAGGAAGTGCATCTTTAACTACTAAATTTAAGGTATGGGCACCACACGGGAGATGAGAAATATTTAAAAGTGTTGCAGCTGATAGCATATTGCTAGCGTTATCTGTAACCAAAGTGACTAATTTGCTGGTAATATTAAAGGAGTCAGTTATATTCGTGATCAAATCAGCTACATTCTTCCCGGTGTGACTTTTGCAAAACTCAGAGCAATCTAATAACTGTGAACACAGTTCGTATTTACTGTTAATATAATGTGCTGTAACTGCACAAAAACTATCATTATTGATACTTGTCCAACAATCAGCAGTTAAAGAAATTGTTGATGCTGTGAGTAAGTTGGTTTGCACGACTTTGAGCGTATCGTTATAAAGCGCTGGTAACGCACCGTTTGAAATACTCTTTCTTGTAGGTAGAACGTATTTAGGGTTTAAAGCCTTAACAAAACGCGCAAAATACTCGTTTTCTACTACAGAAAACGGTTGATACTCTTTACATATCATTAAAAGCAATAGAGTATCAATTTTTTTCTTCGATTCTGCGCTCATAGCCTTATTGGATGGGAAATAATTGGCCAGCGGGCTGCTCACGTTTCTTTCTGCTGAGGTACATTCCAACGGTGAATCTAATTCAGAATCAGTTGTCGATGGAGGGTTATTTCTATGCAACGGAACAGTAGGATGTTTACGACTGAGATGCCGTTTCAAGTTAGATGTTGAGCCCTTAGTGTACGACACTACCTGTTGGCAGTAACGACATTTACCTCCACCTTCAGATTTCACGTAATGCAGCCATACATCGCTGGTTGGGAGTGCCATAGTGCGAAACTGGAAAACACACAATTCAAATGTATTTCTAGTTTACTAATACTTCTAAAACAGCGATCAATTTTTCCTTACCTATTACTCTATACCCTAGAAATGGTCAGAACGTCACCGCAAAAATTCAGCAATCACCGGTGCGCTAAAGGATCGTTCTTACAAACTTCACAGCACTTGTACTTGTACAGCTGAAACGCGATCACTTTCAGCAATTCAAATGGTGAGAACGTTACCGCAAAAGTTCTTACACACGCTCTAGGCTTTTGTACTTGTAGCTTCACATTGGTTGTTTACTGATCGACGGTGCACCAAAAGATGTTTCTAACACAGCTTACAACACTGACTTGCAATTATTTGTGAGAAAAAAAACTTACTGGCACTGGATAACTAAGCGGTATTAACTGACCCTGTTCACGCTGTTGTGTGCTGGTGCGATCTCTTGTACTGTTTTGGTCCTTCTGACCTATTCAGCGATCTTCTGGCTCTTGAAATATTAAAAATTCTTAACGGTCAAATCGATCGCACACTACGAAAGAAGTTGGCACAGGACAGCAAAAGCTAGTCACACCCTGTGCGGGTGTAACAGTGATCGGCTTTATCAATGGAATTGAACACACACTGTCGCTTCATTGGCGAAGTGTGCAAAATTTAACGGCCAAATCGATCGCACACTACGAAAGAAGTTGGCACAGGACAGCAAAAGCTAGTCACACCCTGTGCGGGTGTAACAGTGATCGGCTTTATCAATGGAATTGAACACACACTGTCGCTTCATTGGCGAAGTGTGCAAAATTTAACGGCCAAATCGATCGCACACTACGAAAGAAGTTGGTACAGGACAGCAAAAGCTAGTCACACCCTGTGCGGGTGTAACAGTGATCGGCTTTATCAATGGAATTGAACACACACTGTCGCTTCATTGGCGAAGTGTGCAAAACTTAACGGCCAAATCGATCGCACACTACGAAAGAAGTTGGCACAGGACAGCAAAAGCTAGCCACACCGTGCGCGGGTGCAACAGTGATCGGCTTTATCAATGGAATTGAACACACACTGTCGCTTCATTGGCGAAGTGTGCAAAACTTAACGGCCAAATCGATCGCACACTACGAAAGAAGTTGGCACAGGACAGCAAAAGCTAGCCACACCGTGCGCGGGTGCAACAGTGATCGGCTTTATCAATGGAATTGAACACACACTGTCGCTTCATTGGCGAAGTGTGCAAAACTTAACGGCCAAATCGATCGCACACTACGAAAGAAGTTGGCACAGAACAGCAAAAGCTAGCCACACCGTGCGCGGGTGCAACAGTGATCGGCTTTATCACGAAACCATAAACGAACGAAATCTGGTGAACGTAGGATCGGCGATCCCTTACGAGCTACTCGAGAAATACGGCAAACTATAAATACCTTGAGGGGACAATCGACCCGCAGGTTTCGAGATTCTGGTAGCTTTAACTAACTAAATTAAAAGCATAAGAAATGTGCTTGCCGAAACAACCCGAACAAAAAGTTGAAGTTCTCACAGAAGAAGAACTTTTAGTTGAAATCAGGCATCTCAACATATTTTTAGATAGCTGGCAAGGCTAAGCTAATAATAAAAATAAATAAAAACAAACTCGATGTTTTAGAAAAATAAAACAAATGTGTTTCTCTATAACTTAAACGAAAGAAATTATTTTTTCTACTTCGAAAGTTTACGTTGAAACCAAAATTTAAAAAATACATTATTCATTTTTACATGACTAAATTGAAAGAAATAGAATATTAGAATTAATTAACCGTTGTGTTTGGTACTTTTGCTTTTATTCAAACACTTAAAATGTACATAATATAAATAATGAAACAATTTGAACACTTTAAAATGATACAATTGCGGTGGCCGCGCACCAGCCGCACCAAGCGCCCCTGCCGAGAGCTCCTGCTCGATCGGCTCGCACTCACTCTCATCGTGCGCTCGGCGCACACTAAGCCTTGCGCGTGACACACTGTCGTCCTCCTGGAGGTTGACCGGTGGCAGCGCAACTGCCACGACAAGTCCAGGGGTCGGCACGGCTGCCCACAACATCTTCCCCTTTTAATACCGAAGGGGTCGAACCGACGCGGGGGTATTCCACTAAGGGAATACCGGCGTGGTGACACCCTTCCGGCCGATGCTGCCAAGATGTTTGAACTCCGATGTTGTCGCGCTGAGCAGCGGTTGCTGCTACACTCGGCCCTCACCGCGATGGCGATAACGCAGCGGTGATGCTGCTGCTGTGCCGCTCCCTGGGACGGCGGCGATGAGGTGACGACGATGATGATTGCAATGATGATGACGATGATGATCCCGCGATGATGCTTGCCGATGATGATGATGCCGCGATGATGCTTGCCCCAGGGCAGCAGCGATGTATTTCTACAATGACGGGCGGCAGAGATGAAAAACTCGGGCGACATGGTTCCTCGCCCTCCTACGATGCTTTGACTGGAAAAAAATGTGTGTCCCGTTGCAACGGGGCTGCAGCCAGGGCGGCATGGCTCATCGCCCTCTATTTAAGCTGTGGCTGTAGCCGAGGCGCAATTGGCGACGCCTGTTCGACTGCATCCGGGACGGCAAGCTACCTCGTCCCCTCTGGATCACCCTGGCTGCAGCACAGTGTCCAGTAGGGTGAGATTAAACATCGCCCTGGCTGTAGTCGAACAGCCCAGTGGCGCATTAAACGGTGGGCGGACTGGGCGGCCGCCAGTGGCCCCGGCGATCTAGGGGCCCTCGTCATTGTGGATGTTCGACTTCGTATCTATTCCCCCCCCCCCTCCGGATGGGACTTCTATAATCTAGTTTAAAAAAAACTTTTTTTATTTATTCATTTTTTCCCATCGCTTTACTCACTGTATTTTGTCGAGGGCCCCGTACTGCAGAAAACCGGGGCCCCATACTACTCAAAGCAGCACATTTAATGTTCTAAGAAATCTGCCAGTACTGGCATCAAAGTCGCAAGCGAAGAACGCTGCAACACGCGCGCACAGCTCAAATCAATACCTCATCATCGTTGGCGCAAAGTATTGGGCAGAGCGAGAAACCGTCAATCTTTGCTGGTGTGGGTGGCCTGTGCACGAGACACCTAAACCCAAAACCACGCAGAGCAACTCCCAACTAACAAAATCGACATGCTTTCTCGTTCTACCTAATAGATCGGTAAACTTGAGAGAGTGAGAAAGTACGTTGAATTTGTCGCTTGGATTGCTGCTAAAATGGAATGCACAGAACGCTGTGCTTAACTACCACCGAAAACCCGTTACACAACACAAGCATACAACACACCCAAACCAAAATTTATAGGCCCCGAAACACAATATCAATACACCCGCTCGTAGCCGGTAAAATTAGCAGGAAAAATTGACTAACACCAAGCAAGCAACGGTGCTCCAGTGGGTAGAGGTTTCATTCGAGAAACGATTCCATCGATATCGATGTGTGCGCTTTTCAATTTGGCTTGGATGAAACGTGCCTGTGCTTGCTGGGGGCCCCTATACTTGTTTTGCAGATGTGTGCCGAAAACAGACAGCTTTCACGCGAAAAATGGTATTCACATCTCAAGCCTGAGATCGAGGAGCGTGCCTGCTTTTAACCCAAAACCTTAAATTTTCACGCGGGGCCCTGCTCATCTTTTGTGGTCAACTGACAAATAGGGGAAATCGGGAAGGGGTGGTATACATACGTCCAAAAAGGAACTGGGCCATGTTAATATTAAAATGATGTTTTATCACTATTGACATACAACTTTTTGCGTGGAGACAAGATAAAAAACCGATACAGCTATATTGAAGCCAAAACTCAAAGGTGGTTTACGGGGCCCCAACGATTATGTGGACTCTTCGATAAAGGGCCCCCGTCGGTAAGGGCCCCCGTCGGTAAGGAGGCCCCGTCGGTAAGGGGCCCCGTCAATAAGGGGCCCCGTCCATTTGGTGTCTTGGTGTGGATGGTCGGTGAACGAGCTCACCAAAAAAAAAACGCGGAGACACTTGCTGCTAAAATCCAATGCACAGAACACAGAACAGAACGCTGCGTTTAACCACAATGAAAACCCGTTACAACAGCCACAAGCACACATCATACACAGACAAAAATTTAAAGGCCCCTACACAGAATTTCAATACACCGGCTCGTAGCCGGAGAAATTAGCAGGAAAAATTGACACCAAGCTCGCGTCGATTTAAAAAGCCTAGGAAGGTCGTTTGGTCAACGGTGTTTCAGTGGGTTGAGGTTTCATTCGAGAAATGGTTAAATCGATGTCATTGTGTGCGCTCTTGGCTGGGATGAACCGTCCTGTTCTTGTATACGGGGCCCCTGCTACCGCTTTGCGATTGTGTGCCGAAAGCAGACAGCTGTTTCACACGAAAAATGGTATTCACATTCCTGGCCTAGGATAGTGGATTGTGTGTGTGTCTTTTAATGCAAAAAATAAAATTTTCATTCTTGGCCCTGGACCGAAGAGAAGGGGAAATGGGAAAGGTTTCAGGTTAGAAGGAAGGGGGGAAGGGTATAAAAATACTCAATATGGTTTTTATCGACTATTTATTTTTTGCGAATACAACAAGACCAAAAACCGTTACAGCTGCATCTACATACAGCCATACACAGCCATAATACGAAGAACAATCTCCATTGCCTCGGCCATTTGGGGGCCCCGTTGATGATCCCGTAGATTGAGGGGCCCCTTCCAATTGGTGTTGTCAACCCAATATACCCCAATTTTCCCTCAGGAGGTTATGTTTACTATCAGATTTACTATTACTACCAGACCTATCAGAAGCATATTTATTTTATTTATCAGAAGCAGAAAACATTTGCCTTTTTAACATGTGCAATATTTTTACCTTAGTTGGAAGCGCAGAACGCTGCGATACATGCCCACAGCTCAAAACAATATCATTTCATCATCGTTGGCCCAAAGCGTTGGATCAAATGTATTGAACGTTACGCACGAGTTGGGTAAAGCGAAAATCCGTTACAAGAGATGCCTCACGCAAACTTCATGCACATAAGACATTAAAAGGCTCCGAAACCGATCTTATCACAACGGTTCGTAGCCGGAGAAATTAGCAAGCAAAATTGGTTGACACCAAGCACGCTCTTTTTATCTGTTGAGGTTTCGTTCAAGAATCGATTCCGAAGGTAAACTTTCGAAGTAGAAAAAATAATTTCTTTCGTTTAAGTTATAGAGAAACACATTTGTTTTATTTTTCTAATACATCGAGTTTGTTTTTATTTATTTTTATTATTAGCTTAGCCTTGCCAGCTATCTAAAAATATGTTGAGATGCCTGATTTCAACTAAAAGTTCTTCTTCTGTGAGAACTTCAACTTTTTGTTCGGGTTGTTTCGGCAAGCACATTTCTTATGCTTTTAATTTAGTTAGTTAAAGCTACCAGAATCTCGAATCCTGCGGGTCGATTGTCCCCTCAAGGTATTTATAGTTTGCCGTATTTCTCGAGTAGCTCGTAAGGGATCGCCGATCCTACGTTCACCAGATTTCGTTCGTTTATGGTTTCGTGATAAAGCCGATCACTGTTGCACCCGCGCACGGTGTGGCTAGCTTTTGCTGTCCTGTGCCAACTTCTTTCGTAGTGTGCGATCGATTTGGCCGTTAAGTTTTGCACACTTCGCCAATGAAGCGACAGTGTGTGTTCAATTCCATTGATAAAGCCGATCACTGTTGCACCCGCGCACGGTGTGGCTAGCTTTTGCTGTCCTGTGCCAACTTCTTTCGTAGTGTGCGATCGATTTGGCCGTTAAGTTTTGCACACTTCGCCAATGAAGCGACAGTGTGTGTTCAATTCCATTGATAAAGCCGATCACTGTTGCACCCGCGCACGGTGTGGCTAGCTTTTGCTGTCCTGTGCCAACTTCTTTCGTAGTGTGCGATCGATTTGGCCGTTAAGTTTTGCACACTTCGCCAATGAAGCGACAGTGTGTGTTCAATTCCATTGATAAAGCCGATCACTGTTACACCCGCACAGGGTGTGACTAGCTTTTGCTGTCCTGTACCAACTTCTTTCGTAGTGTGCGATCGATTTGGCCGTTAAATTTTGCACACTTCGCCAATGAAGCGACAGTGTGTGTTCAATTCCATTGATAAAGCCGATCACTGTTACACCCGCACAGGGTGTGACTAGCTTTTGCTGTCCTGTGCCAACTTCTTTCGTAGTGTGCGATCGATTTGACCGTTAAGTTTTGCACACTTCGCCAATGAAGCGACAGTGTGTGTTCAATTCCATTGATAAAGCCGATCACTGTTACACCCGCACAGGGTGTGACTAGCTTTTGCTGTCCTGTGCCAACTTCTTTCGTAGTGTGCGATCGATTTGACCGTTAAGAATTTTTAATATTTAAAGAGCCAGAAGATCGCTGAATAGGTCAGAAGGACCAAAACAGTACAGGAGATCGCACCAGCACACAACAGCGTGAACAGGGTCAGTTAATACCGCTTAGTTATCCAGTGCCAGTAAGTTTTTTTTCTCACAAATAATTGCAAGTCAGTGTTGTAAGCTGTGTTAGAAACATCTTTTGGTGCACCGTCGATCAGTAAACAACCAATGTGAAGCTACAAGTACAAAAGCCTAGAGCGTGTGTAAGAACTTTTGCGGTAACGTTCTCACCATTTGAATTGCTGAAAGTGATCGCGTTTCAGCTGTACAAGTACAAGTGCTGTGAAGTTTGTAAGAACGATCCTTTAGCGCACCGGTGATTGCTGAATTTTTGCGGTGACGTTCTGACCATTTCTAGGGTATAGAGTAATAGGTAAGGAAAAATTGATCGCTGTTTTAGAAGTATTAGTAAACTAGAAATACATTTGAATTGTGTGTTTTCCAGTTTCGCACTATGGCACTCCCAACCAGCGATGTATGGCTGCATTACGTGAAATCTGAAGGTGGAGGTAAATGTCGTTACTGCCAACAGGTAGTGTCGTACACTAAGGGCTCAACATCTAACTTGAAACGGCATCTCAGTCGTAAACATCCTACTGTTCCGTTGCATAGAAATAACCCTCCATCGACAACTGATTCTGAATTAGATTCACCGTTGGAATGTACCTCAGCAGAAAGAAACGTGAGCAGCCCGCTGGCCAATTATTTCCCATCCAATAAGGCTATGAGCGCAGAATCGAAGAAAAAAATTGATACTCTATTGCTTTTAATGATATGTAAAGAGTATCAACCGTTTTCTGTAGTAGAAAACGAGTATTTTGCGCGTTTTGTTAAGGCTTTAAACCCTAAATACGTTCTACCTACAAGAAAGAGTATTTCAAACGGTGCGTTACCAGCGCTTTATAACGATACGCTCAAAGTCGTGCAAACCAACTTACTCACAGCATCAACAATTTCTTTAACTGCTGATTGTTGGACAAGTATCAATAATGATAGTTTTTGTGCAGTTACAGCACATTATATTAACAGTAAATACGAACTGTGTTCACAGTTATTAGATTGCTCTGAGTTTTGCAAAAGTCACACCGGGAAGAATGTAGCTGATTTGATCACGAATATAACTGACTCCTTTAATATTACCAGCAAATTAGTCACTTTGGTTACAGATAACGCTAGCAATATGCTATCAGCTGCAACACTTTTAAATATTTCTCATCTCCCGTGTGGTGCCCATACCTTAAATTTAGTAGTTAAAGATGCACTTCCTAAGATTTCGTCTACATTAGAGAAAGTTAAAAATGTAGTCATGCACTTCAAAAAAAGCTCAAAAGCTGCCAATAAGCTTTCTGAAATGCAAACGAGTTTAAATCACCCTGAACTAAAACTAAAACAAGATTGTCCCACTCGATGGAATTCCACGTACGACATGTTAGATCGTATTAAACAAAATAGGATCCCACTAGCATCGTGTATTGCCACACTGAAAATCAAATCCAAGCTAGATGAAGACGATTGGTGCATCATAGAACAGGCTACCAAAATCTTGAAGCTTTTTAACACAGTTACCGTCGAAATTATGGCGGAAAAAACAGTGACAATTTCAATAATGGGGTTTTTAACTAGGTCCTTATTGCAAAAAATGAAGGAAAAAAGAGAGAAAGAAATCTTTCATGAAAAGGTAGCTGAACTAGTAGACGTACTAATAGTTGGACTTGAAGACAGGTTTGAGGCAACAAATAATTTAGAAATTGTGTCATGCGGGATTTTCCTAGACCCAAGATTTAAAAAAGTAGGATTTTTGGGAAACAATGCGCAATACCAAGACACATACGAAAAAATAATTCAAAAGATGCTTCCACATTATAACACTAATAGCATTGATAGACTCGAGGAAAGCGATAACGGTAGCGATAGTGATGAGGATATTTGGCAACCATTAAAAAAAGTTCGCAATACAGAACATTCAATCAGTCCTTCTAGAATTCTTGCCGCGATTGAACTGGATCGCTATTTGTCTGAACAAAATCTACAGGTAAAATGCGATCCATTTATCTGGTGGAAGGAAAGAGAAGTAGTATATCCTATATTATCAACGCTTGCTAAAAAATATCTCAGTATTCCTGCGTCTTCTGTTCCTTGTGAACGCATATTTTCAAAAGCAGGTTACATCTTAACGGAGAAAAGAAATAGGTTGACGTCAAAAAAATTAAAAGAAATGATTTTTGTCCAACATAATTTCAAAAACCTACAACTGTAATGAATCAGCATTCGATTTGCAAAAAATAGAGGCTCCAATAATCTAAATGAGTGTTTAAGTTACTATAGATTTTTAATTTTTATTCAGGAGCAACGGTCCGAAAAGACCGTATTGCTTGAAGTATAGAATTTTATAATAGATAAGAAAATGTGAATAACTTTTGAACCAAATTTTGTAAATTAATTTATAGGTGATTATAGCATCATGAATTAGCAGTGAACGTATGAATGACTTGAAACGTCTAATATATAATGTAAATATAGTTTTAAGTTAGAAACTTATAGTATGTTATGATGAGTTTACGAAAAGAAAAGAAAACGAAATTAAACAAAAGGTATTGTTCGTATTTCACTGCAAAGTTAAAATTCCGTCAAATTGACTGGTACCGTAAACCTAGTGTTAATCAACAACTAATAAGATTCTTACATTTGTACTATTTTGATTTCTAAAGCTACGCACGTCTCTAATTATGAACACAGTTATCAAGTCGTACGACTTTAATAACATGGCCTTTATAGGTTCGATTCCTTACCTCTTTTGTTCCGGGTTCCGGGTAAGCTCTTTTGTTGCCAGTATACTAAGAGGTTTCATGAACACTCCAAACATTTTTGGGAAGCCATACTAGCCGGAGGTGCATGCAAAGCAATGACGGAAAAAGTAAAATACGTATTAAATGTGGCTTCTAACATTTACTACTATTGGTTGACTACGATTCCTCACGATTCCGGTTGATTCCGGTCGATTCCGAACGATTCCAACGATTCTAGATGATTCCGGTCGATTCCGGGCGATTTCAGTCGATTCCGGTCGATTGCGACTGTTCACGTTTCGGCCGCCGCGCATCTGTCAATGCTGGCTGTCGTACATTTGAGCCAGGAATGTCGCGCACTGAGTTCCTCAATATCGTTCGACATGCAATCTAGCTTATTGTGTTACTGTTTGTATCTATTTGTATTAGGTTATGCACTGAATAAATGACATGAAATGAAATGGAATTCCGACTATTCCGACGATTCCGGACGATTCCGGACGATTCCGGACGATTACGGTCGATTCCGGGCTATTCCGATCGATTCCGGACGATTCCGGACGATTCCGGGCGATTCCGGGCAACTCCGGTCGATTCCGGGCGATTCCGGTCGATTCCGGGCGATTCCGACGATTCCGGACGATTCCGGACGATTCCGGACGATTACGGTCGATTCCGGGCTATTCCGATCGATTCCGGACGATTCCGGACGATTCCGGGCGATTCCGGGCAACTCCGGTCGATTCCGGGCGATTCCGGTCGATTCCGGACGATTCCGGGCGATTCCGGGCGATTCCGGACGATGCCGGACGATTCCGGGCGATTCCGGTCGATTCCGGGCGATTCCGGGCGATTCCGGTCGATTCCGGTCGATTCCGGACGATTCCGGGCGATTCCGGGCGATTCCGGACGATGCCGGACGATTCCGGGCGATTCCGGGCGATTCCGGGCGATTCCGGGCGATTCCGGACGATTCCAGTGGAACTAGCGATTCCGTTTCTCTGGAGTCGGAATCGGAATCATACTTGCCGGAATCGGAGCGGAACCGTGGGTGCGATCCGGCGAACCCATCTCTAGTTGATTCTAGCTTCCGTTCCGTATGTACGTGTGTGTGTTTGTGTGTATGTACGTATCCTGTCCTGCTATCACTGACAAGTGTCAAACATAAACAAGTGCGGAATAAAGCTGTGGTGTGTGCAAAAAACAATGTAGTGTAGTTCACGGCTTTACGCTACTCAGTACCAGTGTCTCCTTTCTTTTCCAAGTTGCTGAGTACGTCGGGGTTTGGTAGAAGTGCCAAACGATTAGCTGCGCAGACGATTTGTTTTCCGGCAGCTGTGCGCAGTGTAACCACGCGAACGACTCCGTCCTTGCCTGGGTGAACTGCAACGATGCGGCCCATCGGCCACGAGGTATGATGCATGTTGTCTTTCTTGATGATCACAAGCTGGTTTTCTTACAGTGACACCGATTGCCCGCCGCAGTGTTTGGCTCGCGCTTGCAGTTGTTGAAGGTACAGTATCGGACAGAATGATAGGACCCTAGTGTTTTCAACGCAGGATGCACCCGTTGGGACAGGTTTATGTGTGGTTTGTGTGTTTGTGTTTGAGTGTGTGTGCATGTGTGTGTATGTGTGTGTGTACATGTGTGTGTGCATGTGTGTGTGTATATGTATGTTTGAATGTGTTTTGGTGTGTGTGTTTGTTTCACAAGTAGGTCGTTTCGGATGGTTTTGTTAGTAGTTTTTTTTGTGTTTTGGGTTAGGTTTTTGATGTAATAAGCAGGACCTCCGCCCTCGCGATCAGTGTTTTTTTGATATATTGACAATTTTACGGTCTTCTTTCGCCGTGGTCTTCTGAAGACGTGCGGTTGACTTGCGCGTTTCGGTTGTCCAAGCGCGTTTCGGTTGTCTAAGCGCGTTTCGGTTGTGTAAAAACATGGACACGGCTGATCCCGTGCATTGCCTGCGTTCTGCTTCTATGCGCAATGAATTACATCGTTTTCGAGCAGCGAAAAAATCGCATGGATAAAAACTATCAATGAGTAAGCGAGTGAGCGTCTACCCATTTAAATCGAGAACAGAATACTGCCGTGCTCATGAAACAAAACGCCCATTGAAAAGAACAACTGCGCACCAGCTCAATGCACGCACCAAGTTTTCCATGCGCACACAACGTTCAACGCAGAGATGCACGTAGGCCTTTCAATGGCGTGCACTGGAGAAACACCTGTGAGGGAATGCCGAGTTCATTGCTATTGTGCGCGTGTCCATTTTGCATCGCTGCGCATGCACATTCATCAATCAGCACACCTGCGTTGTCGTCCGAGGAACAAGAGCTACTGTCGATGCAAACTTTAATTTTTGTCCAAGTGCAAACGCACGCTGTTTCACATGATAACACACATTATCAGAATACTTTCAACGCAATATGACATAATGGCAAGCTACGTTTTTCAGACACAAACCCGCGCACTTGCAAATACACATTAAAAAGCACACTCTCTTTCTACTACACACACTCACACACACACACACACACACACACACACACACACACACACACACACACACACACACACACACACACACACACACACACACACACACACACACACACACACACACACACACACACACACACACACACACACATACACACACACACATACACACACACACACACACACACACAAACACATACACACACACACATACACACACAAACACAAGTAACGTGGTAAAACAAGTGCTCGGTGCGTTCCAAAAATCAGGGTCCTATCTTAATGTCCGATACTGTACGCTGTATTCCTAACAATTCTCCTATTTCTTTTGGTAGTTTTCCGCTATTGTGCAAGGAGCACACTCGCTCTCGATCTGCGTTTGTCGTTAGATGATTTTTTTTACTCATGTTTTGTCGAACATAAAAAAACTAATTTTGGAATCCAGGAAGTTTACTTTGTTGAAGTTCTGCAAACACATAAAAATGTTACTTTTACCACGTTTTATGAAGACAAAACAACAGTTTAACTTACGCAATAAACACAAAAGCTGGGGAAGCTTGCAGTGATTTTATAGCTTTATGTATTCTGAAACATCCAAACTAAATTTTTCATGCACGTTTCCAGTTGTATTGTTTTGAAATAATCTGAATTTTGCTTAAATTCCTAGGTCCATAAATGACTGCAGGTTGATCCCGCGTACTTTGACAAATCTGGATTTGACAATTAGGGAACCACAGATTTATAAAAAGCTTAGCAGTCTCCATAGGTATCCCCGTTCATGATGGCGACCAAAATCAGATACATAAACTTGCCTGTTGTCTATTTATCCACCTTGCTCAAATGACGCTTTCAGATACAGCACACGTAATTCAATTAGGTACACTTGAACTAAATGATTGATTGTTTGAAATGAAATGAACTTTGCGGGTTGAAATTAATTTTATGGTAATCATTAGTGCTCTGCACATATTTTATATTTTTTCCCGTTAAAAATATATGTGTGTGGATAATTTTGCGTAATCAACATAACTTTCTATGGATGGGTTACGTTTTTGAGCTGCTTATTTGTCTAAAAAACAAGTGTCTTCAATTAAATTTCACTAGGTGTAGCTGTGCGATACGTATATACTGGTGAGTTGCTCACTCAAAAGCAATCAGCTGCAGGTAAAAGTAAGGCTCAGCCCTCTACGTTACGCTAGCGTTACGCGTAACGCCTGTTTATCACAAACCCAAGCAGCATTTTTGCACGCCTGTTTTAACCGCCGTGGATGAGCAAATTAATAGATTATCATGTCATATTATTGCTTATTTTTACATGATTATTAGAAAAGCAACAATTTTTGAACAATCATATAAAAGAACGGCAATCGCTAATAAAGATAAAACTCATTGATACTTCATGAGTATAAATAAATTATAGTATTACTATTAGGCCATCATTTTTAACAGCAATCAGAGTTGTAACAACTTCAAGTATTATAATTAATAAAAATATTATAAATAAGAAAGGGTTACTTATAAAAATGATTATTTATTTATTTTCCCAGCTATTGATAAAGCAGGATAATGAAATATAAACAAATATTTATTAACTTCATTAACCTAACTTTAAAAAAGAGCCCTCGCACCTAAAGTAATGGTTATTCAAAATGGCCGGAACAATAGATTGAATAGGTAATAATTATATTTCATATATACAATTTATTTATAAATATTTTTAATATTTTATATTTTCTAATCATAGGAAATTTTACTCCATTTGAAAGCTTTTGGGATGTTCATGAACTTCCTTCTGTCAGACTATTTTTCATAAATCATAATGCAACAATGAAAAATCTTGAACTTTTGATTTACTTGTTATTTAAAAATTTAATCTCGTAGAAATCGATTCATCTTAAAGCAATTAACTTTTTTATCGCAATTTAAAATATTTTTTGTTCAAATAATGGACACTGGTCGGTCGCCTGGATGACAAAAGCTGAAATACAAATGCTGCTTGGGAATATTTTAAGGGATGTAACGCTTCTGCAATGTAACGTAGAGGGCTGAGCCTTACTTTTACCAAATATTTTAGGGTGTGCACATTTTAAAAAACGCATTTCCCATGTGCCTAATAAATACAAAATACACATACCGATCGTACTACCAAAGTCGATTAGTTGATCCCGAACCCATTCCATAAACTTACACTGAATACAAATCGGTCCTGGAAATGATCCTGACCCAATATTTATCCTGGAAGCTTTTTATATCGTTTCTGGAACTGATCACTAACCCATAGTGGCCCTGGAACTGATTAAAAAAATATATATCAGAACTGAAACTGATCCTGACACCATAATGGGTTGTGACCAGACATGGTGCTAACAAGTGCAGTGGTTTTCCTTTTTGTTTACTTGTTGATGCAACATCGGTGGATCTTGCGATATTTACTGACCATCAGGCTATGTCAGGGGTCTCCAAACTACGGCCGGCGGGCCACATGCGGCCCTCGAGAGCCTATAATGCGGCTCGCGGTGATGTTACAAAGGATAATGTAAATATCTTATTAATTTCACAATTTTCATCAAATTTTCAATTTTTATCATTCAGTTTCATCAAATCAAAACCAAATTAAAATTTTATTTTTATTTAAACTGAGCAATGCTGAGCGAGAAAAATGTTACCGTGACATTTTTATATGATGATGATGATGAGTCCCACCTCTTACCTCGATATAGTATTGAGAGGAACGATTGTATATTATCGATAATTGTGTTGTTGTAAATTAGTAATTATGCAAATAATCAAATCATAAGGCAAGTAAGTATTTCAAGAACGTGGTGGCTACAAAACTTCTTTCTTCTCCTCTTTATGAAGCAGTCATGGTCGGTCTCAATACATGGTACCTGCTTTCGTTTCTCTTGTATAGCCGGTTCAACCTACAACCAACTAATGGCGATAGAGAACCACTTTCAAAACTATCTCACAGCGTACTTTTTCCTTATTCCGTTACTGTACAATTTATGACGATTCACGTTTCGGGTTGCATTGGACCAGACCACTACCCCCAGGAAAGTTATCAAATTATATATACTATTTTTCGCGCGCGTGTCTCAATGCTATATCGACTCATTCTTTTCCTTTATTTTTGTTTTTGTGTTAACTTGTTTATTTATTTTAACTTTTTTAAATTTCATTTTAAAAAGATATATAGAAAAAGATAAAAGCAAAAAACAAAAAAAAAGCTAAAATCATCATCATCATCAAAGCTGGTGATGACAAGTGAGGTTTACACAACAAGTGACTAAAACATTTATTTATCAATTTATATTTCATTCACGCTTTCGCGGATTTCGTCTTTTCTAAATTAATCTACTTCCTTACTATTGTCACAACAGTCATACTTCATACAATAGTGGCCTTGATGTGAGTTGCACACATTCTCTTAAATTGGGGTATAGTCTCTGCATTACAAACTACTCTGGGCATCATATTAAAAGTTTGTACGCCTTTGAAAAACAAAGAGTTCATTGCTGATACTGTCTCAACCTTAGGAACTCTCGGATCTGCTGCTCTTCTTGTGTTGTAGTCGTGCGCATTTAATCCTCGAACAACCCGATCACAAAGATATTGAGGCAAGTGACTGTTCAGGAGTTTATAAACAAAAATCATTGTTTGGTACATTACCCGCTGTTTCACCGACATCCATTTTAGGGTATCCAGCATAATCAATGACGACGTATACCATCCGCATCCTAGAATAGCTCGCATTGCTCTGTTTTGCAGTTTTTGCATTCTTGTCATTTGTCCTGCATTAGCCATAAAAAGAATTGACGGACAAAAATCCAGATGTGGAGCCATAAGAGACTTGTAAAGCTGTATCTTTGCAAAAACACTTAAGTCTTTTTTTAGTCGACAAATAATCCCGCATTTTTTCGCCATTTTCTTAATGATATTATCAATATGGCTTTTAAATTTCAGTTTCATAGCGGTATATATTAAAATTTTCCTGGAAGCATCGGAAAGTAACGAAATAAAAATTAATCTTTCCTTTCTGCTCAAAGAACTTAAAACTTAGTCATCTTACTGCATACATCCTACGTAAAAAGTAATCTTACAGCCGCAGGAAAGTAACTCAGCGTCAAACTTCACTAGAGTTTAAGTAAAGAGATTATGAAAAAATAATAGATGCTGGAGCAAAATGGCTTTGCTGTTCTCTTTTAATTTTTTTATTATAATCCTAATCACTAGAAATGAAAGTGAAAGTATAAATTTCAATTAAAATCGAAACATTTCAAGCAAATAACCGCCAACGAAAATTTAAATTTATATTCCAATCGTTAAACGCCATATCTTATGCAATCCGCATACACGATATCGGGGTTTGCGTATGTGCTAAGCAATGACCTCACCTGACTATCGTACAACATTCCCGGGGCCTTCTCTACAAGAGGCTAAAGATAGCCGACGCCGCTTAGTTTGCAAGTTATGCAAAGCAGGCGTGTAGATTTGTTAGGAGAAACGGCCGAAAATCCTGTGGAACGTGACTTCGAAAAACTGCAAAGTTGGACGGCTGCGACGGAGCGTTTAGGCAGATTGTTTGGGACACCCTACGGGCCCACCTCAGCCGTACCATCACCCAGCGTAACCGATGCACAGTACAAGCCGTTTCACCGCTACCTCACCTAGACGAAATGTGTTCAGCGGCCGGTACGACTTTTCGGACGGTCACACCATCCCAGCTTTTAATCAAAGCCAACACTACGCTCGTCAAGGCAATTTAAGGGATCTTCCCCCCTTTTCTGGAAGACCGGAGGAGAAGGCAACTTTCGTGTCTAATTTGGAACGTACAACGATTATGTATGGGTACACTGACGAGGAGAATATAGAGCGTTTGTCGAAGGCTCTACATGGTAAGACTCGCGAAATGGTAGGATACAGATTAACCGCTTACAATCTTCCGCATATTATGAATGTGCTTCGGCGACACTTCGGGCGACCAGAAATCAATGTACAGAGCCTCATCCGGAAGATTCGACAGCTTCCGGTACCGAGGTTAGGGCGAATCGAAATCCTCATCAGTTTTGGCAACACCGTACAGGAGATGGCGGAAATGATCACATCGTCAGGGTTGTTTGAATACTCATACAACGTGACTCTACTACAAGAATTAGTCGAAAAACTTCCCCCAATTCTACGTCGCGACTGGTCAACATCATCGATTGCGGTTGGGTGTTCCAACGATCGAAGATTTTAGCCGCTGGATGGAAACCGAATTAGAAGCAGCTAGCTACAACTCTGTTCCTTCATTTGATGAACACAGAACCGAAGTGACGACGTCTGAAAATCGCAAGCGTAATCCTACCACCTACACGAGGCTCCATACGATAGTGAAGGAGAACACAACAGGTGCGATTCCCAAGAGACGAGCCGACTGCACCGTCTGCCAAGGGACATGGAACAATGCGCCAAACTAGTACGACTTTGCAATGATGAACTTAGACCAGCGTTGGGATATTGTAAAGGAACACAGGCTGTGCCGGAAATGTTTGCGTAGTCACGATACCATTTGTCCTGAACGAAGTTTATGTGGCAAAAATGGTTGCGGACTGTCGCACCATAATCTTCTACACCACGAAAGACCGTTGAGAGACACTACGCCACTGACAGCCCAGGCAGAGTCGCTGAATGCGCACAACTCGGCGAATGATGGTGTACTATTTCAGTACATCCCTATCGTCATTCACGGTAATGGAAAAACCGTGGAAACCGTCGCATGTTTTGATAGCGGATCGTCAGGAACCTTTGTGGATGAAGAGCTAGTTGCGGAATTGGGGTTGAAGGGAAATCCTCGTCCGTTGTGTATCCGCTGGACTGGAGAGACGGAGAAGAACCAGAAGGAATCAGTTCAGCTCGCGTTGAAGATAAGTGCAAGTGGAAATGATGGAAAGGTGTTCATGCTCACGAAGGTACACACGATTCGACATCTCGCACTACCACGTCAATCCATATCTGGAGAACAATTGAACAAGAAGCATGAACATCTAAAGAACCTCCCTCTTACTTCGTACACCAATGCAACTCCCCGCTTGATCATCGGAATCGACAATTGTCATTCCAATTCCAACAATTGTCGGAGAATGTCAAATTATTTCACTGCAAACTGCAACATTAGAATGGATGAGCCAACCCGATCCAGCAGCGTTACAATTAGTTCACGTTAGATGGCGTGAGTTTGTCCAAACACATATATACATAGGGACAGGCAACGACAGGCAAGTTAGCTGGCGTGAGTTTGTATTAACACATATATGCATAGGGACAGGCACAACGAGCGGCATTCAGTCGCAAGATTACAAGAAAGGCAGTAATGAATTTTGAACTTAGTTTATAACGAATGTTAAAAATATTACTATTTTCATTCTCCTCTCGAAATTTTCCGACAGTTTCATTTGAAGTTCGACCAACGGCCATTAAAAAAAAGGTGATGGACATGTTTGTACCGGTACATTGGAATCTTTGGACCATTTGCTCCTCCGCCCAGCCAACTGCACTTGCAAAGGAAGGGGGCGCTAAATAGTTTCAACACTGCTTCGTGCATTCGATTGTCTGGAGTATTCGAAGTAAGAGAATTCGATATTCTTCTAGCAGTAGGGGAACTGGGGGTAGTTTCGACACCTTAAGGTTTTCCTCTGATTGCAATACTTTTGCCAATGTAAACTTACTAGTAGACATCGAAAAAGCTTTTTTGGTGTATTATGTAACATCTTACGAGAAACTACGGTTCCTGGATTGATTTTGATAACATTTTGATAAAAATAAAAAAGTTTGTTTTTTTGTTGCATCAAGACTGCAGCGCGGGTAAGATCGACACCATGATGGGGTAAAATCAACACCTTGTGGGGTGATTTCGACACATTGGTCTTAGCTTTTAAAATAACAAACTCTGATGGGCTGTAGTTTTTCATTGAAGTTCAACAAAGTATTTCGTACCAATTTTATGAAAAATTAACACAAAACATTATTGAAATATACGAAAAAAATGAAGATACAAGCAAGAACAAAAATTTCATTTCAAATAGCATCGGACCAGACTCCATATAGTAGAAGCTGCGGCGATAGCATTTGGTTTACGGAATAATTAGTTAAGATTCCTTTAGAAAAATAACCTGGCCATTTTCTAGTAATCTTTTTCTTTTTTTATAAAATCGAAGGGTGTTCAATTTTATTTTTCTCTGCCAACTCGAAAGTCAAAAGGCGAACATCGGTCAATGTGATTCCAAACCAGCGACAATTTTTTTTCTTCAGTTAAGCCTACCCGGCCTAAAGTAAGCCTAAAATACGGCCAAAGCCATAACAATATTAATTTTCATAAGCCTAAACCATATACAAAGTACATGTTTTGAGTCCGAGTTTGGCAAACGTTCTGTGAGAGAATAATAGCTAAATTCCATAATTATAACTGCCTAGGTTTGTTGACATCTTGAATTTTAAAGCTTCTACGGTATTTTTAATTGCGTGTTTGTTCAGATTGATTATTACGTTTGTCGTACATCGTTAAGGGACATCTTTATAAAATACAGACACTTTCAAATTACGATATAAACAAAATTAACATGCTACAAATAAGCATTACACTACTACCAAGTGGGGTGTCGAATTTACCCCCATTGGCCGCACAAGTTTGAGTGACATTTTACATTATAAAGTTTAATATACAAATTACGCCCTGTGATACAGAACTAATCAATAGTATTTATAAAACAATACTATTAACACGGAAACTATAATTTTGTTGAAATAACGCCACAATTCCTTAAGTCCCAGAAGTAAAAACTTACATCGGCTGTCAATCAGAACCACCATGTGTTTATTTTGTTGTTTTTTGACAATTGACAGGTTTCTGATCAGTGAAATGTGACTCAATTATTGGAAACAGTTGACATAAAATATCACTAATTTTCGTGTAATTTTGCAAGTAAGGGGTGGTTTTAGTCACTTTATGAATTATTTGATATTATTCTGACTGAATATAACTGTTTTAAACCTTTTTAAATAGTTTTTAACATTCGATCAAAACGGAAATTATTTGGCAATTTGCAATTGATGTGTCAAATCAGTACAATTTGCTCGAAGAATTGTCAAATTTAGAAAACCGCGTATCTCCGAATCCGCGTATAAGAGGTACCGTGTATCTCGGGGACCGGCTGTACTTTCAAAATTGTCTAAAGCTTCTATGTTTTCTATTTCAGCCGGTTCTAGGTGTTTCATCAACCTCATCTATTGTAAAACAATTTGAAGTACTCGCCGGGCAATTTGGACAGGTAAAAGAGCTATTCAAAACATTCTTCTGAATAATAGCTTTCGTTATCTTATACAAATGCTTGTTTTGGTCTTGTAATTGATTTAACAATGTGTCCAGCTGTGTGCAGCATGTAATACAAATTACTCTTTCTTCCGCACATTCACTAGGAGCACCGGTTCTGTGGTGCAACTCTATTGAGGATGTTGCTGACGGTAGCTGGAGCGGTGCTTCAACCGGATGAGAATCGTGTATGGCCTCAATACACGGATCAATCGAGGATATTTCGACAGTGGCCAATGGAGATGGTTGACGTTCAGAAACGCAGGGTGCAATCTCCGTGCGGTTGCTTTCCACAGAAGCTGTTATAGAAACGCCATCGAAAAAGGCTAGCGGAGGAGCCTCACGGACGTCAACGCTAGAAACTGTCTCCGTGGGATGTTTTTCCACAGCTCTCTGCCGATTTTCAGCTACGTCAATTGTTAACGGAGATGGTTCACGGACGTTAATGTTGGACACCGGTACCATGCAGATTATTAACAGTTTGTGATGTTAATAAAAATAAAAAAGGCCAACACAGATGGCTCACGGGTGACAACGCTGGGCACGTCATGCATGTTACGCTTTTGCAAAACAGATTTCTGTGAAACATCGCCAAAAAAGTCGTCTTCAATCTCGCTTCCGTTCAAACCCTCGAGCGTTTTGGAATTACATAAACTCTATGAGAAACAATAATGGCCTCCCTACTAGTATGTCACTTGGTGATGTGCTTGCTACGTGCCCGAATGAAATTCGTTCGCTTTTTGCTGATCATTTCTCGAGTGTCTATGAAAATGGTTTAAATAACTCTGCAAGCTTTGAGGCCAGTCTTTCATTCACCCCTCTCAATGTCCTGAATGTTGAATTTGTTTCTGTAAGCACTGCTTCTGTTTTACGTGCGTTAGGTAACCTTAAACCATCCTCAGTGCCGGGTCCCGATGGTACTCCTGCTGCTTTACTCTTTCACTGTCGTGAAGCACTAGCCCTTCCTGTTTCTTTCCTTTTTAATCTTTCTTTGTCCACGGCTACTTTTCCGGATATTTGGAAACAAGCATGGATAAGGCCAGTTTTTAAAAAGGGTGATCGTGGTTGCGTCTCTAATTATCGTGGCATATCTATTTTATCGGCGTTCAGCAAAGTCTTTGAATCTGTTATTCGTTTACCTCTAATGGAAATGGTGAAATCGTGAATCATTCCAAATCAACATGGCATTATGGCTGGCCGCTCCACCACTACTAATCTTATGGAATTTGTTTCCTCAGCACTCTTAAATCTGGACTCTGGCATGCAGGTTGATGCTGTGTATACCGATTTCAAAGCTGCGTTTGATAAAATCCCCCATTCTCTGCTCATTGCTAAATTCAAGAAACTTGGCTTCTCTCCTTTCTTTTTTGAATGGCTACAATCATTTCTATCGAATCGTTTTTGCTGTGTTAAATTGAATGACGGTTTTTCTTATGAGTTTCATTGTTCGTCGGGTGTACCCCAGGGTAGTGTCTTGAGTCCTTTACTTTTTATTTTATTTGTCAATGATGTGTGCTCTGTTCTTCCATCCGATTCCTTCCTTATGTTTGCAGATGATTTAAAAATATGTTGTCCTATCACTGACTCTAATTCTTGTGTCTCTCCTCAATGTCTGTTAGACTCCTTCTCCTTTTGGTGTTCTGCTAACTTTCTCTCCCTATGTATGGATAAATGTGCTTGTATATCTTTCTCTCGGAGCTTAAACGTGTTTTCTCATAATTATTCACTAAACTCTGTTGTATTAAATCGTGTTAATGTCATTCGTGATCTTGGGGTTCACCTTGATGCAAAGCTGTCATTCAATCATCATATTGAGCGTACCATTAACCATGCCAATAGTGTACTAGGAATGATTTGTGCTATGGCAAATGATGTGCGTGACCCTATATGCCTCAAAGCCCTTTTCTGTAGCTTAGTCCGCCCTATTTTAGAATATGCTAGCATTGTGTGGTGCCCAGTCAGCTCGGTATGGATTGAAAGAGTTGAAAGTGTTCAACGCAGATTCACCCGTATTGCCATTAGGCGTCTTTTAGGGCAATCGGGTGCTTCTCTTCCCCCTTATGAAGTCCGATGCCGTATGCTTGGATTGATGACACTGCATGATCGTCGCTCTGCTTCTCAAGCTTTGCTTATCAGAGGTTTGCTTCGGAACGAGATTGATTGTCCTTCACTTCTTAACAGAATACCGCTGTACGCGCCTGCTCGCTTTCTTCGACGCCGCGATTTCCTTCAAATCCCGTCGCGAAGAACGCTGTATGGCACCTATTACAAACGTGTAATGCCCTTTATCTCTGTCTGCTGCATGGGCCTATGTCGACTCCAACTGACGTTTACAAAGTTAACCACGAGGCGCGCGAAAGGGAACGATCGAAGACGACGGCGGCCATCGCGAATTGTAATATTATAAATAGAGGCGAGAGATGCGCTCTCGTCCTTTTTTCCTGCTACCGCGAATAAAGACACGTTCTTTATAGTTCGTTAAAACAAAGTTTTTATAAAACGTGTCTAGTCTATTCAATGCGATTAGGAAAGAAGTTGCATTTGCAACATTCTATAAAGAACGTGTAATACTGCGTATTAGGTGAACTTCTACCGCGTTCGAACTCTAGTTGTCCTTAACAATAAAAACTATCACACGTGAAAATCATTCTACTAGGTCGCCGGTGTGTATTGTTGTGTAAGTCTCGGGAGTGAACCGCGAGTTCGCTAGTAAAACGCAAAGTGTTCATCCGGAGCGTAACGTAAATCGGTGCGAGAAGTGACGCGAATTTAGAAGTGATAAGTTAAAATGTTAAGCAACAGCCCTGAAACAGAAGCCTCCTGCGAACAGCTCGCTGAACACGAGCAGCAAGCTGGACCCACGATAAGATCGAGCGCACGGAGTGGCGGGGCGAAGGACGCAACGTCTGGGATGGTCGTTCAGCAGCACGAGCAACAAGCGGCGCCGTCGACGAGCTCGATTGTGCGAAACACCGAGGCGAAGGACGCAACGCCAGGAAAGGTGAGAGTATCTTCGACCATCCATTCATGAAATATCAGGGGCTCACACCATGCACAATTTATCTTTGCCCGTGCAATCGGTTTCTTCCAAGCAGCTCATGGAAAGATATAAGCACCTCCGTGGGGTGCCCTTTAGTACGTATTATAATCAGGCACCACGAATACTCATCGGAACCGATAACAGTAACCTAGGAAAGCCGATAAAGACCAAGGAAGGGAAAAATGATGAACCGATCGCATTAAAAACTCGACTTGGTTGGACGATTTATGGACGATGTCCGATTGCCTCTTCATCCGCTAATAGTGATACACACTGCTTCCACATATGCGAATGTGAAGAAACTGGCAACGAAGCCCTAACTGATGCTGTGAAAAGGTACTTCGCCCTCGAGTCGTTAGGGATTTTCAATCAATCTCAAACGCTAATGTCCACAGATGATACCAGGGCCATTCAGATACTGACAAGGGAGACTCACCTGAAGTCCGGTAGGTTTGAAACCGGGTTGTTATGGAAATACGATGATGTTCGATTACCTTGTAATAAAGACATGGCATTGCGGCGCAACGAATGTTTAAGGAAGAAAATGCGAAGGGATCCTGCATTAGCCAAAGCTATCATAGAAAAAATGAGAGATTACGAGAGGAAGGGATACATTCGACGCGTAGAAAAGGAAGAGTTGGTTGAACGAAAATCACGCGATTGGTATCTGCCTATATTTCCGGTAATAAATCAAAACAAGCCGGGAAACCTTCGAATGGTTTTTGACGCGGCCGCAAAAGTTCATGGGGTGAGCCTTAATACCTTTCTTCTCTCAGGACCGGATCAACTAGCAGAACTAATGAGCGTTCTTCATAAATTTCGAGAGTTTCGCGTAGCCGTGGCTGGTGACATCCGCGAAATGTTTTTTCAAATCAACATGAAGAAGGAAGATCAGCGCAGCCAGCTGATCTTCTGGGATGAAAAAGAGACATATAATGCTGAGCCGACAACGTACGCCGTGACTGTTATGACATTTGGTGCAACGTGCTCACCAGGTACAGCTCACTTCGTCAAGAATAATAACGCCGAAAGGTTTGCTGAACAGTTCCCGCGTGCCATCCATTGTATCAAATACGAGCACTATGTGGACGATATGCTCGCCAGCGCAGAAACGAGCGAAGAAGCGGCGCAGCTTGCTGAGACAGTGCGGCACATCCATGCGGAAGGAGGATTTGAAATACGCAACTGGGTGTCAAATTCTAATGAAGTGTTGGAGCGGCTACGATGGGGAGTCAGCCAGGAGGATGGTCGAGGTGTGGTCATGGACTCGTCGGCGGAAAAAGTATTAGGTATGTGGTGGGAGACTACAACGGATTCCTTTATTTTTCGCCTGAATTTAAAACACGATAAAGGTCTTCTATCTGGTACGCGAATGCCAACGAAGCGGGAAGTACTGCGCACATTGATGCTTGTATACGATCCATTGGGTCTTGTTGGAAATTTTCTAATGTTTATGAAGATTCTGCTTCAGGAAATCTGGCGTGCAGGCTACAGCTGGGACCAACAGATCGATCGGGACTGTGCGGAGAAATGGCTTAAATGGATTAGCGCTTTACCATCACTTCAGTCCGTCCGGATTCCACGTTGCTACCGTGTAAAAACATCCGCCGCGGTGCGAAATGTACAGTTGCACATCTTCTGTGATGCCAGTGAAAATGGGATGGCAGCAGTAGCATACTTTCGTTTCGAAGAGGACAACACAATTGAATGCTCGCTAATAGGGTCGAAAACGCGCGTGAGCCCGTTGAAGTTCTTGTCGATACCGCGACTAGAGCTACAAGCAACAGTGATCGGGGTTCGACTAGCGACGAGCATTGTAAAATATCATCGAATGAAGATCACGCGGAGGATTTTCTGGACAGATTCTAGAAACGTAATGAGCTGGCTGAAATCTGATCATCGCAGATATGGTCCGTTTGTCGCGTTCCGGGTCAGCGAGCTCCTAGAGTCGACAGTGGTAAAGGAGTGGAGGTGGCTTCCTACTAAGGCAAACGTCGCAGACGAATGAACCAAGTGGCAGAGGATCCCTGATATGAATCCGTCGAGCAGATGGTTTCGAGGGCCCAGTTTTTTATGGAGTCCCGAGGATGAATGGCCCGTTGACAACCATATCTCTAGCGATACACCGGAGGAACTACGCCGTAACGTACTCCATCATTCCGTGACTGATCCACTAATCACGTTTGATAGATTTTCCAGATGGACGAGGCTTGAAAGATCGATAGGCTACGTGGTCCGGTTCGTTAACAATGCTCGACATCGGCTGACCGAAACGCCAGTAACCCGAGGACCGCTGACACAGGAGGAACTCTTGGCATCCGATCGCATTATATTTGCTCAAGTTCAGCTGGAAGCGTTCCCAGAGGAAGTAAAGTTGCTGAAGCAGCAAGCAAGGGAAGAAAGAGAAGTGAACAGAGCACTACAGAAAAGCAGCGCCCTTTACAAATTGTCGCCGGAGCTGGACGATTGTGGGTTAATAAGGATGCGAGGACGTCTGGATATCTGCTCAATAGCTAGTGAACCGTTGAGAAAGCTGGTGATCCTGCCACGCCGACATCACGTTACCGGGCTGATCCTTCTGGCATATCACGTGAAATATCGTCACTGCAACCATCGTACCTGTAAACGTAGCTGTAAACGAGCTTCGAGCGAGGTACTACATACCACGAGTCTTGGCCGAGTATATCCGAATACGGCATTCTTGTCAGTACTGTAAAAATGCGAATGCAGCACCGAAACCACCAATGATGGGTAGTATACCGAGATGCCGAACGGCGGTTGGACAATGTGCATTTACTTATACTGGGCTGGACTATTTCGGACCGATGTTAGTGGTCGTGGGACGTAGAACAGAAAAACGATGGGGAGTTATCTTTACGTGCCTCACAACCCGGGCAATCCACTTGGAACTGGCGCATTCTCTCAATACGACATCGTGCATCTTGGCCATACGTCGCTTCGTGGCACGGCGCGGGCCTCCGAGAGAAATCATAAGCGACCGTGGGACAAACTTCATCGGAGCGTCAAGGGAACTGAAGGAGGCAGTATCAGAGGTAAACGAAGATGAATTAATTTGTGAGTTCTCTACTTCAACTTTTAGATGGACGTTTAACCCCCCTGCAGCACCCCACTTTGGTGGATGCTGGGAGCGCCTGGTACGATCTGTGAAGCAAATCTTGTGCAAGTTCAACCTGCCACGACTCCCATCGGATGAAGTGCTGCAGTCTACCTTAGCCGAAGTGGAGATGATTATAAACTCGCGGCCGCTAACATATGTACCACTAAACGATGAGATGGACATGCCTATAACGCCTAATCACCTTCTATTAGGCAGCTCCGACGGTACCAAGCGCTCTGTCCCGTTTGATGATTCACCAGCGGCGGTATCAGCAACGTGGAAAACAACGCAGCGGAACGCTGACATCTTCTGGAAGAGGTGGGTCGCGGATTACATGCCCACACTCACCCGCCGCTCGAAATGGTTCCAGTCGGTACGGCCCATCAAAGAAGGAGATGTCGTGATCATCGTGGACGCAAACCTGCCCCGCAATACCTGGCCAAAGGGGCGCGTGCTAGCAGTAGTGCGATCTGGAGATGGACAGGTCAGACGAGCCACGGTGCAAACAGCGAACGGAATTTTAGAGCGACCAGCTACAAAACTCGCAGTGCTGGACGTGAAACCCATGGAAGACGAAGAAAGTGGCAAGGTTCCCGATGTTACTAAGGATTGTGAGGGATAGGAGCCCTGGGGCACCAATCAGCGATACGGGTTTTAAAGTGATAACGAGCGGTTTTCACTGATGGGGAGAATATTACAAACGTGTAATGGCCCTTTATCTCTGTCTGCTGCATGGGCCTATGTCGACTCCAACTGACGTTTACGAAGTTAACCACGAGGCGCGCGAAAGGGAACGATCGAAGACGACGGCGGCCATCGCGAATTGTAATATTATAAATAGAGGCGAGAGATGCGCTCTCGTCCTTTTTTCCTGCTACCGCGAATAAAGACACGTTCTTTATAGTTCGTTAAAACAAAGTTTTTATAAAACGTGTCTAGTCTATTCAATGCGATTAGGAAAGAAGTTGCATTTGCAACAGCACCAATGATCCGTTTTTTCGATCCCTCCATCGCTTCAACAGTGCCTCTGGTGTGTTTGATTTTCATATTCCCCCTCAATCCCTTCGCCCCCTCTTCCTTCAGTTCTTTGACTCCCTTTTTGTTTCCCCATCCTAATTCTTTCATTTTACGTGTGTTGGCTGTGTTACAAATTGCTTGCTGTCTAGTATATGTTTGTCTAATTAGATTTAAGTATCTGTTTGTTATCATTAATTTTAAGTTTTAGTCAGTAAGTTTCCCTATATTTTGCCCTCTGAGGCAGATATTTGTATCGTAATAAATAAATAAATAAATAAATAAAAACGGCCAATACACAAATTAGCGCCTATCTCATGGTTAGAAGAGTAGTTAGACACTTCTTGTGTGGGAGTATGTTCCGTTGATAACGGAAGATGAAGAGGAGAGAGAGAGAGAAGGAAGGCATCGTGCCATACGGAACGGGCGACGTATGTAGTTGACGGTAGGCACGTACGTATCGATACAATAAGTCGAGCGAAAACGCCGGTCGGTGTATTAGTGTGCATGTAGTCTTTTTGGCAAGCAAGTGTGGGAGCAAGAGCACATCTTGTAGGCGAGCAGGTAGAAACGCGTTCGCGATGGATTTATACTGGTAGTGGTAAGAGCGAGCGGTGAATTTTGAATTGAAATGGCATTCTGTTTGTAGCAAGCGGCTTAGCCAGACGCAAACGCAAGTAGCGGTGTTACGTTGGTCAATAAAGCGACACAAAAAACAAACTTTTCTGTTGTATCCACTGCTTCCCAGAGCAAATTTTCCAGCGCCACTTGTGCATATTTTTCAAAGCGCGAAGAGGCAATCGACAATGGCATACAATTCTGAGATGCTTTCTGATATTTTTCAGGACGGTAAAAAAGCGATCGGCTGGATGCAACAGCGGGCTCTTCTGCAGCCGTTTCAATTGTACCCGAGATGTCGAAAGGAAATGCAGCTAACTCCCTACAAAAGCATCGACGGCTTCCAGGTATTTATGTCCCGACCACAAATGCGGCGGGACCAGCAGCTTCCGCGCCAGGTCCATATTTGCCAACCACAAGGCTTCGCTTAGGAGCCTTGTGCGTTGCTGTTATGAGTGCGACAATGGGGCCAACTCAATTCGTTGTGCGTTGGAGACTGGCATGACGGTAGAAATCGACGAAACCGCCATCACTCGTCGAAAGTACAATTTCGGCCGGGTCGGAACTTCCGGTCCTCGGTGGCTTGTGGGTGGGATATGCCGGGAAACTAATGCCATTTTCCTGGAGCGTGTCCCAAAACGCTCGTTTGTCATTTTGAGAGATTTGGTGGTTCGGCATGTTGAACTCGGAACGAAAATTATGACCGACCTTTGGAAAGGTTATAATGGGCTGGAGAAGCTTGAATATCCCCACGGATGTGTCAACCACTCCAGAAGATTTTTCCAATTCAGATGATAAAAATATCAACACACAACGGATTTAGAATGTTTGGAGATGGTTGAAAGCATTTTTAAGAAAACAAGGCACTAATATTAAAAGCAACATGGACAAATATTTTGCTGAGCATATCTTCAGGAAATGCAATGATGATGTGTTTGTCGTCTTTATAGATGCTATGGGGAACAAAATCGAAATTTAAAAAAAATTGTTTTCTTTTTTTAAGCAGATACACTCAAATCAGATTCTCATTTGGTCCAGAGAAGCTTAGCAGCGAAACGGACCTAAGAAGGAGGTTTTGATGGCACCTTGCTAAGGAGCATTCTACATGTCCCCTCCTTGTAAAAAAAAGAAATGTATTTTTATAACAAATCCCTTTCTAACATTTTCTTTTAAACAGCGCTGGTTGAAGACATCGATTTTTTATCGAGGGTTTTGCCCTGCGGTAAGTAATCCTTGATCATATCGATCGGCTTGCAAGAGATGATAACACAATTTCCTTCCTTTCCTAACACTTCCTATTTGCATGCCTCCTGCCGCACGAGCTCGCTGACCTACGCGTCGATCCAGATTTAATCCAAATTGATTTAATTGAGCCAAAGAAGAAGAAGAACCATATGCTCATTTACTTTTTACTTTATCTCTTATGTTTTTTAAAAGCTTTTTTTGTTTGTTTTACATTTTATTTCATTTTCTAATGTTTTCTTTTTACTTCATCTAACTTCAAAAAACAGTTGCTGCACAACATCCTGCGATAGCCAAGCATATAGACGAAACATTAATGTTGTATCATGCTGACCCGTTACCAAGTGATAGACAACTGACTCAGTAACTCACGCACGTCCTTCAACGTACACATAATGAAACATCTGGTGAATGAGATTGCTGAGCAAAACGCTCACCAAATGGAATAGAATGGCGGGGTTTATATTATGTATCATGTACCTCCCTTTACGCCTTATAATGTGACCAGTGCCATATTTTTTTCTTTTGTATTACATTAGCATAGGATTAGTATTAGTATTGGATAGGTTTAGTTAGATATAAGATGTTATTGTACATAATATACGCATGGACTATTGAAATATATAATTATGTGTTTGTGAGCTCTGCTATGAGATGGGATCCGAAGCCCTCCGAGTGATAATACAAGCTCTCTCATCCAACTCCTATTCCGACACGTCCTCGTCAAGCAGAGTGGTAACGTGTGCTACCACAAATCCAAGCTTGGGTACATGGGTTTGACCTAACCCCTTGGGCGGATGATGGAATATGGCGAACCAGGAGGGGGTGGTGATCTCGGGAAACCGGGTGCCTGAACGTCAGGGGGGTAACCCGACGCTAAACAAAACGGTCACGTGGGCGCGGGGCCAGTCACCCACCCACACGACAAACAAGTGCTCGAAATTGCATACAACTCCCTACCCGCTGCGCAAAGCGACGGAAGGCGTTATGGCGTTCTGAGAATTTTATCATGCCCTCTTTTTCTCTCCAACGGCAAATTTGTCGAGCAGCTCGTCGAGCTGCCCGTCCCTGGCTCCGCTTCATGCCCCTCGCCTGAGCGCGCTGCCGAAGGTTTGAATGTGTTGGTGCGTCAGACGGCCAATCGCTGTCAGCCGTCGTCCGTGCTTTTTCCCTCCATAGCGCTATCTCTTTCTCGCGTGTGGTCAATGCTCGCGAGCTGTTGTGGCGCCTAAAAATGCCATTAACAAACATTGCGGCGATGAAGTTGCATTTTCACAAATCAAACCAAAAAAGCGCAATGAGTTCAAACACTGCAATATAAAAATGATTACGGAATCGCTAGCGCACGATGGAGGGTTTGCTGTGCAACGCGCAGAACCCTAATTCGCTCTAACACGTTTCTAACACTAAGCTTTTGCTTTCGTCTGTTGTGGATTACATAGATATGCTAAGCATCCTGCGCATGTGTGTATGCAAAACTGTCGCCAAATGTAATTTCTTCCGGAATGTTATGATCCATCGGTCAAAGAAAGGAAGGTGTTCATGAAAGGCGGAAAGACGAATTGAGGCCCCTGAGGAGGGGGTACTGACACACAGCTGTTGGAAGATTGAACAGTATACTTAAATTGCCAGCGGATGGGGGGGGGGGGAGGGGGGGGTGGCCATGGGAACCCTATGATCAGTGGTCACAGTCCCTAAAATTGTAGTCGCCATGGGGGGAGGGGAGGTGCAAATGGTTCTCCAGCCACGGAGCCCTAACGACCATCTTTCCCGGGTCTTGTCGCTAATAATCTGTCCACTTGTAGACATACGGCATACTACAGCCTAGAAATCTTCGGCGACCGCCTAGTCCGCCTACCGTTAGGTCCGCCGCTGGTTCATGACGGTGTTATTTTTTATCGTGGAGGTGCATCTTTCCCCCTGCCTGCAGCGTATGCATCGAGCAGGAGACAGTGTGGCAGAATGCAAGTTACCCGCTGGATAGGAGCGGTCGCGCGGCAACGCCATCATTCCGCACATCTGCATGCCCGTCATGGGTTCTAACCGCGTATGAACCGTCCTCCGTAGCAAGAATTGACTATCCGGCTACGTGGTACTCAAGTCCTGAAAAGGCCGGCATGACCGCGTTGGCTATTACGCCAATAATAATAACAATAATAATAATACAAAGAACTTAGCATAGCAGTTCACACGCGGGGAAGAGTTTGTGTAGACTTTGTTGCTGCCGGGCTACCGCTGTGGCGCGACAAATGCACGGAATGCACTCTACCAAAACATGAACCTACCGATCCGAACCCACTCCAAGGCATTGCCGGTCAATCGGCGTCATGATAACTACTCCAAACCAACAAGCCATCAGATTCTGGACGGACAGGTGCAGTATCATACGCGCACCGCAATAAACAAATCCAGAATCCTCTTTTGTATGGATTCAATTCAAAATGTTGTTTCCACTTGCGTCCGCTAGCTGAATTAGAAATAAATGTGCAACAAATCACACGCACGTTTGCTTAAATCATGTGTCTTATTAATACCCCCAACAGCAGAGCCGATCGCAAAGATGCCAATGGTTGTGTTGTCTCTCAGGTAGCGAGATCGAAAATGCGTGGTATTTTGTAGCCGCAGCGGATGAAAATGTACGCATCAGAATCAAATAGTTTTGAGGTTTCCAAACGCACGCACACACACAAACACACAAACACGCGCGCGCAAACTCACACACACACACACACACACAAACACACACACACACACACACACACACACACACACATACACACACACACACACACACACACACACACACACACACACACACACACACACATACACACACGAGCGCGCACGCACACATGCATGAACGCGCGCACGCCAGTACGCACGCACGCACACACACACGCACGTACGCGCGCCCGCGAGCATGAAAGCGCGCACACCAGCACGCACCCACGAAAGCGCGCTCGCGAGCACGCACCCCCGAAGTCGCGCAAGCACGCACTCCCCCCCCCCCCCCCTCCCCACTAGACCATCCCTCCCCCACCCCCGCATGATCGATTACGGCTACCTTATCGGTAGAACGGTTGGTTCAGCTTTCTTGTAGCATCCTCATCCCTAGCGCCGGGCGGGGTGGGGAATCGCGACATGATAGAGTGAACGGCCACTTTCCCCGCGCTGTGTGTGTGCGTGTGTGTGACGAGACCCGAAAACGCGAGACAAATTTCGGCACATTAAAAAAAATAATTTAATGTCACTATACACTGCGCAACATGATGCTTAGAAGGTCGTTGCAGCATCCAACATGTTCAAATTAAAAAATATTAGATTAGTGTTAGACGTTCTCCTACGCTTGTTTTAAATAGGCTTCTTCACCCTCAACTGGCAGGGGCATCGAATGGTCTCATCAGCAGCGGCACGAAATAAAATAAACCATCAATACACCCATAACACTTTGAATCCCAATCCAGCTTCTCCCGCATCGTCTCAAGGTCACACACAAATTAATAAATGCTAACACCCACCAATAACAATACATAACCGCAATGCACATATAAGTATCAACGCATACACCACAACACCCAATCAGCTGGCGGCGGAAGGCACGGGCTGAAGCTCAAGTAAGGCAAGCCAGGGTGAAGGAGGGAGAGGAGAGGGAAGAAGCGGACGAAAAAATGGGCGCCATTATTTTTTAAAATTTTTTGACCGGTTTTTTTTTTGCTCCGCCGCCGCCCGAACTGTCCGAACTGTCCGAACTGCCCGAACTGCGCGACCCAGCGCAGGAATCGCTGAAGAACAGCGCGGGAGACCAGCCAAAATCTGCGCTGGCCAGCGCAGAATTTGGTACATTTTCTGCGCTGGAAACTGCTCGAATTTGCGCAGCGGGAACCCTGGGATATGAAAAAATGAGGACGTTTTTGTTCGGACTGAGGGTAAAATTAGGGGATATGAGGACAGGCTTGCGAGTGTGTGAGTGTACGCGCGCTGACCTTGATATACATGTATTGGTGAGGTAGGAGGGTATTCGTGTAGAGCTTCTTATTGTTTGACAAAAAAAGCTTAACTGGTCGATATAGATTTGCATACACAAGGTAAAACAAAACTCATAGGCAACGTTTAAATACTCTATGAAACTATATAAAACGAACTTTTCTAGATGGAGGACAAAAACAACAACGTGCCGGTATCAACTGATTTGGCAAAAGAATGTATGATTTTACGTCGAATGGTAGCTCAGCTAAAGGTCCAGAACGATGTGATGAACAACAAGCTCGATGTTCTGACCGGGATGATGCAACAACTGTTGGGGAATCAAAACACCTGCTTGAGCCCACTGGATAAAACCCCTTCGCCAACCTTTTGCACTGTAGAGACCATTGAGGAGATGAATGCTCTGGAGGAGAAGCTGAAAAAAAGAGTACCGAGATGAATTTGTACAATGGGTGAAACTAAATATTGCAGAGGGCGATTTTAAACAACGTGCTTGTGACGCTCTTCATTTAATCCTAGGGCCTAACATTTTACTGCAATGTTCGTGGACAGGAAGAGCAAAAGTAGGAGATAAAATACCTTTGTGTAAATATAAAAATATAGTACTAGTTATACAAGAATTAGGAGGAAATTGTTCGGATAAGAAATTAAAAGATTGGATGCAGCTTAAATTAAATCATAGTGATAATTTAAAACGAAACAAATACATAAATAAGTCTAGTTGCCATAAGCCGAGATCAAGTAGTGTGTAAATAGTAGAAGATAAGTAGATTATCGTTCTTAAAATTAGTGGAAGCTCTGTTATAATCTAGATGAACTATTTATGTAGAATTGGATTATCAAAAAAGAATTCAAATGAAATAATACTCACTTATTAGAGTTGTGTAAATGCATTAAACAGAATTACGAAATAAATCCTTTCTATGAGCAATGTTCCAAAGAGCTGTAAAAAAGTGATAAGATTGCATTATTACTGAATATAGTTATTGAAATGTATCAATAAAGAAATGAAGAAATGAAACAATAAATGTTAACTTACTTCTTATCTTAAAAACAAGCGGAATTCTACTGTTGAGACTGGAAGAAATGCCATATTAAGCGCAGTCACGTCGTGTCGTGTCACGTAAGGGGATAGCTTATCCTCGTATGGGATGCGAAACACGTTGAGCAGTATTAGAAAAAAAAATAGATGTTGGAGATTAGTGTTTGTACGGAATGGTCAAAAGATACCATACGATCAATCAACTGTTCTAATATTTTAGTTATTACTGTCGTGGATGTTACACTACTTATGGATCACAGGTTGATTGGATAATTTGTTTTAAAGATTGGCATTGTTGTTAAACGTAGTAATAAGTCCAAATTATCAAAAATAATTGTGTTTAATTTTTTATTTTTTTTTTAAAAGTAGAAACAAACATGAAATGAATCTCTTGGTTTTTTTTCACTAACTTTTACAATTATTATTAAATGCATGTGCATGCGACAATTCGTGCTGATCTGTTCAGTAAAAAAAACTACAATGAAGTTTTCTGTAGATTAAACAAATTTCTTACCCTGCTAACTCTGTAATGAAAACTATTTTATACTTTTATTATGATGTACCCTCTTTCAAAATGTGATGTAATACATCGTCAACCTAAACCCTCTACATAATACATTATATGATATATTATACATATTATGATATACCCTCTGCCAAAAGTTTTGAAATAAACCCGTAAACCTTTGAAAAAATCAATAACATTATAATTTACACTAAGACAAAACAAGTCACAATCATGATTTTAAGATAAAAAATATGGTTAGTTTGGAAGAAAAGTGTGTAATAATGGAAAAAATAATACAGATGGAGGCATAGAATCTTGAAATTCATTAACATCAAAGAACACAAGAGGACGAGGGGGTAAATTAACGGCAACTAACTTACATTTAATAGACTTAAGGTCAAGTGTCACCATAGTAGATGGTGAATAAGAATTTAGTTTATGAATGTTCAGTTCACTAGACTGTATCGCTACAAAAGATACATTATCTTTAAATGTAGCCGTAAAATAATTTTCCTTATTATCATACTTGATTTCAACGATAACCAACGAATTCTGCGGAGAGATTTCTGCTCTCAAAAATTTCACTATACCATTTGATTTTGTTAAAAATCATTGATCCCGAAATTTTGGTTTTAAAATAAAGCTTTCAGTTACATGTAGTCCACAGCCATCTATAGTCAAACAGGGATACTTCTTTTCTTTGGGACCATGATGTACATTAATTGAGGCATATAACTTGCATCTGCCCGCTGCTTGTTCCACACATTTTGAACCTGTCTTAACATCTCGTTTAATAAACTGTAAAAAGTTTTCATAATCATAAGAAGACCAATCATCCAATGGACCAAGTTCTTCAACGTCATCAAATACGTGGAGAAGATTGTGCACATTGCTGCTCATATGGGTGCGACCATAGTACAGTGGGAAATCAACAACAAATTGTTGAAGCATTCTTTTTGCAAGCGGGTTTAAATGTTTATATACTGACGATGAGAAAATAGTTATGCCACAAAAGTAGAGCAAATAATGGTTAAAGCCCTCACTGTGCATAAAATCTTTATATATAACAGGGCTAATATAGTGTAGGAAAGACCTAAATCCAGTTGCTTTCCAATACTGAAGAGTGTCAAGAGATCGAAATGGTCGATGTATTTCAGAAGGCAGTTTCGTTTTCATCAAAAAGTGAGAGACATTTTTCTTGTGTTCACTAGACCATATTACAAAACTTAGAAATTTATGGTAAAAAAGGCCGTACAAAAATTTACGAGTGTTGCCAATATCGATAAGATGAAGTCGATCAGAAGTGGGAATACTTTGGATCATATCTAATCCACCAATCTCTTCTAAAGGAGATCGAATTTGTTTATGATGCTCTGTATCGTGTCTTTGTCGAAAACTTTCATCTGTACGTGGTGGAGCAGGTTGTGGTGAATAAAATATTACTTTGCGCTTCGGTTTTACAAACTCTCCAACGAGAGTACACTTTGTGCACCCATGTTTTTCCGGAAAGTACATTACCGATTTTATAAAGGCCCGCGCAGGGGTATCGGTGACAAAAGCCTTGGCAAAAATTTTTACAACTTTCTCTCCAAACAGCATGCCTATTACTTGCAAATTGTTTAATTCATCTACGAGCTGTCGCAAATAAGGCTCTAAGTCGGTAGGTTTTTTCTGACCACAAAATACACATGCGATTATTACCGGGCAATCGGGAATTTCTTTTACTTTAAAAAGAATTGGCCAAAATTGTGTAGCACTACTTTTGAAGAGAGGATTGATGGGCTAGTAAAAATATGTAACGAAAACTTATTTTCCTCTGGAACATGATTTCAACATGAACATGATTCCTAAAATAATTTCGAAGGCCAACTTCTATCCCTGAGTACCACATTTGTCCACCTGCTATATGCTGAATCTCTTGGCTAACTTAAGGAATTTTTAGTAAAGTACGACCATCTTTAGGAAGTTCAGGATGACCAAATTTTCTTAAAATTGCAAGAAGCAAGTTGAGAAAGTTGCGAGAAAGATGGCCCATTATTGCCAAATATCTCAAAGCTTCTTTTAAACTTTGAAAATCATTCAAATAGTTATAAGCATCATACAAATCTTCAGCACATTCTTCCTGTTCATCTTCTATATCATCCAAATTATTTTCGTCAACAGTTGCAGCGCTGTCATTGTTAGTATTGTTAATATCAACATCTATGCTAAAGCTACACTCTACATTCGCACCTAAGTTGCTATCAGTACTATGCAATTCGTATGTAAAGAAACAAAAGAGAAAAACATAGCATTAGTTAAATTAAACACATATATATGGCACAAAAAGTCAGTTAACAATGAAATGAAATCAGCACCTTCCGTCAGCGACTGGCATTAACACGGAGACACGACCATCCATCTGGCCCAGGCACAGGCTTAAACAGGTCAGGACAGAATTTTTTTTTTACGAGAATGCTTATTAGCAAAGGATTCACGACCGTCTCCGAACTGTTAGTGGTTCATCGGCGTTTCGGAGGACGAGGAACACGTGTTGTTGGAGTGCCCGCGCTTTGCTGCAAAATCCAGAAGCGTGTCGGCCATGGTTGATCAGGTTCGATTCGACGGATACCCTCCAACCTCACCTGTCGCGAGGTCGAGCGCTGGAGCCTTATCTACAAAGCTTCTAGGCGGATCACGGTTCAACTACAGGGAGCATGAGACAATGAACGAGTTGCCCTGGCGTCGCAGATCATTGAGTAATACGTAGAGGAGATGGCCATCTTAGAGACGCAACCTGAAACTGTTCGGCGCGTCCGCAACGAGCCACGCAACGCTAATCGACGAGAGGCAACGATGCGATGACGAGAGAAGCTTCAAGCCAGACTTCCTCCAACCCCACCAGCATCACTGCAGATTGCGGCTGGTCACGGCGCGCTTCAGCAGCAACAGGCAGGGTTCAGGGAGATGATACCCGCTTGGCAAAGAGTAACTCATTTTGATGCCTCTCGCTACCCCTGGCCTTAGTTTTAAAGGAATCATGCGACACACTCGCACTCCACTACCCCATCCCATGGAAAAACGCTCCCACCATCGAGGTGTTGACCAAAATTTCGCTATGTGCATGAGACACACACTCGCACTCTTCCAGCCCTCCACAGCTGAACGCTCCCACCGTTGCGAAGTTTGCGAGAATTTTTGCTCTGAGCGTGAGATCCTGAAGCACCAGAGATGACACTATGTGTAAAGACGATCATAATTCGGTATGGTCAAAATGCGTCGATTGTCGTTTCATTTATCTGGTAATGATGTATTCACTTCATCAAAATTTTAAACGTTCACAACTAGACTGATAACAATATTTGAATTTTTAATCAGAATAAAACCAATTCATTTGAAGCAAAATAAATTCCATTATACTTTATTTTGACCATATGATCAACACTTGTACATAGTGCCATTTACTTTGTGTTCTTCACTCTCGCGCTGTGTTTTGATCGTTCGAAACTCATTGCCAGAACGAATGCAAATTTCATATGGGAATGATCGGTGCCGGTAGATGCAGCGAAAATTATGAAATGATAATAGAAAAGTGGTTAAGTTAATTGTGAAAGATGTCAACGCAGACGTAAATGTAGTATGTTTTGTTACATGATCTACGGGTAAGTGCATGCATAAGAAGAAGAATCTTCCAAATGATGTTTGTGTTCAAACAATCGTACTGCTTTCAATGTTTGTTTATTTTTCTATTATTTTCCATCACACCTAGCTATTTCATTACCAAAGCTCCTGATAACAGATCAAAGCAGATGGATCGGGCATACAGAGTCGCCGTTTAATTTAAAATATCTGCGTGATCGGTAAGTTTTAAATAGTACTAGTTTTGTTCACCATTCTAATGCTCGATTTATCTTTCATTCCTCAAGCAAACGCATCAAACAGCAAGTGTTTTTCCTTCCAACAGCACGCACCATCGGTGGTGCAGCAGCTAACGTTTTGTTCGCCTAGCGCGCACCATCAAGAATTGATATTTTGCCAAACAGTACTGTGAATAAAAAACTGCACACTTACTGTAGGAATTTCCTGGAATTTTTTGGTCGGCCTACGCTCGCGGGAATGGTAGGTCCGTTGAGAGAAGGAAAGAAAGGGTGGGAGCGAGGATTAACCAAAAACGCGGCATTGAGAATGAGGGGAGGTGCGCTCAGCGCTCACGCTGGGACACTCACGATGCTTGAAATAAAATGTTAACAAGCATCGATTTCAAGCATGCATGTCGCGCGACATTTTGCCAAGCGGGTACAGAATCGCCAATAAACGATGAGAAGCAAGCTGCAATGGCCACGGATGTTGGTCTCAGCGCTCAGAGGTACCCGCAGCGGTCTAGTTTGAAGTAGACAGCAAAGTAGCCTTCGGAAGTTGCTTTGCTGCAAGGAAGAAAGTCCTACTAATGTATCGTTAAAGAACAAAACATCATCATGTCTCCCACGATGGATGTTTGGCTAATTCAAGTGGCTGTCTGTTTTTACTACAAACAATTTAAAAAGCAAAAATAAACTTTTTGGATTCACACTGCCAACCAGGAAACGACGACGTGATTTCTTAAGTAAGGTTAAACATAAAAAACGTGATGTTGCCATTGTGGGTGGCGGTGCAGAACCGATGCAGAAACGATGGCGGTGCAAAACCTAAAATTGCGATCGGAATATGAATCAACGTAGCTGCTGATTACCGATTGGCAATATACTGCGACAAAATTCCGTTTTCTATGTATAATAGTACTCTAAAAAGCACAATATTAGTTACTTACTGAACATCCTGCTCGTCGATGCCGGAACCATGACAGGTGAGGAAGTCTCCATATTATTGATCTCAATGTCTATTTCTCTCTCAACTTCTTCCATAACGCGACGACGCTTCCGATATTGGGATGATCTTGAAGCCATTGCTGATGGTACTCTCGTAAATAATCTGGATCTAAAACTGCACAAAATATAGATTAATACACTTCTGCTTTGTTTTTCAAACACCGGCTCCTTTACACTTGTCTGTCCTTCGCCGACGCACTTGCAATGTTAACCAATACATCCATACATTTGTAAGCCACTGTGTATATACATGGTAGCTGTGTTTATACCTCATGATATGGATTGAAAATCGTTGTTGGTACCCAAGCAGAAAAACTCATCCGTGTGTTAAAAAGAGATGGCAATATGAAATCTTGCAAGCAATTCAAGATACATGGGCGAAGTGGGGCAGAGCGGGTTGAGGAACCGGAGAAAAACTGCTCGAATTGTCCACGGGGCAGTCTTACGGAAAATACGACTACGGAAAGCACCAGAAATTTTCGAAAAGAACCCCACGATTCCGACTTTACTAGTGATGGGAAAAATGAATCTCAGAAGGGATTCGAATCTTCGAATCCCAATCCTGGATGGGATTCGAATCGTTGAATCCCAATACCAATATGGTATAGCGTTTTATTCTAGTTAGCAGCGGTGGGGGGGGGGGAAGGAGTTAATTAGTTAATACTGGAATAAGAGGTCATTCTATTTTACTCAAAATTATTTCATATCATAATTAGTACAGGTCCCCGAGATACGCAAATCTTCCCAAATAACCAAATCGGCCTTAACCCACTGTAAAGCCACTTTAAACCCACGTGGGTTTGAGGTGGTGGTCGATTCAGTCGTTAACCCACCAAATTTTAGAACAATCGGAGCTGTCAGTTCCAATCATATGTATTGACCTTGCCCGCCCTTGGCCCACCTTTTCCAAACATGTTGAAGAGGAAAAGATGGATCAAGGGCGGGCTAGGGTCAATATGCTTAACAGGATTTCAACACATCGATTATTTTAACTCATTCACTTACATCACAGCATAACTTCGGCAATATTATATATCTATAAACTGTGCACTGACCCGCGAAATGGATGAGTCCATTTGTAGGTAAACAAACACACACAACTATGTTTTACAACAAACAAAATTAAACCCACACGTTTAATCGCTTCCTTTGCATAATTCATCACATTTTGGGGTGAAACTTGTTTAGAAAATGAATTGCCCATGTATACAAACTTACTTTAACGACATTGGAGTGGCTGCTTCTGTGGCCATGTGGTTTAACCCACCAAACTTATTGTGTTTTGGCTTTGTTTGATGGAACTGAATTTTAAGTACAAGAAATTGGTGGCGTTTTCGGTATCTTGGTTATTTGGGTTTATTCAACATCAAATCAAATAATTTATTTAGTGACAATAACTTCTCATTAAATGCTACATTACATGAACATTTGCTATATTTTGACTGAAAACTGCGTGATTCGGCTTCCGATATTAGACACACGCGGTTTTTCTCGACCCCCATTACTAGCGTATCTTGGGGAAAGCTTCTAAACCCGCTGTGCAAATTCGAGCAGTTTACTGCGTAGTTTTTTGCGTCATTTTGTGTAAGAAAATGCGCAAAATAATACGCTAGACTTCAGCCAAAACTACGATGGCCAGCGTATTTATTGCAGTTGTTGAAGGCGCGGCGAGCGAGAAAGCAAATGCGAACAAACTGCTATCTCTTTCTACCAATTCAAATTTGACGCAATGTTGTTTATTTATTTATTGAAGATAATTGCGTGGCGCGCAGGGGCCTTTGCGATATTAAAATAAAGTAATACTTAAAATAACCTTACTTGCTATATATTTGAAAACAGACATGAACATTTAAACGTGGCAACTGTAATGTTGAAGTCAAAAAAGCAGTAGAACTTATTGAAAGCTTTACACATTGAAATAATTGGATCATGAGCTCCTCTGGAAGTACGGGCCCGGTCTATTTTGATCAGAAAATTTCGAGGACGAAGTGCGTGGTCAGGGGCGTACAAATTTATTTTAAGAAGAAGCTCGGGAGCATCAATTTCGCCTTTTATTAGTTTTGCTACAAAAACTGCTTGTGCTACCTCCCTACGTCTCTCTAAGGACTACAATCCTAGAAGAAGCCGTCTAGTTTGATAGGTTAGAGGCTGGTCCATGTTCCACCGTAAGGTTCTTATAGCTATTTTTGTGAATTTTTTTCTGAATTCGCTCAATTCGTGTGGACCAGTTGTTAGTGTGTGGAGACCATGTTACAACATTAAATTCAAGTACGGATCGGACTAAGGCGACGAACAGTTGTTTTAAACAGAAAGGGTCATGAAAATCAGATGTCAGACGATGAATAAAACCAAGCTGCCGATATGCTTTGTCGATGACGTACGAATATTGTTGACGGAAGGAGAGTGATGAGTCAAGAATAGTGCCGAGGTCCTTAGTTTCTATGTTACGTGGGATTATACACGAGTCAAGGTTATAGTCTCGCTTGATAGGGTCTTTTTTACGAGTAAAACTAATCACGCAACACTTATTGACACACAAGGATAGCGAGTTCGCAGAGCACCAATTGCTAAATTCGTCTAGGCTGTGCTGGAGTGTAGAGCTGTCCGAATCATTTCTAATGGTCGCATAAATCTTGATATCGTCCGCATACATAAGCAAACATTGATTTGGGAGCGCAAATACAACATCATTAATAAATAGGATAAACAATACTGGGCCAATGTTACTTCCCTGTGGTATACCGGACGAACTAACGAACACATTGGACAAGCACTTATTGATTTTAACACAGTATGATATTTGGTTTAAATATGATTTTAACCATATGACTAGATTATTATGAAAGCCAAGCCGGCTCAGTTTCGCAAGGAGTATGTCATGGTTAATTCGATCAAATGCTGACATGAAATCAGTATAAATTGCATCAATCTGTGACTTGCCGTCCATTGCCGTAAGGCATTCAGACACGAATTGAACGAGATTGTTCGACACCGATCGTTTGGGAACAAATCCGTGCTGGCTTGGACTGATATAATTCAAGCCACCCCTGACTAACGCTTCCTGGACAAGAATTTCGAGTATTTTTGCTGATGCACATAGGGAAGTTACGCCACGATAATTAGATATAACATGTCTCGGACCTTTTTTATGAACGGGTGTCATCCACGAAGTCTTCCACATAGTAGGATATGTAGATCTGTGCAGAGAAAGCTTAAACAGATGGACCAGTGGCTCTGAAAGATAAGTTGAGCACTTCTGTAAGACTATTGCTGGAATCCCGTCCGGACCCGGGATAAATGAGGGTTTAATTTGTTTGATTGCATTTTCTACCGATTCATTTGTGATGACAATATCATTTATAGACATATCTAGAACATCCGCGGGTGTGTGCTGCAGGGCAGTTGCAATATTAATTGGTGACGAAGATTGAAGGTCGAAAACTGAACTAAATTTTTTGGCAAAGAGCTGACTGATTTCAAGTTCACTTGTGGCTTTCTCGGTGTCTAGTGACATTACTGACGGGATTTTTACATTTTTCCTCTTACGGTTAACGAAAGAAAATTGTAAGGTACGACCGCAGAATCCGATATAGGTCTATAGACAAGGTAAATAGGCCTTTCTTGAACGCGGTAAACTGCTTCCGCAAAGAGTGCGATTTGCGAGCAGAAGAGAAATGAGAGCGACAAAACGAGAGAGTGTGAGAGATAGAAAGAGAGAGAGAGTGGAGGAAAGGTCAGTAGCAAAAAGGAAGTCGAACAATACGGAAGCAAATAAAACTAATTTTTTATGCGATCTTATCAAAAGTGCATGTGAAAAAGGTTTTGCCAAAAGATTTACTTTCCGAATCGTAGCGCTACTCAACAATAAAAAATTAGTTTGTTACCACAATACTAAAAGTGATCGTGAATCTCTACCTGCATCGAGTGCTTGTTCTGCCAGACGATGGAACGCAAAACGGAGCACGACGAAGAGGCTGGACCGTCACGGGAATCGAAGCTGACGACGCAGCGTATTCCCGAAAGTAAGAACGAGACCGGCGACGTTGTGGATGCCGTATTGGCCGTTGCAGCGAGAGTGGAGATGATCGAGAAAGGAGAATCGGCGCAGCAGACGCACACCACTAAGCAGACACGTGGTGCGCAGCAATTGAAGCTAAACGGTGAGAAAAGAAGTAAAACGAAATCGAGCAAGGAGAAAAGCATCAATGCGCTTGTAGCCAAATACGACGCAGAGATGCGAGAGAAAGATAACGAGATTGAGAATTTGCGTTTGAAGGTTTCCAAATTGAAACGCAATCAACGTCGTCCCGTTGATAACCCTTGCGTGACAAGTCGTAGTGCAACAAAGGAGATGGATGAGGATGAGCGCAGCACGGCGAGTGAGGATTTATCTAGCGGTGATCGTGAGCTCGTTGAAAGTGATGTGGAAACGGAGGTTGAAGAAAAACCCCTTACGCGTCGTCAAGAGTCGGCACGTAAACGTTTATCGATGCCATTACCCCCGTTTAGTGGTGCCCCCGAGGATTGGCCGGCGTTTATCAGCTGTTTCGAGGACACGACAAAAGCATGTGGCTTTTCTAAACTCGAAAACTTACAACGATTGAGACAAAGCCTAAGTGGAGATGCATTGGAAGCGGTAAATGGAACGTTGATGCTCGCGGATGCTGTTCCGGACATGATAAAGGAGCTGCGAAATTTATTTGGGAAACCTCGTCGTATCCTGAAGGCGCTGTTACGCAAGGTTCGAGCTGTACCTGCTCCGGATGCTGATCGACTGGAGACGTTTATAAATTTCGGACTCGCAGTAAAACAATTGGTCGGACACATCGTGGGTGCGAAGCTGACGGAGCATTTAAGCAATCCTTTGCTCGTCGAAGAGCTGGAGGAGAAGCTCCCTCCAGGTTACCAGTTGGATTGGGTAAGATATAAACGGCATAGGCGTGGAAAATCTCTACAAGTGTTTTCAAGCTACCTGACTGCCCTTACGGAGGATATCACGGAAGTGAAGGATTTCGGAAGCTACAAGACAAACAGAGGAAATTTCCGTTCCGGGACCCGTGCAAACCTAAATCATCATGCGATCGAAAACAGGGACGTCAAAAAGTGCTACGTTTGCAACAGCATTTCGCACAAGGTGAGAGAATGTAACGAATTTAAAAATCTTTCAGTACTAAGCCGGCTGGACTACGTAAGGAAAAATTCGTTATGCGAGAACTGTCTGAACAATCACGGAAGAGCTGTGTGTCGGTTTAGGCGTGCATGCCCCAACCGACATTATCGCGCGACATTTTACAATTTTGTATGAGAAAAAACGGGCTCAAAACGTTCTCAAATCGTGCTCATTAGCAGCACTAAAGAGCACGTTTCTGCAACGGTGCAACAGCGTGTATCATACATGTAGTTTCTGTATGCTACATTATTGTTCAATTTCTTTCATTCTCTCCTCTCTCCCAAAACAAACACAGACTCTCTCTCATTTTTCCATTCCACACATTCGCTCTTTATTTTACCACTTTACCTCTACTCACACATACACTTTTCAATACTCACACAATTCACACTGCCGAAAACCCGTTGCGGGATACACACGTACCCGTCTTGCCTGCCTTCTCTCCTCGTTCTTCCTTTCATCCAGCGTTGTCTTCGCGTTAAAAATTCTTCCTGCTTGCCTCCCCCTCGCTGCTCCCAGATGCTGCGCTAGCGTGCTGGATGATCGTCCCTACCTTCCTGCTGCTTCTCCTCTCCCAGGCGGTAGCACGTTGGAGGATCGTTCCTGCCTTCCTGCCGCTTCTCCTTCGTCCGGCGCTAACGCGTTGAATGATCGTTCCTGCCTCTCCTGTCCTTTTGTTTTTGGCACTGCTGATGAAAGAGGGAAATATTATCTATTTTGAAAACCGCTGTTCCATTTAACGCGAAGCATAATACTTACCAACCAATTGATTACTTCTATCGTGGTCCGTGCTCACTTCCGTTTGTGCGTGTGTTACGATTTGCTATAGAAAACGAAATTGGTTTGATATCACCAATTATTAATACCATTCAGTTTAAGACAGATTGATATAATCCTTTATTAAAAGCTGTACTTACCAAATAGTTTTTTCCGTACTGGTTTCACGAGAGAAAAAACGAGCACGCATCGACGCGTCTTTCTGCTTACAAACTTGATTTTACACTACCACTTCTTCATGTGAACGCGAAGCAGCGCCTTCCTCTGGTGGCTATACAGGTATTCCCCGATATACGCCATACTCGATATACGCGATTTAGCTGTACGCCTTTTGTCTAAATTTGAAAGTTCTTTGAGCAAATTGTACTAATTTGGCACATCGAATATCAAATTCAAAATAAATTCCCTTTTGGTCGAATATTAAAAACCATTTCATAAGGTGTACAATTGTAATATTCAGTTGAAATCATATCAAATAACTAATTTAGTGGCTAAAAACTACCACTTCATGCAAAATTATATGAAAATTAGCTATAATTTGACTGAAAACTCGACATTTGCTAATATTCGAGATACGCTATTGCCTCCGGTCCGCATTAATAGCGTATATCGGGGAGTACCTGTACAATTATACAAAGAGCGGACGAGAGAAGATCGCTTGCGTGAACGCTTGGTGTAGCAATCGAAATTGGAAAAGTCCCAGAAAAGCGAGACACAAGAGTTTCTCTCGAACGATGGAAAGAGAAGAGCCATATGAAACATGAGGATGGTTGAAGTGACACAGCCAAGTTGCGAGCAAAAAGTGACCAACACCCAGAAGAGCAAGACAGAATGAAAAATTTTCTGAATGTTAGAATGAGAAAAATGATAGATACACATAAAAATCGCGCGATAATGCTGGTTGGGGCGGGTTTGAGGGATGCAACGATCACCACCATCCTTTGCTGCATCAGACGTCTACCCTAGTGGAAGCTGCGTGCAACGCACATCGTGGAAAATATCCTTCCACGGTTTTTCGAACGATGCCAGTTACGTTATCGGCGGGTGATCGTACTTATGATACGGTGGCCTTTCTGGACGAAGGGGCTTCGGGAACATTTGTTGAGGATGAAGTTGCTGATGCGCTTGGCATTCAAGGCGTAAATGAGCCGCTAGTGGTGAGCTGGAGTGCAGACGTCGAACGACGGGAAGATAAGTCAAGGAAAATCGATGTCGTTTTATCCACAAGAGGATCATCAGAGAGCTTTCTACTAAAGGGAGCACGAACCGTGGAAAAGCTTGTGCTTCCTTCTCAAAGAGAGTCCTATCGTTATCTACAGCAGCAATACCCACACCTGAAAGGTGTGCCAATTGAAGAGGCGGCAAATGAGCCCGTGAGGATACTGCTAGGACTGGACAACCTGCATTTATTTGCCCCGATGGAGTCGAAAATTGGCAAGCCAGGAGAGCCAATCGCCGTGAAAAGCAAGATCGGTTGGTCAATTTATGGCCCGAAGAGTACGGTAAGCAATATACCAAATGAACGCATTAATTACCATACTATCGTTCCAGTTACCAACGAAGAGCTGTATGACGTTTTAAGAATGCAATACACTTTAGAAAATTCTGACGTTCTTGGAGCCAAGCTGCCAGTAGCTAAAGAAGATCGCAGAGCGAACGATATCTTGCAAGCGACCACGGTGCGTATAGGTGACAGATTTGAGACGGGACTCCTTTGGAAATCAGATGAACGAAAGTTTCCTGACAGTTTCCAAATGGCAAAAGGGCGTTTAGATGGTTTGAAACGAAAAATGGCGAAGGACAAGGAACTGGAAGAAGCCATACATAAGATGATAGAAGAGTATGAATTAAAGAATTATGCTCATAAGGTGACTAAAAAAGAGTTAGATGAAACGGACCCTGCTTCAGTATGGTATCTCCCACTTAATGTGGTAAAAAACCCAAACAAACCAGGAAAACTCAGATTAGTTTGGGATGCAGCTGCAACCGTTAGAGGTGTGTCTTTGAACACGGAATTGCTAAAGGGCCCTGATATGCTTTGCTCGCTGCCATCGGTTATATGTCCCTTCAGAGAAGGTCCAATTGGATTTGGTGGAGATATCAAAGAGATGTACCACCAAATTGCAATTAGAAAGGAAGATAAACAAGCTCAAAGATTCTTGTTCCCTGACCCAGAAAATGAGAAACCAATAACATACGTTATGGATGTTGCCACCTTCGGATCAACATGCTCGCCATGTTCGGCACAGTTTGTAAAAAATAAGAATGCCGACGAGTATAGTGAGACATATCCTGAAGCTTGCGATGCAATAAAGAACCGACACTACGTTGATGACTATTATGATAGTGCGGATTCAATAGAACAAGCAGTACGATTGGCAAAGCAAGTAACATATGTACACTCAAAAGGTGGTTTCCATATACGAAATTGGGTCAGTAATGGAAAAGGATTTAGCGAGGACATGGGAGAACAAAATCCTGCGCTATCAATCCAATTTAAAGAGAAATGTTCAGAGCGTATTACGAAAGTTGATCGAGTTCTGGGCATAATGTGGAATGTAAAGGATGACACATTTCAATTCGCACCACCTTCTAAAGCTTATGAAAATGATCACCCTTCGAAGAGAATAGTTGTCAGTTGCGTGATGTCGCTGTTTGATCCAATGGGATACCTGACACCATTCACAGTGTTAGGAAAAATGCTCGTTCAAGAGTTATGGAGAACTGGATGCGATTGGGATGAACCCATCGACTATTCGACGCTAAAAAATTGGGAAAATTGGAGACAATTGATGCCAAAAATCGAAGCGATTAAAATCCCGCGAGCATATTTTGGTGGGTTTTCTACAAAACAGATCAAAGAGCTTCAATTGCATGTGTTTGTGGATGCTAGTCAATCTGCATATGGGTGTGTAGCGTACTTCAGAGCCGAGTTCTTTGATAGCATCCAGTGTGCTTTGGTGATGAGCAAATCAAAGGTAGCACCTATCAAAGAACGTACGATTCCACAGTTAGAGCTATGCGCAGCAGTTCTAGGCGCAAGGTTAGTGAACACAGTAAAGAAAATGCATAGATTGGCAATTACGAAGCAATTTCTCTGGTGCGATTCTCGTACCGTATTATCGTGGATACGATCCGACCAACATCGATACAAACCCTTTGTTGCTTTCCGGATTGGTGAAATCTTGGAAACGTCGAGTGTGATGGATTGGCGCTGGACTCCTTCGAATGAAAATGTAGCAGATAAACTGACGAAACGTTGTAAAGAATGGTGTTTCGATCCGGAAGCAGTATGGCTCAAAGGACCTGCATTTTTATACAAAAATGAATTAGAATGGCCAAATCAACCAAGTATTGGCGCAAACACTGAAGAAGGATTACGCGCAATTCACCTGTACCATGAGGTAGATCTCCAGAAACCCCTCATTGATGTGACACGTATCTCAAAATGGACTATACTAATTCGCACTATGGCATGTGTGATTAGATTTATATCCAATTGTAAACGTAGACGAGATGGGAAAGAGCTAGAAACATTTAAAGCAACCAAACTACAGCGGAAGAAAATAATCACGGCAAATTGGAAAAAAATAAACGTTCCTTTAACTAAAGAAGAGCATTATAAAGCAGAGTGTATTCTCTTAAAAATGGCTCAGGCGGAATGTTTCGGAGATGAACTAAAGGTATTGAGACATAACATGAATTTGTCAGCAGAAGAGTGGATTCCTCTTGAGAAGTCGAGCATGTTATATCGCCTAACACCATTGATCGACGGCGATGGAATTATTCGCATGGAAGGGCGCACCATTAATGAAGAAGTACTTCCTTTTGATTTAAGATTTCCAATCATTCTGCCCAGGCACCACTCCATCACCGGAAAAATCATTCAGTGGTACCATGAAAAGCATGGACATGCTTTTCGAGAGGCAGTGAAAAACGATCTTAAGCAACGTTACTTCATTATAAATATGAATGCAGCAGTGAGAAAAACCGTAAGCGGTTGCGTTTGGTGTAAAGTCAAGCGAAGTCGGCCGGCAGTTCCCAGAATGGCACCATTACCTCCTGAAAGGATCAGCAACACGCAACGCCCATTCAGCAGTGTCGGAATCGATTATTTCGGCCCAATCGAGGTGACGGTAGGTCGCAGTCGTCAAAAAAGGTGGATTGTCCTCTTCACATGTCTTGTAGTACGAGCGGTGCACTTAGAAGTAGCCTACGATTTGAGTGCATCGTCATGTTTAATGGCTATTAGAAGATTTATCTGCCGTCGAGGCCCTCCTTCAGAATTTATTTCAGACAATGGGACGAATTTGAAGGCAGCCAGTAAGGAACTAGTGGAACGGATGCAGGCGGTCGACGAAGAATGCGCCAACGAGCTGACTAACGCGCGAACTTCTTGGCGATTCATTCCACCCGGTACACCGCATATGGGCGGCTCATGGGAGAGAATGGTGCGGACTGTTAAAGCTGCTTTAGAGGTTCTACAAGAAGGAAAGCGATTGACAGATGAAGTCCTTCTTACGTCGATCACGGAAGCTGAAGACCTGGTAAACTCGCGACCTTTAACGTATGTGGCGGATGAATCGTCGGACGCGCTAAGTCCGAACAATTTTTTAAGGGGAGTATCTCCAAATGAACCACATTTGGTCTCAGCAAGCCCTAATAATGCAGAAGCGCTTCGCGATAAGTATAAGCTATCACAATTATACGTGGAACAGTTGTGGCAGAGGTGGATATATGAATATTTGCCAGGCATAAATAATAGATCGAAATGGTTCGCCGAGTCCAACCCTTTAAAGAAAGGAGATATAGTGTTCATAGCAGAAGGAAAAAACAGAAAACAATGGATACGAGGAGTTATAGAGGAGGTTATACTTTCTAAAGATGATAGGTGCCGTCAAGCATTAGTAAGAACTGCAAGTGGAATATTTAAAAGAGGGACGTGTAATTTAGCGGTCGTTGATATAAAGTAACACTGGCCTGTGATACCAGACCAGGATTACGGGTGGGGGTGTAAGGTACGACCGCAGAATCCGATATAGGTCTATAGACAAGGTAAATAGGCCTTTCTTGAACGCGGTAAACTGCTTCCGCAAAGAGTGCGATTTGCGAGCAGAAGAGAAATGAGAGCGACAAAACGAGAGAGTGTGAGAGATAGAAAGAGAGAGAGTGGAGGAAAGGTCAGTAGCAAAAAGGAAGTCGAACAATACGGAAGCAAATAAAACTAATTTTTTATGCGATCTTATCAAAAGTGCATGTAAAAAAGGTTTTGCCAAAAGATTTACTTTCCGAATCGTAGCGCTACTCAACAAAAATATTTTAGTCGGATCGTTGGATATACTTCGTTGAAGTTTGTTGATATAGATTCTATACAGATGCCTGTTGAATCTTCTATAGTTGCCACTAACAGTGTTAAACAATAGTCTGTCGGAGTGAAGATTAGACTTTATGAGACAATGTAAAGCTCTATTTTTCGCAGATTTAAGTCTTTTTAATTCTCTATTGCCCCACGGGGGACCGGAAGCTGCGCGCTCTTGTAAAGTAGGGCAGCATTTGTGAAGGACTAGACCAACCTTGATTTGAAAGGAGTCGATTGCCGAATCGATTGATAAGGTGGGATTGCTATCAGAATTAAGGAATGACCAGTCAGTATTGGCAAAAGCCAATCATTTTTGGGAAATCAGCTTTTCTAAAATCGAGATGTCTCAGGCTGTTCGATCCAGTGACTTCCGTAGCAGTCTGGGTTGTTGATGGAAGTGTAATATTGACCAGCAAGCTCGGATGATATCGGTCTTCCTCAGTTAAACAATCTATGGAACGGAAAATTCTCATACCATTCTCAATTATACGCGGGCTCACGAATATAAGATCAAGTAAAGACCCATGATTGTTTACATTATTATTGACCTGAGATAGTCCCACAAAGCTGAGAGTATCAAGCAGTTGGGAGCAGGCTGGGGATACACGGGATCTCGGAATGTTGACATGTAGAGAACCGTAAGTGTCACATAGCCAAGAAAGGCCTGGTTGATTGAAGTCTCCCAACACGAGGATCGAGTCTTGTGGATATTTCTCAGAAATTTCCATAAGTGATGAACAGTAAGCAGCAACATATTCGGTATTATTACTAAGAATCGGTGGAACGTAAACGGTACCGATTATTACGAATGAAGTGCCAACACGCATGCGGATCCAGATACTTTCGGTTGATGAGCTCGCAACAGTGATTACTGAGGGACGATGCATGGTTTTAGCCGCCATCAGTACCCCTCCCCCTCGGGGTAATTGTGTAATTGTGTTGGTGGATAACGATCAAAATAAAAGGCGCAAAATCCCAAGCAAGTGAAAATGTCACTTTTCGGCTGTTTTTTCGACAAACATTTCGTGCACGATTTGACAAACGAAACAGTGTACGAGATTCAGACTTTTTTCGGCGCATAACCTCAATTTCGGCACATAACCTCAACTGCGGCGCAAAACTTCAAATGAAGCGTTACAGCTAAAAATGAAGCAGCAAAAAAGAGAGAGAATGCAAAAAAACGCTTCAGGTGCTTGTGCTGTGCGCAGCTTTGTTTTTTGCTCGCACACACTCTTCTCCATCAGCCCCCTCACCTCTTCATTTAACGTATATACATCGTTGGTGGTATTGTAGTGTGTGGGTTGAGACATTATGACAATCTGTTCTCCACAGTTCTGCGCACACGGTTTTATTTACTTGGTGTTCGTTCTCTGGAAAGATAGGCCGGCAGAATCAAGATTTAATGTTAGGTTTATATAGTGTCAATTTTACTTACCGTCGATTTGGATCCGTCGTCCTAGCAAGTGAGCTAAATGATAAGGATAAGTTTTGTTATTTTAAGTTAGGTTTTATGATATTAGGGTCAAGTGATAAAGATACATAGAACAATAGCTTGGTTGAACGCAGATTTTCTCAGGAAATGTTTTTGCTGTCACAGATCTGCGTGTGGAAATATTTCCTGTGTAGTTGGTTATAAATTTTGCATTATATGATTGATGATTCATTTAATTTAAGCATATTGATCAAAAACCTCGCTGCTGGACGTGTTTTGCGATGGATAAAACAAACGACATAAAATCTTCAACGAATTCTTTCACAGGTGCACGTATTTCCTCGGAGCACAATTACGTAGACAACGCACGGTTCATAGAATTACCAAAAGGTGAGTGTTGTTTATTTTTTCTAAGTGTTATTTGATTTAAAACAAAATGTTTGATTACAGAAAACGATAGTTTAACTTTTCCTGCTCCCTATAATCCGTTTGTCGGTCCGAAAACATCTAAAGGTATGTAAAAATACAATGAAATCTTTCCATGTACATCAATAAGAATTGGTATGTTATTTTTTTTCAGAACTCAATATTAATTCGACGTGTTTAACAAACGACACAAGTTTAGCAGCAGGTATATCGCAAGTTACATGAAAACAAATTCTTATGATTGTACTTATGACTTTAACATTTACTTTTTTACAGCTACCAATAATGATACCTCAAAATATGAACACCAGATAGTCGTCAATAATCCTACTGGCAAGTATTAACAAGTGTCGCTCAAATACGTTTTATTTATTTTTGTTTCTATTTTCAGCACACAAAAAAAGAAAAAAATCCTACTCCTCTTGCGTACAAGGAACTTGAGGACTTACGCGTAATGTTTGACGAGTTTTGTGTCTCATTAACTGCTCAGGTGATTTCAAGGTGATCAATAACCGCATGGACCAAATTGACACTAAAATGGATAACGTTTTAAAGAATACAGCACGTTCTAGATTCATATCAGAAGAACTGATTACGATGACTCGTCCTCGCGAAGGTTTACTTCCCAGGACGGAATTTGAAGTGAATCAGATTAATTCTGAAGAAGAATTGAAAACCTTCGATGTTAAAAACTAAATAATGATTCAGATTTCAAGCGAAAGGTAGTTAGATGGATGCAACTGCAAATCACACGCAATGATGTGGATAATCGTTTACACGATGCGATAGATTTATTATTTACAAAAACATTCTTTGCGCAAATGAATTGGTCCGGTATAAGCAAAACATGTAATGTAACTAAAACAGGTTTACGTAATTATAAGAATATTCTACAATTATTTGTAGAAATAGGGAGCACAAATTCATTAACACCGGCTATTAATTATGTTGCTTTATACTTACAAAAAAAATTAAGACATGCTGCTGAACGTATACATATTGACAATACGAAGCGAACGTCAAGCCGTACCGCAAAACGTAATAGTAATAATCATGGATGATTTTATTTTTACGTTATAAATAAGTATTTTAAATACGTTGTACGTCATCCAAAATGACTAAAAATGTTTGGTTATAATTATTATAAAATCACAGTGAATTTATAACTATATAAGAACTGCGTATAAAACGAAAACTTACCTTTATTTTCATACGTAATACGTTATATAACAGCGGAATTTGGGGCAAGTGTGCCATACGGGGCAAGAGTGCCACCAAGCATTTTTCCTTAAAAACTATAGTTTAATGATCAATTGTGTATACAGTTGGTTCCTTTCCAATGACTAGGTATACTGAGCCGAATTTCATATAGACCAATCGATATTCCCCATTGTTTTGAACTGATTTATATTGAGTTTCAAAATTGAGCAGAATATTATAATGTTTTAATCCAACCAAATAAGCTCTCAAAAATCATGCGAACAATCAACCGAGAAAATATTTACACCACCGTATAACTGAGAAAACGTGAAATTTTTTGTGGGGTTAGTTGAAAAAAACTTTCTTTTTGTCACTGAAAAATTCAATTTCAAAAAAGTTACAACTTTTGGGGCAAGTGTGCCATCTCTGTTTGGGGCAAGTGTGCCACCATCTTTCATAGGCGCGAGCTGTCAAAAATGTAAACATTGTTGTAGCGTGCTGCGGTATGGTGCGCTTTTACGAGCGGATTCTACTCCGGAAAAACAGACCAGCAACAACCCATATAGCGATACAGTTTGTGATGAAAAGGGGTTCATTGGTGACTTAAGACATGTAGGAATACATACATTAGTGGTACAAACGTAATAATTTCCAATTATCTAAGAAATACGGTTATTTTAACCAGGTGGCCGTCTTGCCCCATACGAGTGGCACTCTTGCCCCATAGCCCAAAAAACAACGTCTTTTTGGACCCTTTATAAAACGCTTCAAAAACAATTTTGTTTGCACGTTTTTCAAGCGAAACTCATTTATAAGTGAGGAAATAGATGTAAAATGGTTATGAGATTTAAATCGGCTTTTGAAAAACACGTTTTAGTGAGTTATAACTTGAAATGCTTAAGGTGGCACACTTGCCCCAAGTTCCGCTAGAAGAAAATTAGAATTAATGTTAAGTGTTGAAACATTACCGCGCTGCTTTGCAGTTGGATAATTGTTATTGGATTGAGTTGATGCATGCTGCATGTTCATTTCATCCATTTCGTACAGTCGATTTATGGCCTGTTCTAAATTTCTAAATTCAAAAACTGTAAATAATTTTCGAAAACATACGTGGAAATAGACCACAACGATTCAAAATGCTCTACTTCTTCAAGAACATGACGTAGGTTGTGAACATTGCTGCTAATATAACGTTCACCATACACAGTTTCAAAATCTTTCACAAATTTGTCTAGCAGTTGCCCAGCCACCTTCCACTTCGTCTTGTAAACATTTGACGAAAGCAATGTTACAGCACAAAATAGCAACATAAAATGGTTATACAACTCATTAGGCAAATGTGACTTCAATACAACAAGTCCCGCGTAGTTTAAAAAATATCCAAACTCTACTCCTTTTCAAAAAATCGTATATTTTATGGAACGTAATTTGCGATGCATTTCCGAAGAAAGATTAATCTTTAATAAAGCAGGATATCTTTTGGCATTGCTCTTGGGACCATGCTCTCTTGCCTAGCTTTCCATCACGCCATCCTATAATTAATCGCTTCATTATCCCTAGATGAAACAAGTGCAACAGATCTGAAATGGTTACATGCTGCACTATGTCAAAGTTATTCAATTGGCATAGGGGTGTTGTTGTTATTTGATGTCCTGGATATTCATATTTACGGAATTTTTCATTTGTTCGTTTTCTTGCATTTGAATCATTTGCATAAACGATGGTGTGTCCAGCCTCGCTATGATTCCCTTCAACGGTGCATTTTAAACAGGCGTTATAGCCGGTATGCCCTTTTACACCTGCAAAAATATAGAATGTTCATTATCAGATGTGTCTGTTTATAAAACCCTATTAACACTAAATCATTTTTAACATGTTTTCAATACCTTTAATAAAAGCTCTGGCAGGAGTATCTGCAACAATAGCACGCATTTTCACAACAACTTTCTTTCCGTGAATGATGATACCATTCGCCATTAGGAGGTTTAGCTCATCCACGGCTGGTCGAAGAAACTCTTCTATTTGGTTGGTTTCTGAAATCCACAAAAAATTGCGGCTGCCATAACTGGAGCTTGTGGGAGTTCTTCGATTTTGAACAATATCGGCCAAAATTGCATATTACTGCTATTATGTAGAGGCAATCCATCAATCGACAATGTTAAAGTAATACAATTAGGAGGTACCTTTGCTGATCTGCAAATAAAAGGAGATAATGATGAGCTGTTATTCGATCAAGTAAAAAAAATGGTGAGTATCTACATACCGGAAGTAATTTAATAGGCAACTTCTGAATCCTCGATACCAAAATTGTCCTCCATCGATATCCTTTATCTCCGATGATGGATTTCGTTTAGTTTTAAGCAGCGTTTTGGCAGATGCCGGTACTTTCTCCCCTGGTTTTTTGAACAGACGCAGCACCATATTTATCTACTGATGGGTTTGATTATTCGATAGTGCCCAATATCGTATCCCATCCTCTATAGACATATTATCAATATTTAACGCACTACCAGCTTCGACATCGCTATCATCCGTGAAGTTTGCATCGCCATCCTGCACAGAATCCCCTTCATCGTGCTGCACGGTATCCTGATGGCCATCCTCCATTGCATCATCATATTTATTTTGCCATTCATATGCGGCACTAAATTCCTCTACGTCTGCAAGTTTCAATAAACATTATCACTTAGGAATTGCTGGTAATTTATTGAAAAATTTTTATAGGCATACACCACTTACTGTGTCGACTTGAGCTTGCCTCCTGCTGGTCTTGGCGTGATGGACCCATTATCGAATATTTATTCGCCCGATGATACATATTTCCTGTCTTCCTAGCACGTTTCATATTAGACATTTTGAAAATAATTTGGTTTTAGCTTTTAGTGTTAATACAAGCGAACACAACTGATCAAACGCAACCCACAAATGTAATGACAGCCGAAATGGTTCAACGCTTCCTTGGTGTCAAGAGTGAAAAGGCGCGAAAGAAACACACATACATCTATATACCGCTTGTCAAACTGTGAGAGGGTGTGGGTTATCGTCCGAAAACTTCCGCTTGGGATGGTATTGGTTTATGATAATGGGAAGGAGGAGGACTTTCTGTATTGCACACATGTACTGGTGCTGCTACTCGTCTCTCTTCATTTCGTTCGTTCCACACACTACTACTCCTAGTAATGATATTGTCGCTGTATTGCTGTCGCCGTCACATATCGGTTCGAGACTTGCGCGTGTGCAGTGGCTAGTTTGCGTTCTATTTTTTCAAGGAAGTTTTTGCAGATTAATCAGCGCATACATATACAGTGAACCCTCTCTTATTTGAGAGGCGATGGGACTGTCGAATAAGAGGGGATTTCAAATTACAGAGGTGGAAAGTGAATGAAAGGTCCATCCAAACAAGAAAGAGACAGAACATTTACTATGCAGCCTTAACTGTTGCTATAGGAAACTGCGAACAGGATTGCCAATTTGAGCATACATCATTCAATAACCATGGCAACACCATACACAAATAAGAGGGACACAGATTTCAGCAGTTTTCCAAATTAGAGGAACAAAAATGTACTGGAAATCAAGGGACTGTGCAAAATGTTCAAATAAGAGAGGTGTCAAATAACAGAGGGTTCACTGTATATACATAGGGTAAGTGTTTATTTATTTATTATTCGAATTCTTACGTGCCGTGGTTGACTCGATCGCTGGATTGACCTGGCCACGGTCAACATGTTCCATGCCACCGTGGTCATAGGGAAGGAACATAAAGTTGTGATTCTTACTCCGGAACAATTCAGATCGATGCAGAAGCGATCGATGACTGTGGAGGAAATGGGTCTGGTAGATGGCAAGCTGGCAAAGTACTCCAAACTACCAGAACATCGGCCTTCTGCTCCAATTGGCCAGGACTCCAGTTTCCCCGCCATACCTTCGTCAATTTCTGTGCGGAAGGTAATGGGTAAGCGCCCCGCCATCACCATCGCCAACACCACCGTCCGTACTACCGCCAACACCACCGCCAACACCACCATCCGTACCACCGCCAACGCATCGCCAACAACACCATTCCAGCCTCGCTCCCCAAGACCATCGCTACCGTCGAGAACAAAATTCCGCGCCGCCCTACCGTCGTCCCTGCCAAAGCCGGAGTTCCTGCAACAGTTCCTGCTGTGATAACCGAGCTATCAGCCACTATAAACCGCCACTTCGACGAACTCGCCGGGGAAATTGTTACCCTTAAAAAGGAAGTGACGATCACTCGGAAGACCGCCATGGCTACCGAACTGGCACTAAACAAATTACAGAAAATAGTATGTGCCGATCCAGACGGATACGCGCTTCCGGCGACGGACGGTTTCACGCTGCAGCCCATACGGTCAGAGGAGGAGCTGAAAAGCATTGAGCAGAAGTTGACCGACAAGCAACATGCTAAGAACTGCCTGGCATGGTTGCAGAACGAGGTGATGGCAACGGATCCCACCAAACGGTTGAGGGAGGTGCGGGATCTTGTTTTCGACAGTGGCTTTATTTCGCGTTGCCGGTGGTCTAAGCGAAACGGGAAGGTGTCGATGGCACATTTTTCGAACGTATGCGAGCTGTTCCGCAAAGCCGCAGCGACCTGGAAGGCGCCCATCACCACAGCATACGTGGTGGATTTTTTTAAACGCGTGTTGCGGTATCCTGCCGAAGTCGAATAATGAAAACAAAGAAGTAATGCTCAATGTAAATAATAATGATAATCTAGGTTAGTTTAGTGTAAGTTTTTTTTTATAGCGTAGGTAGACAAGTTAAGTTTAGTTTCGTGTTGTACATAGTTAGTTTAGTTAGTTAGTTTTTTATTTGAATTATTATTATATTAATGAATTAAATAACTAGGACTTCATGAATACAAAAAATGCATTCTGCCACACAGCACCCAAGATAATTTCTCATTATTTACCTTCCTGATCCGAAACACTTAACCAGGGTTTTGGGAAGAGGCATATTTTTTTAATTTATTGTCTAGCAAATGTAAGTGTGTGTCAACGGCACAAACATTAACACCCCTTCCTGTCCCGTCTCCACTGCAGCTACCTTGCACTTCAGCGTACTGCTGGCGTAGTGTTGCAGTTCACCCTTATTAAAATCTACCATGTTGGCAGAGCAAATATTCGCCTCCGTTGAAAGGCAAGGTTCCGTAAAGGCAGGCACCTGATTGAAAAACGCGTACCCCTGCATCGTGACGTCCTTGCCTGTTTTTGTGGCCGTTTCGTAACGGACCACCTCGCCCGAGTTGGTCATGAACCATTGATCGCGAAAGTTTTTTCGCAGCGCGAAGCCCTGCCGCACGGTCGTTATGGTCGTAGACACCATCGGTACGGTTCGTCCACCGGTTTGTTTTGCTGACGCTTGGCAACAATGACATGTTGCAGTTCCAGCAAACGATGGACCGCTTATACCAGGCTGTGCCTCCCGGATTGCATCAACTTTTTGAGGTCATGCAAAAATGCCTCAAAAATGAAGGCTGATATGTTTTTTAGTCCATCGAACCTGCAAACTTCATTGTAAACGTGCAGCAAGTTATGCACGTTGCTATTCATGAGAACCGGGCGGGCTGTACAGATATCCATAGGCTGCCACAAACCTATGCTAATATGAATCAGGCAGTTCCCATTTAGCGCGATGATATGTGGTGAACATAAACGTCACAGCCATCATCAACAACATGAAGTGTTGGTACGCTGCATCGTTAAGTCCAAAGTGGGTTCATTATACAGGTGGGCTTATCCCGAACAATTTGACAGCCGTGCTGTAGAAAAATGAAAACGAAATGACAGGAGGGGATTCGATCATTTGTTGATGTATGCGTGTGAATTCCAATGGCTGTTTTGGTTGATGTGTCGTAGTATGGGTGAAAAACTACGTATCACAATCGAATCCCCTCCTGTCATTCGTTCGTCCAATATGGCCTTCCCGCCAAACCTATAAGCCCACCTAGTCCCTATACCCACTTTGGTTAAGTCCAAGGTTATTAGACTCTATACAGGTTACGACAAAAGCCCGTTTTGGCCGATTTCCAATAAAAAAATGAATGAAAATTTTGACAGACAAATTGGAATGGTTTGTTTACAATTGGACTGGTTTATTTACAATTTGTCTGGATTGCAATCGTGCAATGGCATGGTGTTTGGTGTTGAATCTTGCAAATTATAATTTATTTAATTATTTTGTAACTTTATAATTATTAATATTGCGATGAATTAACAGCTGTGACAATGGAGAAATCGAATAAGTGAGAATCCTGTAAAATATGCTTTTGTTGTGGTGAAAAGATCCAACATGTAGGAGTTTAACATTGTGTCAGGCAAAACGATTATATCAAGCAAGCAGAAGATTGCTGTGAAATCATTCGCTTCTCAGCATTAGCAGCATTACGGACAAGGACATAAATAAGCGAGTGAAGTACCCAGCTAGAAAGCATATGTTGGAGGGAAAGGTATGCAGTTGCTGCATACTACAAACTATGCAGTTGTGCATACTATCTTTTGATAGATTTCTCAAGTGGGTGTGCAGTGCAGACACAGTTTAATCTTAACGAATTCTTTTACCGCCCGGATGTAACTGCAGCATCAGCAGAAGGAGAAGCTGCTCATATATACCGTCATATAGAGATAAACCGTTAGCTGGTCAACACATGTATTGGCGTATCCCTGTGGATCCAACAGTGCCGCGTGATGGGTCCAGCACACACATAACCAACTCCATAGCCCATAGCATAGCCCGACTCCAGTGTGTGATCTGGTTGCATAATCAGTTCTGACGCGCAGACTGGATGCACGTGATCATACGTCATCTACTATCTCAGCTCATTAATGAACAATGAAAGACAGTCAATCTCATATCGAAGCAAACCACTAATAATCAAAACTTGAGAAGCATATCGACGATCGTGGGGATCATTAAACCAAACATACGACACCGAATTTCATATGGGAGAAGAGTAGCACCCGATTGCCCCAAGAGCCGCCTAACGGTTAAACGCTTTCAACCCTGTCAGTTCATACCAGACTAACTGGGTACCAAACAATGCTCGCGTATTCTAAAGCAGGTTAGACTAAGCTACAGTAAATGGTTTTGAGGCAATAGGGTAACGCAAATCATGCATCATCAATGATTCCGACCCACAAGTGGAGCGGGTGTGCTAGATCGGAGTCGGAAACAAATCCGACCCTACCTCGGGGACCTACTACCGTAAGGACTTCAAGTTGACTCGAATGATAAGTAGTTGTAAGAAAGCATAAACGACTCCGACCCACTGGTGCAGCGAGTTTGGGTCAGGTCAAAGTAGGTTTAATACTCGACCCGTACTCGCTGCACCAATGGGCCGGAATCGCTTATGCTTTAGGATTCGTACAGTATCGGACATTAAGATAGGACCCTTTTTTTTCAATGCACGGTGCACTTGTTTTGCCACGTTACTCGTGTTTGTGTGTGTGTATGTGTGTATGTGTGTGTGTATGTGTGTGAGTGTGTGTGTGTGTGTGTGTGTGTGTGTGTGTGTGTGTGTGTGTGTGTGTGTGTGTGTGTGTGTGTGTGTGTGTGTGTGTGTGTGTGTGTGTTTGTGTGTGTGTGTGTGTGTGTGTGTGTGTGTGTGTGTGCATGTGTGTGTGTGTAGTAGTAGAAAGTGAGTGTGCTTTTTAATGTGTATTTGCAAGTGCGCGGGTTTGTGTCTGAAAAACATAGCTTGCCATGATGTCATATTGCGTTGAAATTATTCTTATTATGTGTGTTATCATGTGAAACATTGTGCGTTTACACTTGGATAAAAACTAAAGTTTGCATCGACAGCAGCCCTTGTTCCTCGGACGAAAACGCAGGTGTGCTGTTTTATGAATGTGAATGCGACACCGGTGCGAAATGGACACACGCACAATAGCAATGAACTCGGCATTCTCTCACAGGTGTTTCTCCAGTGCACGCCATTGAAAGGCCTTCGTGCATCTCTGCGTTGCACGTTGTGTGCGAATGGTAAACTTTGTGCGTGCATTGAGCTGGCGCGCAGTTGTTCTTTTCAATGGGCGTTTTGTTTCATGAGCGCGGCAGTATTCTGTTCTCGATTTTGAAGGGAAGACGCTTACTCGCGTACTCGTTGATAGTTTTTATCCATGCGATGTTTTCACTGCTCGACAACGATGTAATTCATCGCGTATAGAAGTAGAACGCAGGCAGAGCACGGGATCAGCCGTGTCCAAGTTTTTAACCAGCGCGTTCTTGACGGTCCAAGCAAGCAATGTTAGTAACAATGGGTCGAGGTAAACGTTGTACCGATTATCAGCGCCATATGTAAAAGCGAATGGCTGCTGCTGGCATTAAGCGCAAAAGGATCGAGTTCGTAATGGAACAATCGCGCACTTTTGTGGCAAACGCGCTTCGGACAACCGAAACGTGCTTAGACAACTGAAACGCGCTTGGACAACCGAAACGCGCAAGTCAACCGGTCGTCCTCAGAAGACCACGGCGAAAGAAGACCGTAACATTGTTAATATATCGAAAACACACTGATCGTGAGGGCGGTGGTCCTGCTTATCACACCAAAAACCTAACCCAAAACACAAAAAAGCTACTTACAAATCTATCCGAAACGACCTACTTGTGAAACAAACACACACATCAATACACATTCAAACATACATCCACACACACACACACATGCACACACACATACACACACACACATACACACACATACACACACACACACAAACACAAACACATACAAACCACACATAAACTTGGCCCAACGGGTGCACGGTGCGTTAAAAACCCAATGCCCTATCTTTCTGTCCGATACTGTATCTACCGAAATCGTTGCACATACTACATTTATTTGTACGTTTCGGGTTGACCCGCTCGGCTACAGGATGCTTCGGATTGCTCCGACCCGGTGAGTTTCAGTTGCCCCGACTTTCACTAGTGTGTGTATGGAAGAACGTGCTTGAGTTGTCGAATCGCTGACCAAGGAGTAGGAGAAGGTAAAAGTGAGTTAATGTTTAACAAGCCCGTTGTAACAATAATAATTAGAAAAAAAAACTTCAAATATATTTGTGTTTTTTGGTAGCATTTATCAAATACGATTTTCCTTTATAACATTGACAAAATGATATTTTCATAACTTTCGTCACAACAATTTACGCAATCACAAAATATTATATAAATAAACACTATGTACAAAACATTTTGATACTCATACTGTACGGGCCGTACACCAGCAGCACCGTGCACCCCTACCGAGAGCACCTACTTGATCAACCTTTTTACACACTCTCTTTTCTGCCGTGCAATGCACTCGCCTCACACAAATGTGGGAATTTGTAAGCTATGATCCCCCTACCTATATATGTCACCTATGTACCCACCACAAATGCTTCAAACATCATATTCCCTCTGTATTGTACTTGACTCGAGCACAAATGAAATGGACTCCCGCCATTGTTTAACACCGCCGGGACGACATTTATCTCTCGTCTTTTCGCTCTAGCACTTAAATTAAGCTGCACCCGAGTTGGCATGAATTCTCTACCACTGGAACAAGACAGGAGCACGAACATTCGTTTGCTACGATACGGAACTGTAACAGGAGCAGCATAGACGATCACCCTGAACCCGACGATTGTGGCGAATCGGCATGGAGCCTCGCCGCTTCCCACACATCGCAGTAGGGTCGCGTTCAGGACTGCATAATTTCTCACCCTTTTTATCAATGCTGCTGCTAGATGGCATAAATCCTCGTCCCCAGAAGCTGTGACTGCAATTTCAAACCTGGAGAACAAACGGAACTGGGTAAACAATGCGATGATATCCTTGGCAAATCAGCAGAACTTACTCAGCATTGAACAGGTCAACAAGGAAGTCGTATTCTATTAACGATGGAACGTGATAGGATGAAGAAAACTTGAAGCGTTAGTTTCAGCTTCTGCAATCTTATTTATGTTGTTTATTCCAAGCATCAGCTGACCGGCGTCGATTTTGACAGACAAATTGTAAACAAGGTTTACAAAATGGTGACCCTCTCAATCGCTCTGTCGTAACCTGTATAGAGTCAAATAACCTTGGTTAAGTCTATCCTTCAGAACAACGAAACCGGCAACCAGCAGAAACATCCTATACTCGAAAGCTTTCCAGAGATGGATGTATCGCAGGTCGCGCAGTTTACGTTGGTAATCTGAAGGCAGCCTTAACAGACGCAAGTGCGCCGACACTTCACGTTGCTGGTGACGTGGCAAGTAACAAGGTACGTTAGGGAAGCCATTTATTTATCCACAAATGTAGCAACTTTGCATCTACGCCCTTGGTGCATGTCATCGGCTGACACAAAATCGTCGACGATATCGCAACCTAACAGACTCGTACAAGGCGTAGGGTTGTTGACATGTATTGGATATTTGTCGTCACAAAAATCCTTGTGGTTCCGAGGCGGGCATTGTTCATCATACTTGAAGTTCATCCGGTGTCCATCCAATTCACCAACGTTTGTGCACTTCATGCAGGCGCTGTACGCATTATGCGATTTAACACCTGAAAAAAAATATTACAAAAAAAAATCAGAAATAATTCGTTTCACCGCATATAACTGTACAGGTTCAGTGGACAAACGCATAACGTATTTTAGCCGCTCCAGTCGCTAATCCCTTGCAAGAGATTTCTTGTTACAACGGTTTAGTCGTAATGAAAGCGTCTGTATATAGTGTATTTTATCAACATACCTTTAATAAATGCACGTGCCGGAGCATTTGCAATTATTGCACGCGCTTCCACCCAGTAAGTGCGGGATTTAATTGTCAGACCTGTCACATACGGTCTGTTCACCTCGTCCACAAATGGCTGCAAAAACTCCTGGACGAAAAACGGTTTCGATTCGCCACAGAATATTGCAACCGTCACTACAGGAGTATGTGGCACGTTATGAGCCTGCATGAGAATCGGCTAAAATTGGGTCCGACTGCTCTTGTACACGGGTAGGACGTCCACAAAAATGTTCAACTCGAACCCCTCCTGGGCTGGCTGACAATCGCTGGCATAGAAAAAAAAAGATGAGCACATGACCAAGAGTTAAATGATATTTAAAACATGTTTACCGAAAATATGTTAGCAGGCATTTTTCCACACCCTGGTACCACAGCTGCCCACCTGCGATTGGTGTAAGGGCTGTCTCCGGTGTTCCGGACGCGGGGGTGTTCATCAACGTCCGTGCATCTCGGGGCAATTTGGTCTGGGGGAAGTGAAGTCGCAAATGGCCCAGCAAAAGGTTCAAACAGCGATGAGTTTGTCCAGTTTGCAGGGCCCACATCCTCAAGCCATCCTCGCACGAAAGATCTCCTTACGGATGGTCTGGCATTTCCACCTCGACCTGGATATCCTACACGTTAGTATCCTCGCCGCTGCTTGAGTCGGTCGTACCTTCCTCCTCGCTTTCGCTAAGCGGAGCAGCATCGTCTGCAACATAACATACACATGAAAGCACAACATAATCAGCATACAGCATAACGATCGTTACTTACCGATCACTTCCATGGGCATCGGAACATCTTCAAACTGCACTGGCACAGCATCACGCGCTCGGTTATCTAAAATATAGCCACGGAAACCATTTTTAAACACTGATCGCTATATTCACCGTTCAGCATATAACCACCGTTCACCGATCACTTACCAACAGTCGGAGGTTCTGGCTGCTGGGCAAGAAGGAGTTTCCTTTCCACTTCCTCCAGACGCTGTTTTTAGAGCCGGGCAATAGCGTAGGACATCAAGCCACTTTTCTTGTCCTGATTCGAGGCCATTTTCACGCTTTCTATCGGGAAACTTTTCACGGGAGAGATGAGCACTGGTTGAATTTGTGTTGACGTTTGTTTACATTTCCTATCGGTACCAATTCCAATTCCGGTCTTAAAATTGGGCTACACACGAGAAAGAGATAGCACTACTCAAAGAATGACAACGCAAGACTTCTGACAGCTATTGGCCACATCGATCGAACACATCGATACCTGTCACAGCGCGCTCAGGCGAGGGGTAGGAAGCAGAGTCTTCGACGGGTAGCTCGACGGGCTGCTCGAAAAATTTGCCGTAAGAGGGAAAAAGAAACATGAGAAAATGCGCGAAAGGGAATGATTTCTTCCGTCACTTTGCACAGGGGGAATTCAATTGAAAACCCAATCTTAATCGCAATCAGAATCCCAAACAGAATCCCAATCAAATCGCAATCGCAATCCCCATCGGAATCCCAATCGAATCCCAATCCCAATCTCATCCAGAATCCCAATCGGAATCCTAATCGAACCGCAAAAGGAATCCCAATCCCAATCGAATCGCAATCCCAATCAGATTCCCAAACGAATCCAAATCGAATCGCAATGAAATCTTTTAATTGTTTAATTTTGTAAATGGTTTTTTGTACATAAGTGATTGGCCGAACGAGCAGCCTTATCACTGAATTAAAACTAGAACTTAAATAACTAACACTTGGACTTTTAGGGATTCAAATCCTACAAACGGGGTCCGACCCGATCGAATCTGTCTAGGGATTGAATCTTCGCATCTTCCGAATCCCGGATCTCCCTACACTAGACTCTACGCAATGCCTCAGGACAACGATCGAAATGGGAACGTACGCACTCTTAGCAAAGCCGGAGCGTTGAAACAACCTGATGACGCCCTAGCCACACTGAACATGGACCTCGTAGCTGTACAAGAGATGCGGTGGCTAGGGAACGGGAACACCGCGATTTAAAGACTATAAAAGATAGGCTATGCACCGTGCGTATGCGAGGCAAATTCTATAACATAAGCCATATAAATGTTCACGCCCCTGCGCCCCGAAGAGAAAGAGCTAGAGAAGAAGGACCTTTTTTACGGCCGCCTCGATAGAACCATAGATGCATGCCCCAAACATGACCTCATAATCCATCCTGGGGGACTTCAACGCAAAAGTCGGTAGGGAGCCAATGTACCGCCAATACACTGGCTGTCACAGTCTGCATGAGCAGAGCAATGACAATGGTAGTAGATTGGTCCACGTCACTGCAGCGAACAATCTGGTCTTTGGATTTATCAAATTTGCACGTGTTAGCAAGCCGCCGACGACAGTTGAGTCTGTTGAATGTCAGAAAATATCGAGAAGACACGACAGACACAGACACGACACAAACCATCTCTTCATTGACTTTGTTGGCACGATATCATCCTCGTGCAAATAAGATGCATCAATCCTTATCAAAACAACGAGCTGTGAAGGACAGCTGGAATAGATATAGCAAATAACACCAGATGGTGCTAGAAAAGGATGAAAAGATAACCCTTAAGGCGAGACAACTAGCTGATCCAAAAATAGGGCCAATTAGAAACAAGTTCTGCAGCGGTCACAAAATAAGCTCCAAGGGTCAAGCGGGTTAAAGCTAATCAGCTGACGAAGAATAGGCGCCATCGAGAAAGTTAGTTGCGAATTATCTACAAGAGAAAACAGATCAATTTTTAAACTGTGCGGCGAAAACTTATGATGCGCGAGCGTCAGTTCTAAGAAGGTACAAAACGCTACTCAATTAAACAGACTGTTACCAGGCGTAACGACAGATTTCAAAACAGCATATTATAGCGTAGCCTTGTTTTTAGCACACGTTGATTCCCAAAAATTCTTTATTTTCACGTTTTATTCTCCTCAACACTTTGTGCCATAACGTCACTTGGTTGTCACCGTCCAAAAGGATTTCTCTTCCGGAATCAGGTTATCTCCAGCCGCTCGTTTGGAGCGAAAATCTAACAACGGGGTCCTTTCCGGTTTAAGTTGGTAGGTTGAAATTTCAGCCTGTCAGCTGTTTGCATTGTATAGCAGTTTTCGAGCAGCTATCTAAGTGCGTATAATGTACAGGGCTTATCCCAAGGTGTATGAATTTCGAAGACAGATTTTTATCGCTTCTGTTTCTGAATGAAGATTTTAAGAGTGTTTTGAGTATTCATCAAGCCTCAAGAAAACTCGTTAGAACAAAAGTTTTCACCAATCCTGTCAAAAAGTGATATTCAAATTTGGTTTGAAAAACATGCATAGAGACCACCTGAACTACATACACTTTGATTCTAGATACCACCACGTAATCTCTTTAATGCACCTTGGGGTAAATGTAAACAACACCGTGTTTTCGAGCAGGTACTCGAATCTACCCGCAGTGCAAGTGACAGCGATTTGCGAGGGCGCGCGAGGGCTCGCACGCCATACAAGTTCACTGCTCCAGAGCCCTCGCATTAAAGAGCTTGCGAGCCTTGGAAATGTCATATGAACGAGACAGCTGTATGTCAAGTGTATGGCTATCTCTTTCTGGCAAGAAAAAAGCTCCGAAATGCAACGGTGTTGGTGGACAAAATTTAAATGGCCAAAAATTTTGACCACACACACTCTCTCTCCCGGTGCCTTCCCCTGTCCTCTGTTCCTTCAGGCCCCTTCCTCTTATTTGAGCGCGCCGCTCGCTTGTGTGCGATAGCTCATCAGCTGGTACTGGTATATGGTAGGGTTGTAGTTGTATCTTGAATTGGCGATTGGTACATATATATGTAGTGTATTTGGTTTTACCTGTGACCTTGACGATGCGAGAGCCGATCAATTCTGGTGTTGAAGCAATATTTGTGCTATGCTGGTGGTTGCCGTTCCGTGCCGTTTCTGATGTGGCCATTTGATCGCCATGTCGATCAACGGTTATGAAGCCAATTTCAAACGAGCGAAAGTGAAGGAATAATTCCGTACCGGAAATTTGATTTTTTATCAAGTGTGATACTCCAATGGTGATCTCAACCCGATGTAAGCTGGTTTTAACGGCCATATGAGATAATGTACTCATGTGTTAAAAAATGTCGCATTTTTTTCTTTCCTGATATTCCCGAAAATTGACCCATAATTCAAATACAATTTGACTATTTTCATTGATTCCTCATACAACGCATGGAAAGAGGTAAACTGGCTTCGCCAATTCATTCATCTCCGCTCCCAACCATTCATCACCCGTACCACCCACAATCTCATCATTCCATCCACATGCAACGACATTTCCCTCTTCTTTAACAGTAAAGGTCTCACCCGAAGCTTCTACTAACTGCTTCTTTCCATTTTCCCTTCTCTTCTTCTTCTATTTGTCGTATACCTGGTCATGCCAGCCAATGCAAGCTTTTGCGTCTTTTTAGTACCACACATCCGGCTGGCCAGTCCTTACTACGAGGGGACCGTCTATATGAGGCTTAAACCTATGACGGGCATGATATTATCATTCTTTATGTATCCAGTGGCGGATCTAACGGTAGGCGGACTAGGCGGTCGCCTGGGGCCCCGCCGATTAAGGGGCCCCGTAGATCGCCATTCTATAGTATGCCGTATGGACAGAGTACTAGCGACAAGGGCCCCCGGAAGGATGGACGTTGGGGCCCCGGGGCTGGCGAATCAATTTAAGAGCCTGTGACTGATGATCGTAGGGCCCCCCGACGGCGTTCAAACTCCCAACAGCCAGTTTAATGCCGCTAACACCCCCCCCCCCCCTCCTCCCGGCCCACCATTTACCATTTACAGGGGGCCTCAATCCGTCTTACCGGCTAGGGCCCCCGATACCCTTAATCCGCCACTGTATGTATCCTTTATTTACAACCCTTACATCTGAAATGCATTCAGTTCATTTTTCTTTCCGTGTCCGCATAAAAATAACACAAAATGTGAGACAAAACAACGCATAAACGTCGTTTAACACCTCTTTGGTTTATTTCTTTTAAAACATGATTAAAGCCACCTACATAAGGAAGAAGAAGAAGATAGCCACATACAAAAACACATGCGGGGGGGGGGGGGGGGGGGAGTGGGAGGATGACCACTCTCGGTTCCGTGTCAAGATCCTCAGGATCGGGCCGTGATCTGCGCACATCCTTTTGAACGTGTCACCAACTGATAATAAAACGTTTGAAACGGACTCTCTCACCCGCAGGTACCCATCTTATACCATCTGCTACACATTATTTGACACACCATGAACAGCTTCCTTTTGTCTGTCCTTGCGAACGACTAAGGGCTGGATCTGGTACCAGCTTAATTCAATGTAATGATGGCAGCTTCCTTGCTGTTGGGATTGTAAAACACAAGACGAGGCAAAACGACTTGCGCAATCGAAATGCAGTCCGCAAACATCCAGACAAAATCAACTAGTGAACGTACATAGGAACCTTCTAACAAACTAAATATATGTCATCATGTTTATTCCCCCTTTAAAAATGCGTAGTGATTTATGAGAATATAATTTAGATTTATTTATCTTAAATGATGGGTAAAAGCCGCACATACGAGTGGAGGCCCTAAGCAGTCACACAAATGTAGGCTTGGTTTAAGCGTCTAGCAGGGAAATATTCTAAACTAGAGAAGGATTTAGTAGCAATTTAACTTCGAGCGAGGGGGGAGAGGGGGGGGGGAGGGGGGGGGGTTCCTTTTTTGGGGCCCCTCAAGACCACGGGGCCCGACGCGGCCGCTTAATTTGCTTAGCGCTTATTCCGCCCCTTGACACACACGCGCTTGTCAAAACACTTAACTTAAAATTAGGCATATCGATTTATGCCTTAAAGCGTACTTAAGTCTAATCTTAACCCACTTGCGCACATCTACACGACATCACCATAATAGTCTTAGCTTGTTAATTCAAATTTTTAATGTCAACACTTCGACGGTCGCGCACACCACTGAACACTAAAAACATCGTAGGCCGCTGGGGATGAATGTTTGTCGCCTTTTCGAATGTTCGTCAGCAGCCTGTTCGATCGCAGTTGACCTGAGGAAAGATAAAACATTAGGTTTAGAGACAACAGATTTAGATGTAGCGATAGTGCATCTAGAAGGAACTCACTCGTGGGGTTTTTTCTCCTGCCAGGACCGCAATCAGTATTTGACCGCAATCAGTAGTGCGGTCGGTTCGGTCCTGTTGCTGCTGCTGCTATTGTGAGGCAGAGGATAATGATCCGAAGGGTTGAATTCCTGCCCCGAACGTTTTGAACGAGCGCGCTCGACACCGTTTGGCGGTGCAATCGGGGCACCCGGTGCCGGCTGGGCCTCTAGCGTATTGTGCTGGTAGAGCCCGACTCGTCGCCGTACAGCTTCCGGGGGATCTTCTTGAACGGTTCCTCGTAACCCCATGTTCCAGGATAGAGGAAAATTGGCTGCAAAAAAAGGAATAAACATACGATTAGCATTCTAGTCGCTAGCGTCACCAAACAATCTTCTTCTTCTTTCGTGGCCCACTTACAACTTACCGTATCATACACAATCATACACAGCGCACAGTCGCAAACACCTGCCGCAGGCCCATATCGTTTCTGCATTATATCTGCAAGTTAAAAGTGGCCATATTCTATTAAAATAATGTTTCTTAATCATGATAATCGCTGGATAACACTTACCCGTTGTCTTGTGCTGTGTTGTTCACCACACCACTTTCCTACACCGGTACATGCACGTACCGCTTCCGACGGAGCCAGCACGCATTGGGCAGGATTTCTACCACTTAATTTAGCTAAAATGGCACTTACTTATGTAAAATTAAGACCTTAATTATTAAAAAAACTTACCAAAATTGATCGGCCAACAACACTGTTTACGTTTTTTTTACACACACAACCGAACTTCTACAGTGACAGCAGCCGCAGAGCACCAACACAACGAAAGGTGTCAGGCAAGACGTCAGACGATCTTGGGCGAGGGGTAGGAAGGAGATCGGTGGTGAGGGACGTGAAAGCTCAGCTCGACAGAATCGCTATAGGAGGAAGCGAGGTAACTAGACTAGACTAGAGAAATTAGAGCGAGAGGTACCTCACCAACCCTCGCATTGTTTGCCGGGTAATTCTAGCTTTGAGGCTTGTTTTGCAGGCTAGTTTTTTGTGTGGTTTTGCACGGAGTGTTTACATGATTTCAGCCTCCAACTGTCAATCCCGTGAAGGGCCTCTACGTTTTTTTTCTTTCTAAGTGCGTTTGTTGCCGGGTGCGTATTCCCTCGTATGCGTTCTTACGCCTTCGTTCTTATTGACAAACTGTCTCGACCTCGCACGCAGGTACCCCGCTTGCAATTATGTGTTAACATCCCCTAGCCCATGAACCGCTTGCGTTCACTCCTATTTCTCTGTCTGGACATCTATCAACGATAGCTTAACTACCGCTCTCCTTCAGACTCCAGTGTCGGTTTTTACCCAGGCTTGTCGTACATGACCTTCTTTCCCTGTAATCAAACTCGTTATTATACCCCTTTCCCAGAGATTTAGATTTTTGTTTTCTATCATAAATACTAAGTTTCCTTCGTTTAGTTCTCTGATATCATATCATTAAAACACTTTGTTTGGCTGGTTATTTCTGGTAAATATTCTTCTAACCATCTCTTCCAAAAGCTATCTAGTGAGTGTTGAGCCAACTTAAAGCTACCACTTAAAGTATTTGTTATGTTCATGGGTTCGACTTCTATCTGTTTGTTTCCTGGAGAAATTCCTAATAGAACATGGTTCGGTGTTCTTGATTTATGGTTCATGGTTCTTGGAATGATACGCTTCTTGATCTGCTGACTTTATGTAAGTGGCCTTGTATTTCAATTCAGCTTCTAATATTGGCTCCCTTCACGATTCTAGTTAGTTTTTTGTATGGAGTTTGACAGTTGGAGGCTGAAATAATGTAAACACTCCATACAAAACCACACATAACACTAGCCTGCAATTTTCAGTCTAGATTATTCTAGCCTCAAAGCTAGAATTAGATTCGAGTACCTGCTCGAAAACACGGTGTTGTTTACATTTATCCCAAGGTGCGTTAAAGAGATCACTTGGTGGAATCTAGAACCAAAGTGTATGTAGTGTGGTCCAGGTGGTCTCATAGTATGTTTTTTTAAAACTAAATTTGAATATTACTTTTTGACAGGATTGGCGAAAACTTTTGTTCAAACAAGCTTTCTTGAGGCTTGACGAATATTCAAAACACTCTTAAAATCTTCATTCAGAAGCAGAAGCGATAAAAATCAGCCTTCTAAATTCATACACCTTGGAATAAGCTCACCTGTATGTTATACCCACTTAGATAGCTGCTTGAAAACTGCTATACAATGCAAACAGCTGACAGGCTGAAATTTCAGCCTACGAATTTCAAACGGAAAGGACCCCATTGTTCATTTAATTCATTTATTTCATTCACAGTCTGCCTTTAAGGTTTAACTAAGTATCTTAGTTTAACTCTAATCTCTATTATAAAATTCTAGTAAAGGCTGACCAGCGTTACTTTCCTGCGGTAGCTTGGATGTTTTTTGCTTACTTTACATCCATATAATGACAACCACTTTGGTTACGGAAAACGCGACGCCGACTTGGTTTAGAGTGTTTCGAGGAGTAAGGAAAGCACGATACAAATTACAGTCAGAATTTAATAGTTGAACGCTGTTCCGTGGTTTCCAAAAAAAAAAAAAAAATACGTAAAAAATTTTTGGCGAGCTTTTTTTCCAAACATACGTTTTAGATGCAGAACAAAAGAAAGGGACAAACGTATTTGCTTTGAGTTTGTATTTTTACCCAGTGATCGAGTTTCGCAACATAACGATCAAAGTAAGCCATACTTTTGCGTGAAACCGTGAACGGTTTGACAAGACAAAAGCTTCAGTGTCACCAACGTTGTCGCAGAATTTTTGTTTTTTTTTGTCGACTAGAAGCAGTATATCGGTAAAAAACTTTTTGTGGCATAACGAAAAAATCCATTTTCTTTAAGCAGTTACTAATTCATTCCCATATAGGTGAGTAAAAGGTACAATTTTCCGAAAAAGTTTAACAACAATGACAATTATTACTTATGATTTTACAATAATGAGCAGTTTTGAAGAACAACTAGATAATAATTTTCCTATGCATCTAGAAGTGGAGCCACTAACACCAGCATGGTTTGCTCGATATGCAACTCCGCCTAACGAGACCCTAGCAGATAAAAAGGCAAGATTAAACCGCAAACGTCAAGCTAAGTACAGACATCGCCATCGGTCCGCGAAAGTCCACACGATGCCGACTGAAACAATGGCGGTACATGCCACTCCCCCTGTTGGAACTTCTAACCGTTATCGAGATGCGCAACATGCTCATAATCTAACCAGCGGTATAAACGGTTCGGAACAACCTCAAACAAGACCAGTTAACATCGATATCACCGAAAATAATGTACCTGTAACGAATACAGTCCATCTCACTCAAACAGGGATTGATTTAGAAGCGACCGCATCCACTGTTGAGATGTCATCTACAATTGCGTGGATGGCACGGTACGCCACCCCGGAAGAAGAAACTCCTGCAGAACGGACGACACGATTGAAACGCAAATATCAAGCCACCTACTATCGTCGTCGACGAGCTGCTAATTTATCGGTCCCAAATTCAGTGCCTTCCGTGCGACAGACTAATCGGTCCAGTAGGCCTGTTTCCATGGAAACCAGCATTATTGATATCCAGATTCCGTTAAGACAACGGTGGAAAACAATTCGACGATAACGACTAATCCGACGACATGGCACAAGAAATCTAAGGCAAGGCCTGGGATATCATGATGCCTACATCCAACCTCAACGGCATTATCTGAGAGTCCGTGAACCATGTCCATATTGTGCGGCGGAGAAGTAGTTTGGTGAGACTGGCACTCTCTGCTGCAACGGAGGCCAAGTGATTCTACCACCATTTGCCGAGCCTCCCCGTGAATTATGCGAATTGTTTACAAACTCACGATTCATGCAAAACATCCGAACGTATAACAACGCCTTTGCATTCACTTCAATGGGTGCATCGTTGCGAGCACATGATCAAGTGCGCCAGGATCGAACAGTCGCTGATGGTCGAGGTGTGTATACGTATCGTATACAAGGTGCCCTTTGGCATCGGATTGGTATGCTTGGCCAATTTCCAGGACGAGCGCCACAGTACGCACAGCTCTACTTTCACGATTCTTCCGCTGAAGAGCAACGAAACGGAGTAATCGAAGCACGTGTGGCAAGAAGCAACAAAATGGATCGATTGATTGTAGCGACACTTCAGCAGATATTAGATCAGCACAACGAACTGGCACGCCTTTTCCAACATGCTTATGAAAGGATGACACAACAAGAAGATGTGCAGTTGCATATTCACGCACGTTTGCCAGGTTTGGATCAGCGTCGGTACAACCGCCCAACAGCCGATGAGATTGGTGGTATATTTATTTCAAACAACGCTGGAAAGCCTCGCGATATTATTTTGCAGAGTCGCAGTACTGGTGGCCTCATTCGAGTGTACGAGACACACCAATTATATGATGCGATGCATTTCCCTCTTCTACATCCTTACGGTGAGGTTGGATGGACGTTCGGCATTACGAAGGCAGCACGAAAAGATAACACTCATTCTGCGCGTGAAAATCGCTCCGCTGTTGAAGAATCAGCTGACGTGATAAACGAGCAGCCTACGAGATCTTCCCGACAGATTACTCTTCGCGAGTACGCTGCCTATCGGATGTGCACACGGGCAGGAGAAATGTCTCTTATACATCGTGCTGGTCGACTGATGCAGCAATACGCAGTTGATCAGTGCTGCAAAATAGAAGAACAGCGGCTTAAATATCATCGCGACCATCAAGCCCAGCTGCGTGCTGATGCTTACTCTGGCATTATGGACTTCGCTGGACTAGCAGACCAGCAACTACATGGCGAACCAATTGGAAATCACAGAAACCTTGGCCAGGCAGGAACGCGTATTATTCTCGCACCATCTTTCCCCGGCGGCGACCGATTCATGCGGGCACAATATCAAGATTCAATGGCGATTGTGCGAGCGATCGGAAAGCCTGACCTGTTTATAACGGTCACTTGCAATCCCAAATGGCCGGAAGTGACGGAGGCTCTTCTTCCAAGGCAGCAAGCCGCAGATCGTCCTGACCTTACAGTGCGTGTTTTTCGTTTAAAATTAAAAGCTATTTTTGAAGATCTGTCGGCAGGAGTGCTGGGACTCGAGATTGCGCGAATACACGTTATTGAATTCCAAAAGCGTGGCCTACCGCATGCACACTGTTTGATAATCCTCGGTGACACGGACAAACCACGGTCGGCGGCGGATTACGACCGTTTGGTTTTGGCTGAAATTCCGGACCAAGCGAACGAGGAGTTAAACGAAACAGTGAGCAAGTGTATGATGCATGGACCTTGCGGTAGATCGAATCCTCAAGCACCTTGCATGAAGGATGGCGTTTGTTCGAAGTGGTTCCCTAAGCAGTATACCAAGGAAACGCGTCAGGCCGAGGACGGATATCCCGTGTATCGTCGCCGCAACGATGGACGCAAAGTCGTCGTTAAGGGAGTGGAATTGGACAACCGGTATGTGGTGCCATACAATCCATGGCTTTGCCATAAGTATAACTGCCACATTAATGTGGAAATATGCGCATCGGTGGCCAGTATAAAATACTTGCACAAGTATTTGTTTAAGGGTTGCGACCATGTAGCATTTTCCACTGACACGCAGTCATGCGATGAAATTCAACAGTATCAGGATGCACGATACATCTCAGCCTCTCAAGCTATGTGGGTTATATTTGGTTTTGAGATGCAGGCCAAAACGGTGACCGTCGTTCAATTGCCCATACATCTGGAACACCAACATCGTATCACGTTCCAGCCAAACGAAAATGTAAATTCTGTGTTAGAATGAGGTCATCATACCATGTTAACGCGCTTTTTCCAGCTGGCAGCAAATGATCCTGGCGCACGGAATCTAACGTACCAAGAAGTCCCAACTTACTATCGGTTTGATAAACCCACTCATCGATTGCCATGGTACGACGGACCAGGAATGCAATGGGTCCCACGCATTAGAGAGTTCTGTATCGTGGTTGGTCGAATGGTGTACTGCTCTATGTCACAAATGGAACGGTATTGCCTACGATTGTTGCTGTGCTACCGCAAAGGTCCAACTTCATTCGAGGACCTGCGGACTGTCGACGGAACTGTGTTTGCGAGCTACCAAGAAGCAGCAACAATGGCTGGACTATTTCAAGACGATCTCGAATGGGATCGGGCCATGCAAGAAGCCGTCACATTTCAAATGCCTTCCCAGTTGCGCAATTTGTTTGCAGTTATCCTTTCTCAAGGATTGGCACAGAATCCTCGCCGCCTATGGGACACATACGTAGATCATCTGTGCGAAGACTTTCATTGGCAGCATCGTGACCGCTACACATCGGAAGAATCTGATCAAAATCGTATACTGCGTGCACTGGAACAGTTTCAGGCTCTCCGTCTAATCGAAAAATACTTACGGGAAAGCACACCATCAAAAACGCTCACCAGCATCTCGGGTATGCCACAGTTAGCCGATTTTCACCAATTTATACCAATAGATCAACTACTGTCCGATCAAACCAGTGTCAACATGCACATAGATGCGGAGCGTTCGTACTCCATCAACACGCTTGACGAAACACTAGCATCGTTGCATATGCTAAATGTCGAACAGCGTTTGGTATACGATGTCGTAGCAGCAGCGGTGGATCGTCACGAATCGGAATTCGAAGGCTTACCCGAAGAACATCGCAACCTGTTCTTCTTGGATGGACCAGGTGGTACCGGAAAATCATTCCTTCTAGAGAAGATTCTGGCTTATACGCGCCGCCAGTCGAAGATTGCTCTTGCTGCAGCCTCAAGTGGTATCGCAGCGTTACTCTTGACGGGAGGTAAAACGGTGCACTCGACCTTTAAGTTACCTCTGGCACTTGACGAAAACAGTACGTGTAATATACCCGTACAATCATCCCTTGCGAACCTGATGCGGCAAGCAGCACTCATCGTCTGGGACGAAGCCTCGATGAGCAGTCGCTACGCTCTTGAAGCTGTCGACCGTACTCTACAAGACATCGTGGGTGTGCATAGGCCGTTTGGCGGTAAGGTCTTGCTACTCTGTGGCGATTTTCGACAGATTCTTCCAATCGTCCCGAAAGGTACAGATGCACAGGTTATCCAGCAGTGTTTAAAAAAGAGTGCATTGTGGGAGCAATTTAAGGTATTGAGATTGCATGTCAATATGCGCGTCCATACTGCATCAACCGTGCGGAGTGCAAACGATCTACAAAACTTTACCGATTTCCTTCTCCGCATCGGTGAGGGTCGCCATGCTACCTTTCCGGGGTTGGATGCATCTTTTGCAAAAATTCCCCGTGATATGGTATTACCTCGCTCTGCCAGCGTTGATGACAACGTACGAATATTGATTAATCGCGTCTATCCAGATATTAGACAATATTTCGAACATCTGAAATATTTTTCGGACCGAGCTATTCTCTCTCCGAAAAATGTTGATGTAACCGCAATCAATAACTGCGTACTAGAACAACTACCTGGGCCAGTACAGGAATATCTTTCGGTAGACGCGTTAGTAAATCCAGAAGAACACGAAACGCTACAGATGCAGCCTGAATTCCTGCATTCAATCAACTTAAGTGGAATTCCAGTTCATTGCTTGCGATTGAAAAAATATACACCAGTTTTGCTGCTTCGTAATTTGAATACCGAACGTGGGTTGTGCAATGGAACGCGTCAGCTGGTCATCGAAATGAAACCGCACTGCATACACGCTCGAATCTTAACCGGCAAACGACAGGGAGATGACGTACTATTACCACGCATTTTATGTGACAGCAACGATGCGAATATTCCGTTCCAAATTCGCCGGAAACAATTTCCAATTCAGGTATGCTTTGCGATGACAATTAACAAGGCGCAAGGCCAGTCCTTGCAACATCTTGGACTGTACCTACCCACTGTAATAGGCAATCGAAGGGCTGTTTATGCGGTAAGCAAATTCATATGATGTTCATACAGATAAGCAAATATAAATCATTTTGTTATTGTACTTTAACAGGTACACCGATTGAGGCTGTTGTTGCAATATAGTGTGCCACTATTAACAATAATGATGCCTAGAAGTAAACGTTTTTTCATGATTATTTCTATCGATCAATACAGATAAAGATTTATGTAAGAATTTTATTAGGCAAATAAGCTTACTGCCTCATATAAAATAAAGTAAGTTAAGTTGTTTGTTTTCGTCTTCGTGTGTTGGTTTCGTGTCTTCGTCTTTAAAAACCGTCAAGTTTGCTCCAAAAATATCATGACAAACTGCAAAATACTGCACCTGTGTACACACGAAATCAAATAGGAAGTGCTTTATATTCAAGAACAAGAAACATAAGATTGTTAACTACCGTGTTAAACCAAATGATAGAGATGAAAACCGATTATAGATCATGCAATGCGTAATGAACCATAGGTTCTTAACATAAGCAATATACAGGATTCACGCGATGACAACGATATTGGTAAACATTTAACTGTCATCATCATACAACGCATCGGATTATTCGTATCAATGCTATCAAAAAAAGCAGCATCGCAGACTTATTTAGGAGTCTTCTGATATAAAATTTGAGCAGTAATTTTTGTTTTACTTTTTTATTTTATTTAGCGTAGCCCTGTAACCGGGCCAAATTAACTAGTATAACTAAAATGAGGTAGAGAAGTATAAAAAAGTATAATGAAAGATAAAAAAATCGTAAACTTAGAGAGAGATAAAGATAATATAGAAGGAAGTATGAAGAGAAATCAGGAAAATGATTGAAAGGAAAGGGCGCGAGAGTGGAAAGCATTTAAGGAAGAGTTAAAGTCAAAGAGATCATGATAGTAGTTAAACCAACTAACAGGACAGAAAAGGATCATTATGAAAATATAATGTATGTCGTGTTTTCACATCTAAAGGAGGACGGCGTTCAGCTCAAGCGTTCGCCCTGAAAGGCTGCGCGCGTGTTAGCCTAAGTCCCAGGCGATCGAAGTTTCGCTAAGTGTTGAAGTGTTGTGCACATTGAAATGAAGCTGCGCTTATCTTTCATCATTTATCTTAAATATGTGATTAGCGCTGCTTTATTTCAATGGTTTTTTTTTTGCTGTATTAAGCATCAACAACGGGATCCACGAAAATAGGCGACTATTTGAAATACGACGGTTTTTTTATATAAAGAATGTGTGTGGTTTGCAGCTAGATTGTGTGAAGCTATGTGTTTAAATGCGCTTTTATTTGTTATATTATATTGTTGATTTTAATTTAATAAAAGTGATAAATTATTAACCAAGTTTGATGTGTTAAAATTTTTGTTTTGATTTGGGTGCTCCAACCCAACGGGACAAAAGTAGAAAGCTTGGAGCAAAATAATCGTTTGTCTCGCTCTATCCTCTATACCGCGTTTGCTTGCACTCATGTGCGAGCGCTCGAGTATACCCGTCCGGCAAAATGAGTGTATTTTTTGAGTGATTTGAGTACCGTCCCCCGTTAGCAGTTACTCTTAGAGGAATGAGTTACACCCTCGCGCGAGCCCTCCCCCTCCCCACCCGGAACGCACGGTGCGCTCTGCAGTTATATGTGTCCAAAGATATGTGTTTCTTTCGTTTCTCGTTTTCTTTTATGCATTGCCACGATCGCAAATACGCGGGGCGACTATACCACGCAAACAATGAGACCCCAAATTTTGAGTGATTCAGGCCGAGGGGTATGAGGAAGCTTGAGGAAGCACGGAGAAACGCGCTGCGATGAGAGTTCGCATTCTGTTTTACACGCGCGCTTCACTAACACCAATACAAATACCGTGCTTTGACGAGCCGTCTGTGAATGTGTGTGTGTGTCTTCTTTCAGCGAGCTCAACAACTTGGAGCTGCTCGTCACATCGTGTTGTCTCGCTTACACTACAGCATCGAACCATCGCTCCGTATGTCCCCCCTCCTACGCGTACAAAACCACCAGTACAGCGCAACGCTTTGTCGGAGATGGTTGTGCGCGTTTCGCTCTAAGTCCCGCGCGCAGTGTTTGTGCGTTGATGCGCATTTCGTTATAAGTCTCGTGCGCCGGTGTGTTTAGATAAAGTGTGAAGTGAACAGTGTGTACAGACGCACATGCAGTGCGTGCATCGACAGGTAAGAATTTGCTGAACAGAGGCAACGCAGATTGTCGACAAGTTTCCCGCAGCCTGGCTCGACCCGGTACTTTGCAGTATGATGCCATTCGTGAGTATGAAGGATTCTAAATGTGTTGTGAAAGTGTAATTTATGTTTCAATAAAGTGTTTAATGTAACCAAAAATGACCGTGTTTGTGTTTGTTGTTAGAATAAGTGCGTATTTGAGATCGTGGCAATGAATGAAAGAAAACGAGAAACGAAAGAAACAAATATCTTTGGATGTGTTGGTAGCATGATTGGAAAGAACACAACACATTGAGAACTGCAGAGCGCACCGTGCGTTCCGGGTGGGGTGAGGGGGAGGGCTCGCGCGAGGGTGTAACTCATTCCTCTAAGAGTAACTGCTAACGGGGGACGGTACTCAAATCACTCAAAAAATACACTCATTTTGCCGGACGGGTCCCTCTCAACAATCTCAGAGAGAATTTGTATGAAATTTCTTGGGCTTGTTCTCGGCTTGTTCTCGGCTTATTGGTATAAACGTCACTCAGAGAACAAGCCCAATATGAACAAGCGCTCAGTGACGTCACGGTGTAGCCGTATTGATGCGAGTCCACACAATGGGGGTCGACCCATTCCAACTGCTGTCAAAATGAAACAACAAAGGTATTTGGTTTGCATGCGTTTTATTGAACAATAACAAGTCGACAAGTGGCGTCGTTTTGAGTAGCTAAAAATCAGTTCCGGATTTACGTTTTGTCCTATTCCAGCTCGTATTAGTTAGTGAAATAGTTGTTCGGCTTCCGGTAAATCTGTAAGTGAAGGAATCAAAGCGTTAATACATCGAAATCATAACAAATTAGTTGATTTTACCTGTACCTATTATTTTAGATAATCATGACATCAAACGTCGGACGAGCTCCGGATGCTTCGACGAGTAGTTCCCAGGAGTGTCCTTGTGTAGAACTAGCGCAGGAAAATAAAAAAGATATAAGGACAGTTTTGAATGCAGTGATGGACGTGCGAATGAAACAGGACGAGATTTTAAAAACTCAAAGCCAAAGCCAAGTTGAACCAACCCAAAATGATGATGGGCATATGGAAGATGAAGAATACTTTTTGTTCGCTTTGGTTTCAACCAAGATCGGTCTAGATGACTTAGAAGAAAGCATAGCGTCAGCAGAGCGCTTCAATAATTTAAAAGGATGGCTTATGAAGAAGGTAAAAGCATCAAACGCAAAGAGCAGAATGCATCGCGTTCTTTACCTATTATTTAATAGGATATTTATAGTAGATTGCAGTTGGAGTGGACGGGGAGGCAACGGGCCTAAGGTAGAATTCAGGAAATATTCTAATATCCTCCGTCTATTTGCTGTTGTCGGAGGAGCAGGAAGGGCTTTAGAGGATTCTATTGTTGAGGATTTTTTTATAAAGAAATTTAAAAATTCGCAATCAGCTGCCCAAGCGAAAGGCATTGTGAAAAGTGTCAGTCGTGGTACGTTTTCAAGAAAGAAGAAGAAGAATTAGATAAATAAGATAGAGTTCAATAATGTTCCTTTCACGATTTTTTTTGCTTTGGATTTGTTGATATTGATAAGGTTTTTTTTTTATTTTTGATTGTTGCTGAACTATTAGTCAATTGAAAAATATAAGGGAATTCATAAATGCTAGTAAATGTTGATAGTAATTGATTTTTTGGTTTAAGGTAGTTGTATGAATTATTCTAAATAATGTGGATATCAGTAAATATAAAATATTATGGAGTTTAAGTTATAAAAAGTTTCTATGAGTAATTTTCCTTTAACATACCAATTTTTATATTCATAATTGATTGAACTGGTACAATGAATAAGTTGCAAAGTTAGCTTTAAGATTATTACCATAATTATGACACTTCATAGTTATCATACTTTGTGAATAACTTTTACAGAACAGAGATGGTCACATGCACGTTTGTCGAATACTCACTTGCTTACCTTTTTATCAAGTGCTAACCAGTTTTGAGGTCTACCATTAACCGCTTTCAATACAGCGCCGTCGTTTATTAAATGATCTGTTGATGAGGTCTAATGGGAACGTATGTTTTCAAGTGGCACGACCATTTACGGGACTCATACAACCTGAAATTTATATTAAATATATTTTCACAATTATAAGCTTGGAATAACGGTCCCCAAAGCGTACTTACTCAAAGATGTATATGTTTAAGTACAAGCAAGCAACGCCATACATACGCTTCGCGCAGCAGCATGAAGCCTTGCGCGTACGATGCCTTTCGCGCTCCGTGCTCCAGCGAGTTGTTTGCTGCCCTGAGCACGTTCATCCTTCGGCGTGGATAAGTAGCTGGAGAAGTCTGCTTCGTCTTTTGGCATCACCGGAACGCTATGGTACATTGCGACAATTTCCGTCAACTTGCCCACACCCTTCTGGCCGGCCCTGTCACGAATACAATCCAGCAAGTATCCCTTATAGTCGCAGTAGAATGATCCACGTGATATCGATCAGAAACGCATTCAGCACATCCTTGTTCCACACGTCGAAATCCTTTCCTTCTGTGTCTTGCCGAACGCCAGCATCAGGTGGCACGCTGAGCAGATCAGTTGCATGTAATCGTACTCTTGTGTCGTGCCTGGACATCGTCCCGTTGTGTACAATTTCCACAGTGTCCGGCACCGCATATGCCGATTCGTTCACAACACGGGTTACCGTTAGATTTTGCGCATATAACCTACCGGGAGAAAGGTCACCTACATTACAACCAGTCAATTTAAACAGAACAAGTTCAACCCACCGGGAACATTTCCTTCATCCCCGGAAAAAGCGTCCGGGTGTGGGAAGGGTCGTAGCGAGCCCCTTCCTCTGCACCGCTTAACAGCTGCAGACGATGTCGACTAAATAATCCCCGTCAGAAAAGGTTATATGGCACAAATCACATCCTAAAATGAAACAATCATCGAAATTAAACACAAGCACACCTTACCTCAGCGTCAGCGTCGTGCTTGAAGGTTAAAAATTTCATCCTGCTTTATTGAATGCTCCAAGCTATTTTTTTGGCTTCCACCACAACTAAATAATACTGTCGTGGTTAGTTTTATGTTTAATCTACAAAACAAAACGTTTTTTATAAGAAATATCACATAATTTGCACAAAATACTCACAAGATCGCCGCACACGCAAAAACTTGCTGTTTACATTTTGGCTTCACTCTCATTTGACATGTCAAAAATTTGCAAGCCCCGAAGTGTGGATCAAAAAGGGGGGTGGGAGGGGAGAGAAGGTGATGAGATCGAAGCGGCACGAAATGGCCGTTGCAAAAACCGCATGCTCAGAACGCTACCCTCCCAACAATGGCACTCAAATTCTCTCATTTTCTCATGCCCTCTCTGTCACATTCGTAGCTCGATCTCCTTCTTCTGGGACTTAGCGTTCTGAGCATGCGGTTTTTGCAACGGCCATTTCGTGCCGCTTCGATCTCATCACCTTCTCTCCCCTCCCACCCCCCTTTTTGATCCACACTTCGGGGCTTGCAAATTTTTGACATGTCAAATGAGAGTGAAGCCAAAATGTAAACAGCAAGTTTTTGCGTGTGCGGCGATCTTGTGAGTATTTTGTGCAAATTATGTGATATTTCTTATAAAAAACGTTTTGTTTTGTAGATTAAACATAAAACTAACCACGACAGTATTATTTAGTTGTGGTGGAAGCCAAAAAAATAGCTTGGAGCATTCAATAAAGCAGGATGAAATTTTTAACCTTCAAGCACGACGCTGACGCTGAGGTAAGGTGTGCTTGTGTTTAATTTCGATGATTGTTTCATTTTAGGATGTGATTTGTGCCATATAACCTTTTCTGACGGGGATTATTTAGTCGACATCGTCTGCAGCTGTTAAGCGGTGCAGAGGAAGGGGCTCGCTACGACCCTTCCCACACCCGGACGCTTTTTCCGGGGATGAAGGAAATGTTCCCGGTGGGTTGAACTTGTTCTGTTTAAATTGACTGGTTGTAATGTAGGTGACCTTTCTCCCGGTAGGTTATATGCGCAAAATCTAACGGTAACCCGTGTTGTGAACGAATCGGCATATGCGGTGCCGGACACTGTGGAAATTGTACACAACGGGACGATGTCCAGGCACGACACAAGAGTACGATTACATGCAACTGATCTGCTCAGCGTGCCACCTGATGCTGGCGTTCGGCAAGACACAGAAGGAAAGGATTTCGACGTGTGGAACAAGGATGTGCTGAATGCGTTTCTGATCGATATCACGTGGATCATTCTACTGCGACTATAAGGGATACTTGCTGGATTGTATTCGTGACAGGGCCGGCCAGAAGGGTGTGGGCAAGTTGACGGAAATTGTCGCAATGTACCATAGCGTTCCGGTGATGCCAAAAGACGAAGCAGACTTCTCCAGCTACTTATCCACGCCGAAGGATGAACGTGCTCAGGGCAGCAAACAACTCGCTGGAGCACGGAGCGCGAAAGGCATCGTACGCGCAAGGCTTCATGCTGCTGCGCGAAGCGTATGTATGGCGTTGCTTGCTTGTACTTAAACATATACATCTTTGAGTAAGTACGCTTTGGGGACCGTTATTCCAAGCTTATAATTGTGAAAATATATTTAATATAAATTTCAGGTTGTATGAGTCCCGTAAATGGTCGTGCCACTTGAAAACATACGTTCCCATTAGACCTCATCAACAGATCATTTAATAAACGACGGCGCTGTATTGAAAGCGGTTAATGGTAGACCTCAAAACTGGTTAGCACTTGATAAAAAGGTAAGCAAGTGAGTATTCGACAAACGTGCATGTGACCATCTCTGTTCTGTAAAAGTTATTCACAAAGTATGATAACTATGAAGTGTCATAATTATGGTAATAATCTTAAAGCTAACTTTGCAACTTATTCATTGTACCAGTTCAATCAATTATGAATATAAAAATTGGTATGTTAAAGGAAAATTACTCATAGAAACTTTTTATAACTTAAACTCCATAATATTTTATATTTACTGATATCCACATTATTTAGAATAATTCATACAACTACCTTAAACCAAAAAATCAATTACTATCAACATTTACTAGCATTTATGAATTCCCTTATATTTTTCAATTGACTAATAGTTCAGCAACAATCAAAAATAAAAAAAAAAGCCTTATCAATATCAACAAATCCAAAGCAAAAAAAATCGTGAAAGGAACATTATTGAACTCTATCTTATTTATCTAATTCTTCTTCTTCTTTCTTGAAAACGTACCACGACTGACACTTTTCACAATGCCTTTCGCTTGGGCAGCTGATTGCGAATTTTTAAATTTCTTTATAAAAAAATCCTCAACAATAGAATCCTCTAAAGCCCTTCCTGCTCCTCCGACAACAGCAAATAGACGGAGGATATTAGAATATTTCCTGAATTCTACCTTAGGCCCGTTGCCTCCCCGTCCACTCCAACTGCAATCTACTATAAATATCCTATTAAATAATAGGTAAAGAACGCGATGCATTCTGCTCTTTGCGTTTGATGCTTTTACCTTCTTCATAAGCCATCCTTTTAAATTATTGAAGCGCTCTGCTGACGCTATGCTTTCTTCTAAGTCATCTAGACCGATCTTGGTTGAAACCAAAGCGAACAAAAAGTATTCTTCATCTTCCATATGCCCATCATCATTTTGGGTTGGTTCAACTTGGCTTTGGCTTTGAGTTTTTAAAATCTCGTCCTGTTTCATTCGCACGTCCATCACTGCATTCAAAACTGTCCTTATATCTTTTTTATTTTCCTGCGCTAGTTCTACACAAGGACACTCCTGGGAACTACTCGTCGAAGCATCCGGAGCTCGTCCGACGTTTGATGTCATGATTATCTAAAATAATAGGTACAGGTAAAATCAACTAATTTGTTATGATTTCGATGTATTAACGCTTTGATTCCTTCACTTACAGATTTACCGGAAGCCGAACAACTATTTCACTAACTAATACGAGCTGGAATAGGACAAAACGTAAATCCGGAACTGATTTTTAGCTACTCAAAACGACGCCACTTGTCGACTTGTTATTGTTCAATAAAACGCATGCAAACCAAATACCTTTGTTGTTTCATTTTGACAGCAGTTGGAATGGGTCGACCCCCATTGTGTGGACTCGCATCAATACGGCTACACCGTGACGTCACTGAGCGCTTGTTCATATTGGGCTTGTTCTCTGAGTGACGTTTATACCAATAAGCCGAGAACAAGCCGAGAACAAGCCCAAGAAATTTCATACAAATTCTCTCTGAGATTGTTGAGAGGGTAAGTCCCAGAAGAAGGAGATCGAGCTACGAATGTGACAGAGAGGGCATGAGAAAATGAGAGAATTTGAGTGCCATTGTTGGGAGGGGTAGGCTTCGAACGACGAGATCCGTTCGCCGCGGTTGTCAGAAGGCGCTCACTTGGCGCTCAATTTTAAAATAACGTACCATTGAGAGACCGTAAGAAGCGCGCGAAAGAATGAGTTCTACCTGCCGGGGTCGAACGTTCCCGTTTGTATGGGGAGAAATCCGCGAGGTTTTGCGCTGCGGATTTGGAACGAATGTTGTTTTCAATGTAACGTTTTGCTTTAAATTTTGCTTAAAATGATTGAAGTGATTGGAACTTAGAGGTATGTAACATTTAGGAAATGTTTTGTTATCTATTTCCAATAAAAAAAAGTTTTCATCAGTTTTGAAAATGTATATAAAAACATAAAATATATCGGATAAAATAATGTAATCATATAAATAAATTAAATATAGATATATATATATATATACACACACACACGCACACACATATATATATATATATATATATATATATATATATATATATATATATATATATATAATATATATATATATATATATATATATATATATATATATATATATATATATATATATATATATATATATATATATATATATATATATATATATATATATATATATATATATATATATATATATATATATATATATATATATATATATATAATATATATATTACTAAATGAACATAAAATAAATTTGCTCAAATTACTCCTCAAATAATTTACCCAATTTTGTTCTGGTGGCAATCCGCTGAGCAGAATCGATGTGAAACTGCACTATGGCCTTTATTGTGGTCAAAACGTTTTTCATTACATTTATAAATTAGAATGTTATAATGTTCGTATAATCTAATACAAACAGATTATACAATTTATATCATTTTGCAATACAACAACAAACCAACAGGTTATCTGTACGTTTTTTGTTAACTTCTGATATTTTAAGATATATATTTTACTATTTTGGTCCAACCTCATAAAATCACCAACAGTGCAAAGCTCGTGCTGAAAATTTCCTAGAAAAACAAAACAATGCCACTTGACCATGCCGTTTCAAACCGTCGTACTCTGTTCCATGCGGATGGGTTTTGTGTTGGTTGAACTTCTTATTAATACTACGAAATATTTTGGCGTATTGGTTAACGGTATAGCCAACCCAGAGCAGCCGTTTTGTTGACTAGTTGCAGTGGAACACTTGTTAAAACAAGAAGTGTATTGATTTCAATGAATATGGCTGTAAGTAAGGCTAATCACATGCAAATCTCTTCATATCGTTTCTAATCTTGTATGATACATATTGTAGGACAAAAGAAAAACTACCAATAAGTCTCAGTTCGAGCGACTTATTTCGTTAATCGAGCAGAATAGCGATGTTGTGGGTGATAGGAGTAAGGGGAGCACCGCATTTTGGGAGGAAGTTTCCAACCAATTAAATTTATTAGGACCACCTATGAAAGATGGCTCAGGCTGGAAAAAAGTAAGTTTACATAGTAAATTATATTTTCTGAACTAGTATTTTTATATCAATGTTCATCCTATTTATTGTCAGGTCTGGGCAGATTATAAATCAGGGTTAAAAAAAAGCTCGCCCACAATAACAGAGAGTATAGGGCTACAGGTGGAGGTCCATGTAATTTGAGTAGTTTCTCTATGATGGAGAAACATGTGATCGAACTGTTAGATTTAAGACAGTCCATAGTAGGCACACCCGATCTGCCTATGTTAGGTGTAGATTCACTACAATATGAGCCTCAACCCGGGCCGTCATCACAACTTCAAAAACAACCACAACAACAAAAACAAAGTCAACAAAACCCGCAACAGCAGCAACTAACTTCGCAACAGCAGCAGCACACTTCTCAGCAGCAGCAACAACCTTTGCTACAGCAGCAACAAACTTCACAACAGCAGCAGCGAACTCAACATCAGCTTCAAGAGCAACAACAATCACAACAGCAACAACAATTACAACAACAGCAACATGAAAATGAAGATGAAGCAAATGTGCATGGTACACAATTTCATCGCTTTAAAAAGAGAAGTGTTGCTGAACTACAGTTGCTAGAATTTAAAAGGTACAATAGGACAACAGAAAAACTGGCAGTCATAAAACAGGAAGAATTAGAATTAAAAAAAGCATTTTTGTGTGTTATAAAAGAATACATAAATGCTAAACGCGCGGTAGCAGAAAGAGATTTGGATTTGAAACAAAAAATATTCGATTTTAAGGTTGAATTAGCAAATAAGGAATTAGAATTAAGGCAAATTTTGTCATCAAAAGAGTTAGATTTAAAATTACAAATATCAAATAGCCAGTTAGAATTAAAAAAAGCAATAGCTAATAAGCAAATTGAGGCTCAAATGTTAAAACTAGAATTAGAGAAAAAACGTTTAGCTTAGTAAGTTGTTGCGATGGCACTCAGTATTGAATTTCTTTGTTTGTATTGATTCAATTTTCGAAAACTACATTAAAATTGAAAATTTCATAAATTTATTGAATTTCACTGTTACTTTTTCTTTTTTCCTGTTTTCTTCTATGAATCTTCTATACCACGTATAATACTATTGAACGTCTGTTGCCACTCTATATTGTGTTCAATACACATGTTGTGTAATGCACAACACGTATTGGTTATTAGTCCTGCCTTTCTTGGATCGTAATTCAGGGATCTTTCAGCTCCTAACAGACATCTGAACCGTGATTTTAGGATTCCTATACTTTGCTCCACAGTAATTCTTCCCGACGATATTTTTGAGTTTTCTTGTGCTTCCACAGAACCCTCATCCGGATCACGATGAGGTCTTACTATCCAAGGTTCTGAGGGATATCCAGCATCTCCTGAATATAAACAGTAGTATTAAAATGTGTTTTTTACATGATACAAAATTTCAAACTACCAAATAGTCTGTCATTTTGGCCACTTCTATGTAAGTGCTCAAAATAAGCCCGGACTGGACTTACTCTCCAGATATGGGCGTCATGGTTTGATCCTGCAAAACGAGCGTCGATCGCCCTAATCCGGTATTTGTGATCACATACCTTCAATAAACAAAATGTTGTTAGCTTTTGTTTATGTTTTTGCAAAAAATATAAATATACTTACAATCAAAGCATTGATGCTATAAACGTTCTTCCGGTTTAAATACTGTAGTGGTCGGTTACGTGGTTTTTTTTATTTTTATGTGGGTACCATCAACACACATGACGATATTTTCAAATCCACTTTTTTCAAAAAAGAAATCTTTTGCCTCTTGTCGCTCCTCTTCGGACATCGCCAATTTAATCCAATCTCTTATTAAATTATGAAGAGGGACTAATGTTTGCTGTAGTACTTTTGAAAACGTTTTTTGCGCAATTGCAATATGGAAATCTTTCCCAACGCCACGTTGGTAGCTTCCGGTTGCAAAAAAAATTAGGCATGCTGCTATTTGTTCTTTCGTGTCGAGTCCATAACATCGTTGAGAATTTAATTGCGCGTGAAGACCATCAAAAAGGTACAAAAATATGGCCTTTGAAACTCTAAAATTTTGAATAAAGCTAAAACAATAATCAATTTCGAGTAAGTAAACAGTAGTATATTTAATTCGTTATGGTACATACGCTTCATCAGCAAGAGCGAGAGGATCCGTGTTATTTCGTAGCAATTTGCGATGGCGTATTAATTCTCTCTTAGCAGCAGCTTCACTAGCACAAACATTTGTTATGAACATCATTTTATTATTTCTACTGTTCTACTAAACTGTTCTTTACTGCAAATTTTGTTGAAAGCTCAGCATCAAACTAAATGAACCCAGAATTTTTGACGTATTGAGAAGAATTTTTATTTGTTTACATCGGGATAGGCGGGAAATAGATTCACGATGACACTTTACCAATGGTTATCCGGCGCTCTGGTAGCCATCAAACAATACATCAGACACGAACAATGTATGGAATGGTTCGAGATATCTCCTCCTTCATATACTTCATATTTCATTTCATTTCATTTCATTTCATTTCATTTATTAATACAATATCCGCCATCAAGGCTAAATAAGGCAGACTTAAAACTAAATAAACCCTAACAAATAAACAAAATAATTCATGAAAAACTAAGCCTAACTAAACTAGTCTAGACCTAGCAAAAAAATTAAAGAAAAAAAACTTAGGTAGAGCGTAGAGACTATCAAAACTTAATGAAACTTAGAAGAATAATTAAAGAGAATTAGAAGAAAAAATACGGTTACGGAAAGAGTTGAGAGAGGAGTCGAAATCAAAGAGATAGTAAAAGTGGTTAAACAACCTGAAACAGGATAGAATAGGATCATTGAAAGTATAAAGAGTATGACGTGTTTCAATTGACAGAGGATCACGAGGACGAAGGGAACGAGAGGGAACATACAACGAGATGGACAAGAGTAAATCAGGAGCATCAGTATCAGAAAGTAATAAGCCACCAATAAAACATGCCTGAGACACTTGGCGGCGGAAGCTTAACACTTTAAGCGCCGCGTCATATGAAATCGCACGACGGCTTTGTTCACCGCTCAGCTCTGTATCTGACGCTCACCAATTCTCTTGATAACGAATGAGGTAGGAAAGAGAGAACGAGAACGACATGTGCTACGCCGTTATCGAAATGAAACAAAAGAGTGATAATAGTCGCACGAACAATTGTCGCTCTCATCGCTCTCTTGTCATGCGCTACGTGCTCACTCGCAAACTGTGACGTCAGGCCGGCGGTCAAAGTGTTAAAGAGTGAAGATTGAATAACTGCAATCGCGTTTCATAGGGAGGTAGTGAGGCAGCACCGAACAAACGACGAAAAGCAACCCTGGTAAAAAGGCGCTGAATGCTTTCAATTCTCGAACAGCCATCAATAGTAGGAGGATTCCAGATGATGCTAGCATATTCAAGAAGAGGCCTTACCAGAGCACAATAAAGGTTTCTTAAGAAGCTTTGATCTCTAAAAATAGAGGTAAAACGTAAAATAAACCCAAGAGTTCGATTAGCTTTTAGTAGAACCTCATCAAGCTGCAGTTTAAAGTTAAGACGACTGTCGAGTATAATACCAAGGTCACGGATGGACAAAACACGAGAGAGAGACGAGTTAGAGAGAGTATAGTTAAATGAAATAGGAGAAAGAGAGTGAGAGAAAGAAATAACAGAACATTTATCAGGGTACAAGCGAAGTAAGTTGGATGAACACCAATGAACAAATGCATTAAGGTAATGCTGAAGACTCATACAATCAGAAGAAGAGGACACAGGTAAAAAGATTTTGATATCATCCGCATAAAGGAGATGACCATCAGGAGGTAAAACATTACAGACATCATTGATGAACAAAGAAAACAGAAGTGGACTTAGCACACAACCCTGAGGGACACCTGACGTACAAAAAAACTCCTCAGATAAGTACGACCCGGTTTTAACCCTGCAAGATCGATTACTTAAGTATGAGGACAGCCAGCTAATAATGCCATCACCAAAACCAAGTTTAGATAGTTTAGCTAATAGTAAAGAGTGGGGCAAACTATCAAATGCAGCATGAAAGTCAGTGTATATTGCATCAAGTTGGGTACCTGCCTCAAAAGATCTGAAAATATTGGTAACAAAAGACATGAGATTAGTAGAAGTAGACCTACCAAGCATAAACCCATGCAGTTAAGGGCTAATAGCGGAACTACAACTATGAAGTATGGTTGGAAAGATACATAGCTCAAAAATTTTGGCTGTGGCACATGTTTGAGTTATCCCACGATAATTAGAGACAATGCTACGGCATCCCTTTTTGTGTACCGGAAAAAGCCAACAGGATTTCCAAAGAGCAGGAAAGACCCCGAGAGAAAGTGAAAGGTTGAAAATTTTAGCAAGGTGTGGAGCGAGCACGTCCTTACAGTTTATTAAAACTGAGGCAGGAATGCCATCTGGACCAGGAGTAAAAGAACGTTTCAACCCAAATAACACCTGTACAACTGTTTCAGAGCTAACCGAAATATCGGAGAGATTAATTAAGTTCTCTGGCGTGTAGAGTAGCCCACCCTCAATAAGGTTAGGGTCACTAACCGGTGGCTCAAACATTTGGGAAAAATGTGCAGAGAATAGCTCACAGATCTCAACAGGCGTAGAGGCAGTTCGAGAATCAAGTACCATTTCATTAGGTAACGTATTGCACCCTCTTCGAATCCTAACAAATTGCCAGAAGGATGCTGGATCAGAACAGAAACGCGATTGCAGTCTACTCGAATAGGCCTCAAAACGAGCCCTGTTGTATAGTCGATGCGCAGAGGCAGCGTACTTAAATAAACGAAAGTTGAAAGCAGATCGGTTCAGACGATACCTCCTAAGATATTTCATTCTATCCTTTTTCAGGTTGCGAAGAGTACGATTGGACCAGGGAGGATTAGGAGGGGAACGAAAAATAGGTGTACATGAAAGGAGTGCAGAGGTTAACAAAGCATTAAACGATTGGACAGCCTCGTCGACCGATGTACATTGATAAAAAAAAGACCAGTCGGCACGAGATAGAATAGAATTAAGTTTACGATAGTCTGTAAGACGAACACTCAATGAATTAGGAGCAGAAGGCAATTCATTCCTAACCCTACTAGCCCTAAATAAAGAAGACGGTAACGCAATTTCCAGAGCAGGATGATGGGCATCCTGGGGCAGGAGCAGTGACGAAGCAGGATACACAGAAGAACAAGCAGCAGCAGCAGAGTTAGAGAGCACCAGGTCCAGATAATGATTTGAATGGTTATGCACCCCGTTCAGCTGATAGAGTTCATGAAAATTTAACACATCCAAAAAGCAGGAACTTAATGAATTCAAAGAGATATGAGGCACATAATGTCTCATAGGTAAAGATGAATCTGACCTTACTGCGGCTGCAGGCGACCACCCTAACGTCGGTTGATTGAAGTCGCCAAGAAGGATAAGATGATCATTCGGTTTCATATGCATGTATGCATCGCTGATGAAAGCAGAAAGGGATTCGAAATAGTTGCGGTCGCTGCTCAAATACGGTGGCACATAAACAATCCCCACATAAAGACGAAACTTAGGAAAAGAAACACGAATACATAAAGCTTCAAGCGTAGGTTGATTCATGTTAAGTGCCACAGACGGATAACGACTGGAACATGCAAGCAGCACACCACCCCCACGCGATCGTTCATTGTTTAACCTGCTGCAATCGCAACGGTATATATTGTAAGAATCACTATCCAGGACCATATTGGATGGAATCGATTCATTTAACCAGGTTTCAGTAAGGGCAAGCATTTCAAACCCTGATTCATTCGCAGAAAGGCGCAATCCATTATATTTGGTGCGAAGGCCTCGAACATTTTGGTAATAGATCACGAAGGGGTCTATTAATTGTGAGCTATCCGTTTGGCAAACGGGCTGATCTGTGGTGAGCGGTTCGTGTTGCTGAGATTGGATTGTGATTGAAGCCCCACCCCCGGTGATAACTGAGGGGGTGTGGGAGGAAACTCCGGTTGGATAGCCTCTAGGATCTCGGTCATCTGGGATAGTGATTGATTCCCGCGCTGTGGGGATGGCGATCGATGATCCAAAAAATGATCCGGATGAGCGGTGCTTTTTGGCGCAGCTGAAGAGCAATTTGCACTGCTTGAACGATGCGAAGTAAGCGCAGAAGGGTCAAATCGGGCCCTTTCATGTATACGTTGCTTTGGTAGGCCACGATCAACAAACTCACGAACAGTAAGTGAAACTGGCCAAATAGTAGATTGAAGCGCCAGATCCTTAAGTGATTTAGGAATACTCACTTTAAACGATATAAAGGACATCAAATCAAGGTTTGCACCCTTTTTCGTGAGACGGTAAACATCTATGTTGTCGGTTGGCAGCACAGCTTTAAGCCACACACGCATATCATCAGCGGAGACATGCGATTTGATGTTCGAGAAGTATAACCATACTTTTTCTGCTATGCCAGTGTTCGTGGTATCATGGTTCAAAACAGGATCAGAAGATGATTTTGTATTTGTTCGGCAGTGCCCAGCACTAATATCACTAGTCACCTTAGTACGATGAGTGTAGTGGTTGCAGCTATCAGAAGCTTCCACAGTGTTGGTATCGTTCGCTGCTTGTTGGATATCTGCAGTGAGCTCCATTGAGTTGGTAAATGTACGGCGAGTGGATGCTGTTTTAGTCGTTCTGGTATTAGTGGCGTTGAGTGACGATGCATTAGTGGACGTGTGCGTTCGCGATGCGTGAGAAACAGACGGCTTAGCTAATATGGGTGTTAGCTTATCAGCGAGAGCGAGGATCTCAGCAAGCAAATCGCTCTTGATAGCCGATCTAAGAGAAGAGAGAGATGAGTCAATCGTGGTGAGAATATCTGCTTTCACCAACTCGAGTAGGGCTGCTATCTCACTTGTGAGAAGTGAGTTTGTGCCATTGCGAAACTCGTTACAATTTTTGCACAACCACAACAATTGATTATTCCGCCCAAGCTCACGAGTAGAATCACGGGACAAACCCGTGCAATGGGTATGATGCTTGGAACCACACACACCGGCGCAGGACACCGAATTTGCACTATCGGTGGGTGCATTGCAGGTTGAGCACTGCATAACGAATGACACAGCACAAACTGACGAGTGACAGGAGCAGGAATGAAGCCAAACAATATCTCGGCAAAACTGACGAAATAACAGGAGACTAGGTGCAAGAACTCAAGTGCAACTTGATAACAATCGAAGGCACGCACTAGCCAGTACAAGCAACTCAGCAGCACCAATGTTGCAAATGTTGAAAATCAGGCAGTAACACGGCAAAACAGCATAAAAAATCAGGAGCACAAGGAAGGCACAACCACTCGGTTTGACAGTCGATCTCTCTCTGATATACATTTGTTTTAGTTGGATATCTTGTTTGATTACTGCCAGATTGCTGCTAAATGACTTATATATCTCAAGAAGCGGTAATCGCTCCTACAGGCGTGCGAAAAAATCAAAATTGTTTGATTCTGAAACAAGCGTTTTCAAACTGACTCTCGCTATGGTTGTCAAATTTCATACATTTTCAGAAAGCGCTCGCACGCTTGCTGGGGTGACTGTAGCTGCTTCAATCAAAGTAAAACCGCTGTTTTCATTTCTTTTTTTTCTTTTTCTTGGCGATGGATTCGGCCTTAAAGGCCTAATGCAGGCTTTCTAAATGCATTTTAAAAGCGTATCCGAATTCGCTCAGTTTTTAACGTCCCAAGGGACCGTCCATATGAACATTAACGGGTTGGGTTTATGGAAAGTCCAACTTGTGTTGGTAAGTATGTGTATGTCATTCAGACCATAATAACGGATTAGCACATGAAGGCGTGAGACGGTTAGCGATTTCGAACAATTCTTACGCAGGCCAAAACTACCAAGATCGGTGTGACGACGTAGACTGAAGCGTAACTGGAGTGCCAATTCCTACTGAGAGGATTGGTTAAAATGAAATTTGAACGCATCTAGTATTACAGGAGTCGATCAATTATCGGTCCTGCATTTCTCTTGCAAATATTGTGCATATTATGGTTAGTAACGATGAAACGCAAGGACGAAATTTTACTTAATAGTGTTGGTTCTTTTAGGTTTCATTTAGGCATTGGTTTATTCTTGTTGCGCGCAACTTTGTTGGTGACCAAATTCAAAACAATTTGATTTTTTTCCAGCAACATTGTCTATTTACCTTGGTCATTCGGCAAATGATATAAAACAGCAGCTATTAGCGAAAATTCCTTCATGTCCAAACTAAACGCAACTAGAAATATTCATCAACAATCCCAGGGATATGTTTCCGAACAATAACGTTCCCCGCAACAAGATTAAACCGCTGTCTTTGGTATGTTAAATAACGATAGTAAATAGCGTTGTTCATAATTAAAATACAATTTAATTGCCATTATTATTTATTAAATTGAAATTAAAGTTACTTTTTAAATAAACCAGAATTTATCACTGTTTTGTATAAAAATAATAATTTTTTAAAATATTTTTTTATTTATGTTAAGTAATTCAAAGCTTGCTGCCCCTCCTTAATTTGTATAAGTTTAAATTAAAATTTAAATAAAAATAAAGCAAATAAAACCGCCATGTTATTGTTAACAAATCATCCAATACAGATGTAACGATTCAAATTCAACACCAACGGAAAAAAAAATCAAAATTCAAAATTGTATAAGCCTTAAATCATAGATATAAACGCCTGTCTAAGATTGACAGTTGTATCTCATGTTTCTCATTCTCTCATGAGCGTCGAACGGATTTCGTCGTTCGAAGCCCATACTCGCCCCGACGCACTTATTCTAACAACAAATACAAACACGGTCATTTTTGGTTACATTAAACACTTTATTGAAACATAAAGTACACTTTCACAACACATTTAGAATCCTTCATACTCACGAATGGCGTCATACTGTAAAGTACCGGGAGCCAGGCTGCGGGAAACTTGTCGACAATCTGCGTTGCCTCTGTTCAGCAAATTCTTACCTGTGTGCATCGACACTGCACTGCATGTGCGTCTGTACACACTGTTCACTTCACACTTCATCAAAACACACCGGCGCACGAAATGCGCATCAACGCACAAACACTGCGCGCGGAACTTAGAACAAAACGCGCACAACCATCTCCGGCAAAGCGTCGCGCTGTACTGGTGGTTTTGTACGCGTAGGAGGGGGGACATACGGAGCGATGGTTCGATGCTGTAGTGTAAGCGAGACAACACGATGTGACGAGCAGCTCCAAGTTGAGCTCGCTGAAAGAAGACACACACGCACACACACACACACACACACACACACACACACACACACACACACACACACACACACACACACACACACACACACACACCGGATGACACCGTCGCAAAGCAAATTCACCCTGCATCTACTCGGGAGGTGCTTCCGCCGAGCCGTCCAAAAACCGAAGCCGTACTAGTGGCGCCATGCAAAAATATTACTCATGTGGAAATCCTCGGGAAGTTAATAGCAGATCCTGAGCTTCAAGCTTTCGATACGAAGTACTGCGAATTCGAGGAACAAAAAATGGGGGCTTGTCTTTCGAACTGGGCAAAAACGATGACGATTGCGGAGTCGACTACGCAAAGGTGGTACCGAATTCCATTGGCAGTAATGGGACAGTAAAGACCTTAGGCCAAATGGAAACGGTGGAAATTCTATACATCGACGAAGAGACGCAGACCAGCGACGTTGAAAAAGATCTTTGGGTTATGTTCAACGAGCTGGACGGGGTGACTTTCGAGACCAAGATGACCAAATCCTGCAACGGAATGCAGACTGCTTCAGTGAAGCGACGAAACTAGCAACGCTAGTGGCGGCACGTGGCAAGATTAGGATTGGATGGTCAATCTGCCCGGTGAGAATACAAATACCGAACAGGAGGTGTTTCAAATGCTGGGAGACGAGCCAATTCTCCCGCGATTGCAAAGGCCCAGATAGGACCGACTGCTGTCTGCGATGCGGTGAGACCGGGCATTTTGCCAAAACATGTGTCAATCCTCCCAGATGTGTCCTTTGTCCACCGGGTACAAACATGCATCATACCAGCGGCGTTTTCTGTCCAGCGAGAAAGCAGAAACCGATATGGAGATAGTTCAGTTGAAGAGGTCCAAGACATGCTTGGTCAATTGCTTATAGAGGAAAAGGGAGATGTGGCTGTTAGGATTTGATTTAATCATACATTTTTTGTTCAGAAGAATTTGCTGCTTGGGTCATATTTTGACAGTTTAGTGAGGGATGATGATCGATCCAGGCACGGAATGATCGATTCCGCGGTGACGCTCATCACTACCACTTTTTTTGTACTCGAGAAGAGAAAGACGTACTTGTGTGCAACACTTAAAACACCACGGATTTTGTTCAGCCATTTTTCTTTAACTTCACTAAACTTGTAATTTGTAACACAACGTAGGACTAAAATAAACTAGCAAACGTAATCAAACCCGTATAAACAGTGGCAATGATTTCCGAGCCGTATCGCTGTCCTAGCGGCGTAAACAATTGGGTTTCTGACTCTACAGGGACTGCTGCTATTTGGGCTTCTGGTAGATTTCCGATCCAGCAGATCATTTCAAGGTAAGGCGAGGGGTATGTGATTGCAGTCATCAACAAAATAACCTTCTACAGCTGCTACGCTCCGCCAAGGTGGGATCTAGAGAAATTCGAAGAAATGCTTCAGAGGATTTCAGATGAGGTCGATGTTAATCCTATCGTCATTTCAGGGGATTTTAACGCTTGGGCCACGGAATGGAGCAGTAAAAGAACAAACACCAGAGGAAACGCCGTGTTGGAGCATTTTTCTAGACTGAACTTAGCATTGGTAAATGTTGGCTCCTGTCCCACATTTGTAAGGAATAGCAAAACTTCCATTATAGACCTTACGTTCTGTAGTCCAGCATTGGCTTCTTCCATGAACTGGAGGGTAAGCAACGTAAGCGAGTGATACGCTACACGGCAGGAAGCAAGTGTGACAGGGTTGCCCAGAGCTGCGGTTTTCCAGAATGGAAAACACAATGCTTCAACGAAGAACTGTTTATTGTGGCATTGAGGTTTGGTGATTTCTCAAACACCTCGTCAGCATTGGAGCTAGCGCCAGTGATCACCAACGCCTGAAGGAAAAGGGGAACTAGCCCACGACGGAGAGCTTACTGGTGGACTACCGAAATAGCCCAGTGTCGAAGCCATTGCAAAAAAACACGCAGAATGATGAATCGAGCCAAATCCTTGGACCAAATGGTCGGCCAAGACCTACCTAGGGAAAGGAGCCCACCCGTGCTCAAGTCTATAATCGAACAGTTGTTTCCTATTCATGAGCCACAAATTCCAAGTGATATACCCCGCAATCCTGATGTTGAACCTGTGTCAATATCCGCTGATGAGCTAAAGAAGGCTGCAGACTATCTCAAACTGGGGACGGCACCTGGTCCCGACGGTATTCCCATTGAAGCGATCAAAGCAGCTATCAAAACGTACCCGGAAGCATTATTATCAGTATTCCAGAACTGCTTCGATACTGGTATTTTTCCGATACCCTGGAAGCGACAACAATTCGTTCTTCTCTCAAAGTCTGGGAAGTTCCCCGGCGACGCATCAGCACTAAGGCCTTTAGGATTTATAGACAATTTCGCCAAGGTACTAGAAATCCTAATACTCAACCGATTAGTTGTCTATACGGAAGACTAACACGGACTATCGGACAGACAGTTTGGCTTTAGAAAGGGACGGTCTACTGGTGAAGCGATCGCAGCTGTTTTAAAGAAAGGACGAAGCGCCTTGCTAAAAAAGAGGACAGGAAACGGATACTGCGCGATCGTTATGATTGACGTAAAGAATGCTTTCAACAGTGCCAACTGGGAGGCCATACATGCAGCTCTCTCCAAGATGATGGTCCCACCGTACCTCTGTTGGCTGCTGAGAAGCTATTTGGATCACCGTGTGCTTTTATACAACTAGGGGAATTAAAAAAAATGAGCATCTCCGCTGGCGTTCCTCAGGGTTCGATTTTGGGTCCAACTCTCTGGAGTATTATGTACAACGGAGTTTTGACCCTAGGGCTTCCTCCAGGAGCTGAAGTGATAGGTTTTGCTGATGATATTGCTATCACTGTCCTTGGTGAGTCAATAGAAGAAATTGAACTCCTCACATCCGACTGCGTAAGTAGAATCAAGTCGTGGATGCAACAAATGAGGCTAGAAATTTCCCATAAAAACAGTGCAGTCAGGTAGCATCCAGGTCGGTGATGAACGCCTGTAATGAATGTCCAGTACGCCTGTAACAACGTCTTTAAGGTCACAAACTCGTTGATAAAAATGATGCCGAACATTGGAGGGCCCAAGAGTAGTTGCAGGCGACTCCTAGCTGACGTGATCATCTCACGGTTGCGTTGTAACGCTGCGATCTGGGCACATGTTCTGGTGCAAAAGGAAACCGACAGTTGGTGAACAGAGTGCATCGATTGCTAGCTATGAGAGTTGTTAGTGCCTACAAAACAATATCGCACGTGGCAGTTTGTGCTATCGCAAGCATGGTTCCCATCTGCATCATATTAGCAGAGGATTCTGAGTGTTGCAGTTTCTCTGGAGTTTCAAACGCGGGATTATCCAGATCCTCAGCAAAGCAGCTCTCTATGAGAAAGTGGCAGTCTGAATGGGATTGTTCAACAAAGGGGCGTACGACACATGCACTGATCCCGAACATCACTGCATGGACGAGCAGAAAACACGGCGAAGTGAACTTCTACATAACTCAGTTCCTCTCCGGCCATGGGTGTTTCTGGAGTTATCTTCACAAGTACCGTCACGCAAGCTCCCCAGACTGCCCAGCGTGTGTGAGCATCGCGGAGTCAGCAGAACACGTGCTTTTTCATTGCCCCCGTTTTGCTGAGGAACGACATGAAATCACCGTAAAGTGTGGAACAACAATCAACGGAGCAAACCTGACCGAGGTGACGTTGAAGAATGCTGAAACATGGGAAGTCATAGCAAACGGCATGCGATCAATACTGCTAAAGCTGCAGGCCTGATGGAAAGAGGATGAACGACTTGGGCGTGCGAAAAAAAATGTTGTACGTATTATGAACACAAACTTCTGGTAGTGGTAGTGGTAGTGGTAGTGGTAGTGGTAGTGGTAGTGGTAGTGGTAGTGGTAGTGGTAGTGGTAGTGGTAGTGGTAGTGGTAGTGGTAGTGGTAGTGGTAGTGGTAGTGGTAGTGGTAGTGGTAGTGGTAGTGGTAGTGGTAGTGGTAGTGGTAGTGGTAGTGGTAGTGGTAGTGGTAGTGGTAGTGGTAGTGGTAGTGGTAGTGGTAGTGGTAGTGGTAGTGGTAGTGGTAGTGGTAGTGGTAGTGGTAGTGGTAGTGGTAGTGGTAGTGGTAGTGGTAGTGGTAGTGGTAGTGGTAGTGGTAGTGGTAGTGGTAGTGGTAGTGGTAGTGGTAGTGGTAGTGGTAGTGGTAGTGGTAGTGGTAGTTGTAGTGGTAGTGGTAGTGGTAGTGGTAGTGGTAGTGGTAGTGGTAGTGGTAGTGGCCGGTACCTGCCAATCTGCCTCATCGAACGGCAGCACGGCTCCAGTGACACGAATTTTTTTTTATTAGGACTCATTGTTAAATAAAATAAAATAAAATAAATAAAAAATTTAAATTTGAATCGTACACGTTAATGGTAACCGCGGTCAAGTGGTAAAAACGGATCCGACATAAAGGAAGATGACCGAGACTAGAACACTCCATCGATCGAAACTACACACGGTAAGTAAAATCAGGAATAAATAATATATATACAACTCACCAATATATCCATTACTAATCCGCAACCACAAATAAAACAACAGCACTCTGATCGTTGGTGTGAGGAGGCTAGCTAGCACGTAAACACTTGTTCTACACTTGATACATGAGGATACTATGATACAGAGGAGCGTAGCGTACCCGCAATAAATACACTGGGGGAAATGGAGCAAAATATGATTTTGCTCCATTTCCTCTCTCTCTCTCTCTCTCTCTCTCTCTCACACACACACACTCTCTCTCTCTCTCTCTTTCTTTCTCTCTCTCTCTCTCTCTCTTGTTGCCCTACGATCTCCGTCAAGTCTCGCTTCACCTGGTCCAGCTATTGAGTTCGCTGTGCTCTCCTGCGCCTTATGCCAAACTGGGGATCACTGTCGAACACCTTCTTGGTGGGACATGAGACCAGCATCCTCATGATATGAGCCCCAGCCATCGTATCCTGCCAGCCTTCCTATTCGTAACCGTCAGGATGCTCGGTTCGCCGAACAGCTCAGCAAGCTCGTTGTTTTTGCACGAAGCCGAGACAAGAATATTTCCTCGCGAAGTAACTTATTTCTTTCACTAAACTATACGACGAACAACGAAAGTACATTTCTGCGCCTTATCACACTGCGAGATTTATTTTAATCAAGAAAACACTCGCGAACACGTCTGCACAATCCGATAGCCTTGGTAGAAAGGGAGCGATTCTCCTGTTGCTTGATCCTTTTGATCACTCTCTCACCGGACGCTAGATTGCATTCCTCTTGCATCACACGTGGCGGCGAGACGTGTTGTCACGCGATTGGTCGAGAGAGATTATAGAATCAACGCGTTCGGCTTATAGAATGAATGCATTCTCAAGTGTGCGAATGGGTCAACGTCGACTTCTTTCTCTGTTCGAGTGAACCGTTTTATCGGTCACCAGCTACCACCCGCAGGATCATCGACACCAGCAACTAAGCCGAAATTTGATGAAAAGGAAAAATATGTTGGTTAAGCAGAAGTTTAGTTTTTTTTCGGGCGTCACCGACTGTCGATTAGCAGCTCCGGGCGGGTTCAGACGGCTTCAGATAACTCCGGTCGGAACCGTCGGTTTGATATAGCCTGAATCGGAACCAGAGTAGCAATCTTCGGAAACGGTGTGGAGCCGTGAGTGCGATATCGCGATCCTGTTACTAGCATCAACACCGTGCCAGTGTTTTAGGGTGTCGGTGTACATGCAGAGGCCGTTTCGCATGTTATGTTTCGCATAGCAAATCCGTCCATGTTGATAGCCCAGTACCCTCCACGGAAGCAGTGACAACGATTGGCCAGTGTCCTGCATCCGTCCACGAAAGCTGTTGCAGAGGATGTTACGGACGCAGGATCACCAGTGCCTCACCTATTAAAATGTATTAAAATTAATGAATAGAAACTACAAAAAAGGTGTCACGCCTTCAGCTGGCGATTTATATGCTACCATTTTTTAACCCTAAATCCTCTTTGCAACGATATTTTTCTATGATTTTTCAAGAGTATGAGTGCCATACTCCAATAAAAAAAAACTCAAAAATTCATGTGGTAATGGTCTATTGGTCTAGTACATTGTAAATGCATATTTGGATAGCCAAACAAAAAAAAAATTCTCATTTGTACTTTTATATTTTTAGAGCAGAGTTAGCAATTCATTTGTTTGTTCAATCATGTATACGAGAAGTGAAAGCCACGACACAAAGTTTGTGTGAATTCCTGTTTCACAGATACATAAAAATAGCCTGAAATTCAAGTGTCCGATAATGATTATCCTGTACTTGCTTATTTATAGACTTTTCGTCCTTGCAACCCAACTAGCCAGGTCGAACTCCAGCTTCCAATAAAGGCTGAAAACAATCATCAAGGTGCATTTTGCGGAAGTGATATTCCACCAAATACTGATTCAAGTGCGTAATGCGGTGTGTGCCTTTTTTCTTGAGGAAATCTTTAAGCCAACGCCATAGATTTTCGACTTTTTGCGTATGAATGAACTTATTGTCGGGATGAACGAAATTTTTTGAATGGTTTACCATGCCATGGCTGTACCCAACCTCGGCTAACGAAACATATCCTCCCCAAGAGTCGGTTAGGATTGCTGTGCCATCATCTACGTTGTCGTATATTAACCGAGTCAACGTATCAGCGTTCCGATGCTCTACTCGCTGCAGAAAAATTTCGTTCGTCTCCCGACAAATTCCACCAACCAACCACTCTCGGTCACTCTCTGTGCGAGTGAGCCGTCCACGGTTATATTTTCGTGAGGTAATTTTCATCTCATCGATTTCGACTGTCTTGCCCGGGCCGCCAATTTTTGATGGCGCCAGCATTGCGACAACATCGAAAAGGAGGAGGCGTTTATTACGGAAATGGTCAATTCATTTATTTTATTTTATTTATTTTTATTTTATTAATTGCTCGGCCACGTTGGGTTACAGCAATAGTGCTTACTGACTATAGTATACAATTATTCACGAAGGAGTAGGAAGGAGTTTATGGTACGGAAAAGAAGCGAAGACGCGATCGGTAGACAGGATAGGAGAGGACAGCAGGAAGGGAAGGCGGAAGTGATTACATTAGTAAACGCTGCTACAGCTTGATTTATGTCATCATCAGTAAAGCACCAATCGGTACCGGCTAAAATATGATGAAGCTTTTGGTAGTCCAGTTTCCTAAAATTGAACATACGAGTCGTAGATATTCGTTGAGAGGATGCTGGGCGAGAGTGCGTAAGGAGCACACTTGTCTCATGAGCAGGATGATGATTGTCTAGCGCGACGAGTGGAACAGGTGAAGCTATGACGGGGGAGCAGCGCTCCAAGAAGGCATAGCATTGGCATCATTGGCAAATAGAAGGTCCAATTGACTTCCGCGTATATTTTTTATGCCAGATAATTGCGGCAAACCGTTTACCGACATTCCATCAAGCAGAGAAACATTTTCACGAGATACACCAGTAGGAATGAAGTGATTAACCCACGATGCAAACACATCCATATCAAGCTCAGATAGACAGAGAGGCGTAACTCGTCTAGTTTTGTGCGCAATCCTCATACTTTTTGATAGTAGATGTTTAGTTGATCGATCGAAGGGATGAGAGAGCGAGATGCGCCGGGAGTGCTCTCGCTGCAAGTTATTAACGGCGAAAGAGAGTCGGACGGATTATGTGTATTAGATGCAGGGTTAGCTTCCATCAATTCGGGTAAAGTCGGTAGTTCATGAGAATCTTCAGCCGGATCAGCCGGTTTACGCTTGCTGAAAGTACTGCGTATAAGGCAAGCTCATAGGGCCATGATCTGGCGAAATAGTGAAATCAGCGTTTCGCAGTTGTGTCGTGTGGTTGATAGAAGGTGGCGAGGAAGGATGATCCGATTCACGATTAATAGGCGCAGAAGGTGCAAGGGATGCTGCAGAAGGTGCAACGATTGGCCAGTGTCCTGCATCCGTCCACGAAAGCTGTTGCAGAGGATGTTACGGACGCAGGATCACCAGTGCCTCACCTATTAAAATGTATTAAAATTAATGAATAGAAACTACAAAAAAGGTGTCACGCCTTCAGCTGGCGATTTATATGCTACCATTTTTTAACCCTAAATCCTCTTTGCAACGATATTTTTCTATGATTTTTCAAGAGTATGAGTGCCATACTCCAATAAAAAAAAACTCAAAAATTCATGTGGTAATGGTCTATTGGTCTAGTACATTGTAAATGCATATTTGGATAGCCAAACAAAAAAAAAATTCTCATTTGTACTTTTATATTTTTAGAGCAGAGTTAGCAATTCATTTGTTTGTTCAATCATGTATACGAGAAGTGAAAGCCACGACACAAAGTTTGTGTGAATTCCTGTTTCACAGATACATAAAAATAGCCTGAAATTCAAGTGTCCGATAATGATTATCCTGTACTTGCTTATTTATAGACTTTTCGTCCTTGCAACCCAACTAGCCAGGTCGAACTCCAGCTTCCAATAAAGGCTGAAAACAATCATCAAGGTGCATTTTGCGGAAGTGATATTCCACCAAATACTGATTCAAGTGCGTAATGCGGTGTGTGCCTTTTTTCTTGAGGAAATCTTTAAGCCAACGCCATAGATTTTCGACTTTTTGCGTATGAATGAACTTATTGTCGGGATGAACGAAATTTTTTGAATGGTTTACCATGCCATGGCTGTACCCAACCTCGGCTAACGAAACATATCCTCCCCAAGAGTCGGTTAGGATTGCTGTGCCATCATCTACGTTGTCGTATATTAACCGAGTCAACGTATCAGCGTTCCGATGCTCTACTCGCTGCAGAAAAATTTCGTTCGTCTCCCGACAAATTCCACCAACCAACCACTCTCGGTCACTCTCTGTGCGAGTGAGCCGTCCACGGTTATATTTTCGTGAGGTAATTTTCATCTCATCGATTTCGACTGTCTTGCCCGGGCCGCCAATTTTTGATGGCGCCAGCATTGCGACAACATCGAAAAGGAGGAGGCGTTTATTACGGAAATGGTCAATTCATTTATTTTATTTTATTTATTTTTATTTTATTAATTGCTCGGCCACGTTGGGTTACAGCAATAGTGCTTACTGACTATAGTATACAATTATTCACGAAGGAGTAGGAAGGAGTTTATGGTACGGAAAAGAAGCGAAGACGCGATCGGTAGACAGGATAGGAGAGGACAGCAGGAAGGGAAGGCGGAAGTGATTACATTAGTAAACGCTGCTACAGCTTGATTTATGTCATCATCAGTAAAGCACCAATCGGTACCGGCTAAAATATGATGAAGCTTTTGGTAGTCCAGTTTCCTAAAATTGAACATACGAGCCGTAGATATTCGTTGAGAGGATGCTGGGCGAGAGTGCGTAAGGAGCACACTTGTCTCATGAGCAGGATGATGATTGTCTAGCGCGACGAGTGGAACAGGTGAAGCTATGACGGGGGAGCAGCGCTCCAAGAAGGCATAGCATTGGCATCATTGGCAAATAGAAGGTCCAATTGACTTCCGCGTATATTTTTTATGCCAGATAATTGCGGCAAACCGTTTACCGACATTCCATCAAGCAGAGAAACATTTTCACGAGATACACCAGTAGGAATGAAGTGATTAACCCACGATGCAAACACATCCATATCAAGCTCAGATAGACAGAGAGGCGTAACTCGTCTAGTTTTGTGCGCAATCCTCATACTTTTTGATAGTAGATGTTTAGTTGATCGATCGAAGGGATGAGAGAGCGAGATGCGCCGGGAGTGCTCTCGCTGCAAGTTATTAACGGCGAAAGAGAGTCGGACGGATTATGTGTATTAGATGCAGGGTTAGCTTCCATCAATTCGGGTAAAGTCGGTAGTTCATGAGAATCTTCAGCCGGATCAGCCGGTTTACGCTTGCTGAAAGTACTGCGTATAAGGCAAGCTCATAGGGCCATGATCTGGCGAAATAGTGAAATCAGCGTTTCGCAGTTGTGTCGTGTGGTTGATAGAAGGTGGCGAGGAAGGATGATCCGATTCACGATTAATAGGCGCAGAAGGTGCAAGGGATGCTGCAGAAGGTGCAACGATTGGCCAGTGTCCTGCATCCGTCCACGAAAGCTGTTGCAGAGGATGTTACGGACGCAGGATCACCAGTGCCTCACCTATTAAAATGTATTAAAATTAATGAATAGAAACTACAAAAAAGGTGTCACGCCTTCAGCTGGCGATTTATATGCTACCATTTTTTAACCCTAAATCCTCTTTGCAACGATATTTTTCTATGATTTTTCAAGAGTATGAGTGCCATACTCCAATAAAAAAAAACTCAAAAATTCATGTGGTAATGGTCTATTGGTCTAGTACATTGTAAATGCATATTTGGATAGCCAAACAAAAAAAAAATTCTCATTTGTACTTTTATATTTTTAGAGCAGAGTTAGCAATTCATTTGTTTGTTCAATCATGTATACGAGAAGTGAAAGCCACGACACAAAGTTTGTGTGAATTCCTGTTTCACAGATACATAAAAATAGCCTGAAATTCAAGTGTCCGATAATGATTATCCTGTACTTGCTTATTTATAGACTTTTCGTCCTTGCAACCCAACTAGCCAGGTCGAACTCCAGCTTCCAATAAAGGCTGAAAACAATCATCAAGGTGCATTTTGCGGAAGTGATATTCCACCAAATACTGATTCAAGTGCGTAATGCGGTGTGTGCCTTTTTTCTTGAGGAAATCTTTAAGCCAACGCCATAGATTTTCGACTTTTTGCGTATGAATGAACTTATTGTCGGGATGAACGAAATTTTTTGAATGGTTTACCATGCCATGGCTGTACCCAACCTCGGCTAACGAAACATATCCTCCCCAAGAGTCGGTTAGGATTGCTGTGCCATCATCTACGTTGTCGTATATTAACCGAGTCAACGTATCAGCGTTCCGATGCTCTACTCGCTGCAGAAAAATTTCGTTCGTCTCCCGACAAATTCCACCAACCAACCACTCTCGGTCACTCTCTGTGCGAGTGAGCCGTCCACGGTTATATTTTCGTGAGGTAATTTTCATCTCATCGATTTCGACTGTCTTGCCCGGGCCGCCAATTTTTGATGGCGCCAGCATTGCGACAACATCGAAAAGGAGGAGGCGTTTATTACGGAAATGGTCAATTCATTTATTTTATTTTATTTATTTTTATTTTATTAATTGCTCGGCCACGTTGGGTTACAGCAATAGTGCTTACTGACTATAGTATACAATTATTCACGAAGGAGTAGGAAGGAGTTTATGGTACGGAAAAGAAGCGAAGACGCGATCGGTAGACAGGATAGGAGAGGACAGCAGGAAGGGAAGGCGGAAGTGATTACATTAGTAAACGCTGCTACAGCTTGATTTATGTCATCATCAGTAAAGCACCAATCGGTACCGGCTAAAATATGATGAAGCTTTTGGTAGTCCAGTTTCCTAAAATTGAACATACGAGTCGTAGATATTCGTTGAGAGGATGCTGGGCGAGAGTGCGTAAGGAGCACACTTGTCTCATGAGCAGGATGATGATTGTCTAGCGCGACGAGTGGAACAGGTGAAGCTATGACGGGGGAGCAGCGCTCCAAGAAGGCATAGCATTGGCATCATTGGCAAATAGAAGGTCCAATTGACTTCCGCGTATATTTTTTATGCCAGATAATTGCGGCAAACCGTTTACCGACATTCCATCAAGCAGAGAAACATTTTCACGAGATACACCAGTAGGAATGAAGTGATTAACCCACGATGCAAACACATCCATATCAAGCTCAGATAGACAGAGAGGCGTAACTCGTCTAGTTTTGTGCGCAATCCTCATACTTTTTGATAGTAGATGTTTAGTTGATCGATCGAAGGGATGAGAGAGCGAGATGCGCCGGGAGTGCTCTCGCTGCAAGTTATTAACGGCGAAAGAGAGTCGGACGGATTATGTGTATTAGATGCAGGGTTAGCTTCCATCAATTCGGGTAAAGTCGGTAGTTCATGAGAATCTTCAGCCGGATCAGCCGGTTTACGCTTGCTGAAAGTACTGCGTATAAGGCAAGCTCATAGGGCCATGATCTGGCGAAATAGTGAAATCAGCGTTTCGCAGTTGTGTCGTGTGGTTGATAGAAGGTGGCGAGGAAGGATGATCCGATTCACGATTAATAGGCGCAGAAGGTGCAAGGGATGCTGCAGAAGGTGCAACGATTGGCCAGTGTCCTGCATCCGTCCACGAAAGCTGTTGCAGAGGATGTTACGGACGCAGGATCACCAGTGCCTCACCTATTAAAATGTATTAAAATTAATGAATAGAAACTACAAAAAAGGTGTCACGCCTTCAGCTGGCGATTTATATGCTACCATTTTTTAACCCTAAATCCTCTTTGCAACGATATTTTTCTATGATTTTTCAAGAGTATGAGTGCCATACTCCAATAAAAAAAAACTCAAAAATTCATGTGGTAATGGTCTATTGGTCTAGTACATTGTAAATGCATATTTGGATAGCCAAACAAAAAAAAAATTCTCATTTGTACTTTTATATTTTTAGAGCAGAGTTAGCAATTCATTTGTTTGTTCAATCATGTATACGAGAAGTGAAAGCCACGACACAAAGTTTGTGTGAATTCCTGTTTCACAGATACATAAAAATAGCCTGAAATTCAAGTGTCCGATAATGATTATCCTGTACTTGCTTATTTATAGACTTTTCGTCCTTGCAACCCAACTAGCCAGGTCGAACTCCAGCTTCCAATAAAGGCTGAAAACAATCATCAAGGTGCATTTTGCGGAAGTGATATTCCACCAAATACTGATTCAAGTGCGTAATGCGGTGTGTGCCTTTTTTCTTGAGGAAATCTTTAAGCCAACGCCATAGATTTTCGACTTTTTGCGTATGAATGAACTTATTGTCGGGATGAACGAAATTTTTTGAATGGTTTACCATGCCATGGCTGTACCCAACCTCGGCTAACGAAACATATCCTCCCCAAGAGTCGGTTAGGATTGCTGTGCCATCATCTACGTTGTCGTATATTAACCGAGTCAACGTATCAGCGTTCCGATGCTCTACTCGCTGCAGAAAAATTTCGTTCGTCTCCCGACAAATTCCACCAACCAACCACTCTCGGTCACTCTCTGTGCGAGTGAGCCGTCCACGGTTATATTTTCGTGAGGTAATTTTCATCTCATCGATTTCGACTGTCTTGCCCGGGCCGCCAATTTTTGATGGCGCCAGCATTGCGACAACATCGAAAAGGAGGAGGCGTTTATTACGGAAATGGTCAATTCATTTATTTTATTTTATTTATTTTTATTTTATTAATTGCTCGGCCACGTTGGGTTACAGCAATAGTGCTTACTGACTATAGTATACAATTATTCACGAAGGAGTAGGAAGGAGTTTATGGTACGGAAAAGAAGCGAAGACGCGATCGGTAGACAGGATAGGAGAGGACAGCAGGAAGGGAAGGCGGAAGTGATTACATTAGTAAACGCTGCTACAGCTTGATTTATGTCATCATCAGTAAAGCACCAATCGGTACCGGCTAAAATATGATGAAGCTTTTGGTAGTCCAGTTTCCTAAAATTGAACATACGAGTCGTAGATATTCGTTGAGAGGATGCTGGGCGAGAGTGCGTAAGGAGCACACTTGTCTCATGAGCAGGATGATGATTGTCTAGCGCGACGAGTGGAACAGGTGAAGCTATGACGGGGGAGCAGCGCTCCAAGAAGGCATAGCATTGGCATCATTGGCAAATAGAAGGTCCAATTGACTTCCGCGTATATTTTTTATGCCAGATAATTGCGGCAAACCGTTTACCGACATTCCATCAAGCAGAGAAACATTTTCACGAGATACACCAGTAGGAATGAAGTGATTAACCCACGATGCAAACACATCCATATCAAGCTCAGATAGACAGAGAGGCGTAACTCGTCTAGTTTTGTGCGCAATCCTCATACTTTTTGATAGTAGATGTTTAGTTGATCGATCGAAGGGATGAGAGAGCGAGATGCGCCGGGAGTGCTCTCGCTGCAAGTTATTAACGGCGAAAGAGAGTCGGACGGATTATGTGTATTAGATGCAGGGTTAGCTTCCATCAATTCGGGTAAAGTCGGTAGTTCATGAGAATCTTCAGCCGGATCAGCCGGTTTACGCTTGCTGAAAGTACTGCGTATAAGGCAAGCTCATAGGGCCATGATCTGGCGAAATAGTGAAATCAGCGTTTCGCAGTTGTGTCGTGTGGTTGATAGAAGGTGGCGAGGAAGGATGATCCGATTCACGATTAATAGGCGCAGAAGGTGCAAGGGATGCTGCAGAAGGTGCAACGATTGGCCAGTGTCCTGCATCCGTCCACGAAAGCTGTTGCAGAGGATGTTACGGACGCAGGATCACCAGTGCCTCACCTATTAAAATGTATTAAAATTAATGAATAGAAACTACAAAAAAGGTGTCACGCCTTCAGCTGGCGATTTATATGCTACCATTTTTTAACCCTAAATCCTCTTTGCAACGATATTTTTCTATGATTTTTCAAGAGTATGAGTGCCATACTCCAATAAAAAAAAACTCAAAAATTCATGTGGTAATGGTCTATTGGTCTAGTACATTGTAAATGCATATTTGGATAGCCAAACAAAAAAAAAAATTCTCATTTGTACTTTTATATTTTTAGAGCAGAGTTAGCAATTCATTTGTTTGTTCAATCATGTATACGAGAAGTGAAAGCCACGACACAAAGTTTGTGTGAATTCCTGTTTCACAGATACATAAAAATAGCCTGAAATTCAAGTGTCCGATAATGATTATCCTGTACTTGCTTATTTATAGACTTTTCGTCCTTGCAACCCAACTAGCCAGGTCGAACTCCAGCTTCCAATAAAGGCTGAAAACAATCATCAAGGTGCATTTTGCGGAAGTGATATTCCACCAAATACTGATTCAAGTGCGTAATGCGGTGTGTGCCTTTTTTCTTGAGGAAATCTTTAAGCCAACGCCATAGATTTTCGACTTTTTGCGTATGAATGAACTTATTGTCGGGATGAACGAAATTTTTTGAATGGTTTACCATGCCATGGCTGTACCCAACCTCGGCTAACGAAACATATCCTCCCCAAGAGTCGGTTAGGATTGCTGTGCCATCATCTACGTTGTCGTATATTAACCGAGTCAACGTATCAGCGTTCCGATGCTCTACTCGCTGCAGAAAAATTTCGTTCGTCTCCCGACAAATTCCACCAACCAACCACTCTCGGTCACTCTCTGTGCGAGTGAGCCGTCCACGGTTATATTTTCGTGAGGTAATTTTCATCTCATCGATTTCGACTGTCTTGCCCGGGCCGCCAATTTTTGATGGCGCCAGCATTGCGACAACATCGAAAAGGAGGAGGCGTTTATTACGGAAATGGTCAATTCATTTATTTTATTTTATTTATTTTTATTTTATTAATTGCTCGGCCACGTTGGGTTACAGCAATAGTGCTTACTGACTATAGTATACAATTATTCACGAAGGAGTAGGAAGGAGTTTATGGTACGGAAAAGAAGCGAAGACGCGATCGGTAGACAGGATAGGAGAGGACAGCAGGAAGGGAAGGCGGAAGTGATTACATTAGTAAACGCTGCTACAGCTTGATTTATGTCATCATCAGTAAAGCACCAATCGGTACCGGCTAAAATATGATGAAGCTTTTGGTAGTCCAGTTTCCTAAAATTGAACATACGAGCCGTAGATATTCGTTGAGAGGATGCTGGGCGAGAGTGCGTAAGGAGCACACTTGTCTCATGAGCAGGATGATGATTGTCTAGCGCGACGAGTGGAACAGGTGAAGCTATGACGGGGGAGCAGCGCTCCAAGAAGGCATAGCATTGGCATCATTGGCAAATAGAAGGTCCAATTGACTTCCGCGTATATTTTTTATGCCAGATAATTGCGGCAAACCGTTTACCGACATTCCATCAAGCAGAGAAACATTTTCACGAGATACACCAGTAGGAATGAAGTGATTAACCCACGATGCAAACACATCCATATCAAGCTCAGATAGACAGAGAGGCGTAACTCGTCTAGTTTTGTGCGCAATCCTCATACTTTTTGATAGTAGATGTTTAGTTGATCGATCGAAGGGATGAGAGAGCGAGATGCGCCGGGAGTGCTCTCGCTGCAAGTTATTAACGGCGAAAGAGAGTCGGACGGATTATGTGTATTAGATGCAGGGTTAGCTTCCATCAATTCGGGTAAAGTCGGTAGTTCATGAGAATCTTCAGCCGGATCAGCCGGTTTACGCTTGCTGAAAGTACTGCGTATAAGGCAAGCTCATAGGGCCATGATCTGGCGAAATAGTGAAATCAGCGTTTCGCAGTTGTGTCGTGTGGTTGATAGAAGGTGGCGAGGAAGGATGATCCGATTCACGATTAATAGGCGCAGAAGGTGCAAGGGATGCTGCAGTAGTGGGTCGCCAAACATTGACGGAGCGGGGATTTAGGTCGATGAACTCCTTAAAAGAGATCCCGCGAGGCCAGGTTGAATCAGCCAAAGCAATAGCCCGGTGCGAATCCGGTACACCAATTTTAAAAGATACGTAGGAGAGCGTAGAAAGATTTCGGTCGCGTCGTACAAGGCTATATACCAAGATGTCGTCTGTCCCTATGTTAGAACAGGCCATTTCGCGGATCGCTTCAATCGGAGTATCAGGAGCAATACGGGAGATAAAGACCCAAGTACGGGGTGGGCGTTCAGGAACGGACGTAATATTATTGCAGGACAACCCTGTGCCCGATGAAAGCATAGCGCGTGTAACGGTATTGGTAGGCGATGGGTCGGGAGAGCGATCCAACAATCGACGTTTAGAAGGATTCTCACCAACAGCTTGATGGGTGAGCTTAGAGGCCGCAACTGGAATCGTGGTCGTTGAGTGCGTAGCAGGAATCGCAGAATGGTGAGCACTCGATGTAGTGGTATGCGTGGCAAGATGAGAGTTGAGCTTGTTCATTAGTGAGTTTAACGAAGTGAGAAGCTCACGGTGCATGAGATCAAGCTCCTTGATGCCATGCTTAACTTCATCAAGCGTTGTGAGAAGTGGAGTCTGTGAGTAGTTGCGTTCCATTGAGTGAGAAGCAGTAAGTGAGTCGATGAAATCTTTCACGGAACGAATTGACGATGCTGATTCCTGTTTCATAAAAGCTATCTCGTTTCTAAAACAATCCAGTGAAGAGGAAAGTTCAAGTCGCAAGCCAGCTGATGCCGCCTGCACAGAACGTGAGGAATCGCGGAAATCGGACTGCAACGATTCCAACAGGTAGGCAGCGTCACGAGAAAGGCCGTGCGAGAAGCGTAAAGTGTCAACGGCCCGCAAACGCTGAGCACAATCCGCGCAAGCCCAGAATAAATTTTGTGACTTCTTAAAATCACGCAGGAGTGGGGTTGAAAGTCCAATGCACTTATCGTGGTAATAGTGTTCACGAAGACCGAAGCACGGAATTGGATCGTTGCTAATAGCACCTTCACATTTCTTACAGATCACAGACGCCATCGCAAAATAGACCAAAGTTCGACTGAACAGTGAGTGATCACAACAACCGCAGGCGGATTGCAATGTTTATATGTTGAACCGTACAATTCACAGGTGCCGCACAAATTTGTGATACGTGAACGCGCGAGTGTAAATTAACCGAACTAAAACAATTCAAGCCTTAATCAACAAGAAAATCGCGGTAAAAAATCAACTTGGAAATAGGAGAGTGAGAGAGCACAACCAGCCGCTTTGAGTGACAAGTGCAAAAAAAAGTCAATTACCGTTATCTTGCTGAGCTGCAGCTGCTTCACCACTTCTGCCACGCTGACATTCATACTCCACAGGTACAGCAACAGGACCTCCTGCATCAGTGTAAGTCTGGATCCTTCAAAGAAAGATCCAGCACGGACACTGACTTCCGCGTTTTTGCACATACGTCCTGTGCACACCCACTTGCAGCGATCCTTCGTCCCCTTTACGTTTTTACGCATCGGCTGCTCGCACTTCCGGCACAGCTGAACAGCCTGCAATAGCTTATGGTCTATAAGCCATTCGACTGCTGCAACAGGCTCATGCAGCTTAAGCACCAGTTAGCGCGTGGCCACGGAGCTGAAAAAATGTTGAAAATTTTTTCAACTTTGTCAAAATTGCTTGTCAACTGCAAAAAAGAGCTTTTCTCGTGGCCGCACCAAAAATAAACACATTGTAGACAAACAGAGACCGAACTGTCATGTGTAGGCATTAAACGTCAATTGACACATATGTACATACCTTTGCATTTATACAAATGTCAAAAAGATGTGAACTGTCAACAAAAATAATAAAGAAGTCAATTCACGCTGAACTGTTAACAGAAAAACACGTGAATCTGTGTCTGCTGTCCTTACGTCCTTATGTCCCTACGTTCAGCTCGCCTCCTACATCTCAGAAGTGGGATACGATAACTAGATAAAATTCCACGCAGTTTCTGTATTTGTGATTGTGTTTGAAAGCCTGCGGTTCGAAATGCCAACGAAAGAGGAAATGCTGTGCGCGCTCGAGTACGCCAAGGTAAATGTACCACCGACTGCTACAATTTCACAATTACGTGAATTGTACAATGCAAACGTTGGAAATATCGATGAACCAGGCGTGTTAAGCGATGTTCCCGCGGATATTGAAACCCCGAAAGCAGAAGGCAATTTAGCATTGCCAACCGAGCTGGTCAATGCTGAGAACAATGGCGCCGCCATTTTGCGTAGTGCTGTAAGGCATGCTGAGAACAATGCGGTATCGCATGATTCAACTTTAGTCGGAACCCTAGAAAACGTCACACATTTGGTTCCAAACCCAATAAACACCGCTCCAAGTGTACATGAAGAGATAGAACTTCTCAAGAAAAAACTCGAAATACTTGAACTAAAGCAGCGAATTAGTCTCCTCGAAGCTCCGGTTGTTACACATACAACGCAACAACCGTTATTCATCAAGTTCAATGAATTTGTCGATGTATTCAGCGGTGATAAAAGAGAGCATGTTGAGCGATGGTTCAAGGAACTTGAGCGTGCATTTCTTCCCTATCGCATGGATGATACTATGAAGTTCCACAGTACACGCCAATTGCTTACCGGTACTGCTGCTTTGTTTGCTAAATCCCTAGACGTTACAACATATCATGAGTTGTAAAACCATCTGATACAAAATTTCGGCACAACCACATCTTTAGAGAGTGTGTACAAGTAACTGAGAGGACGACGACTTGCACGAAACGAACCCGTCATAAGGTATATTTTGGACATGCAAGCTATGGCATGCGATGTACCCATCCCAGAAATGGATTTAATTAATATTATCATCGATGGAATCGGTGATCCCATCAACGAGGCATGGATTAGATTTTCTGCAAAATCTATGGGCGATTTAAAACAACTGCTGAAAAGATATGAGGAGATTCGTCCACGTAATGCTGCCACACCATCATCATCAGGGTCCATCTGCCAGCCGTTGGGATCATCAAGCAACCAACAAAGTGAAGTAAGATGCTACAACTGTTCGAAATTCGGGCATTATAAAAGTTCCTGCCCAATGCCGCGTAGACCACCAGGATCGTGCTTCAAATGTCACCAAGCTGGACACGCTGCTCGTAATTGCCCGAACAACATAATCATTCCATCGGCAGCAGCTCATCACTCAGTTCAGGATAACGTACAGCAGGAAACATTTAATACGGATCTAGAAGAATTTCAACAGGTGAGTGTTGCCTTCAAAGATCAAAAAGGTCAGAGTAGTGTGATGACATGCATACGTTCTCTTCTCGATACAGGAAGCCCAGTGAGCTTTATAGATTCTGCTGTAGTGCCCAAAACTCTTTTGCAACCACCTTCAATTTCACTATATCAGGGACTCGGAAACCAGAGATTAGTCGTCTGTGGTGAGGTGTTATGCCAAGTCAAGTTTCAGAAGAATCAATTAGAACATCCATTTATTATCCTACCCAGTGAAAGTATTGCTTGGCCGATGATCATAGGTCGTGATCTATTAAAAAAATGTAATATTTTTCTTTGTCAACGCAATTTAAACAATGAATTCAATAAAGAAAATCTCACTCCTAACAGCAATGTATGCATGTCTTCACCTGCTCACAGTATTTCGTTGGCTCAATATACACTAGAATCAATACCGACTAAGCTAGAAAGACTATGTCCTGAAGAGTATCATGACAGTCAAAGTGAGGCATTTGCAGAAATTTGTGCTATTGATTTACCTGACGTGAATGAAGTGGAAGAATTAAAAATAGGCAAACATATTAGTAGCGATGAAAATACTGCTCTATTAAGTTCCATTCATCAAAATTACATTAATTACCCGCCTGATAAAATCATTTCACCCGATCATAGAATGAAAATCAGTCTTATTCATGATATGCCTCTATATACAAAACCTCGCCGATTGTCTTACGGAGAACGGAATCAAGTACGAGAAATAGTAAATGATCTTTTAGAAAAAAAAATTTAGTCCCAGTAATTCGCCATATGCCTCGGCACTTGTTTTAGTTAGAAAGAAGAACGGTGAAATCCGTATGTGTATTGATTACAGACCTCTTAATAAAATTACGATCCGAGATAATTTCCCCCTGCCGTTGATCGAGACATGTCTAGAGCATTTGAGTAATAAACGAGTTTTTTCTCTGCTGGATCTAAAAAGCGGCTTTCACCAAGTAAAAATGCACGAGGATTCCACCAAGTATACTTCCTTTGTGACTCCTGATGGTCAGTATGAGTATCTTAAAATGCCTTTCGGATTGAAAAATGCTCCTTCTGAGTTTCAACGTTTCATCAACACGATACTCCGGGAATTTATCGAAGCAGATAAACTAGTTGTATATCTAGACGATATTATAATTGCTTCAACGGATTTTAAGTCCCATTTGAACACACTTAGTGCCGTCCTTAGAAAAATACGACATAACGGATTGGAGCTTCGACTAGACAAATGTCAGTTTGCTCAACAAGAACTGGATTACTTGGGGTATAGAGCAAATTCATGTGGAATACGCCCTAGCGATAGGCATATAACGGCTATAAAAAATTATCCTATGCCAACAAATACCAAACAAGTACGAAGGTGCTTGGGACTTTTCTCCTATTTTCGCAAATTTGTCCCTTCCTTTTCCAACATAGCAAAACCCTTGACCAATTTATTGCAAAATGATAAGCGGTTTGAGTTTGATTCATCATGTGAAGAAGCATTCTGTTCGCTACGTGACAAACTTATACAGTCTCCTGTCTTGGCAATTTTTGATCCGAAGCGTGAAACGGAACTACACTGCGATGCCAGTTCTTCTGGTTTTGGAGCAGTTCTATTACAAAAACAAGATGATGGAAAATTCCATCCTCTAGCTTTTTTCTCTAAAAACACAACAAAAGATGAAGCTAAGCTTCACAGTTATGAATTGGAAACGCTTTCTATTATATACGCATTAAAACGATTTCACGTTTATGTCCACGGAATTCCGATAAAAATCATCACAGACTGTAATTCACTTGTAGAAACCCTTCAAAATCGTAATTCCTCTGCAAAAATTGCTCGATGGTCGCTTTTTCTCGAAAATTATGAATACTCCATCCAACATCGTTCTGGTGCTTCAATGTGTCATGTCGATGCCCTGAGCAGACTGCAAGCTAGTTGTGCTGTTCATGAAATTGATTTAGATTTTCAATTGCAATTAGCTCAAGCGAGAGATCGTGCTATTGAACAGATGAAGTCCAAGTTGGAGCTAGGAGCTGTTGATGGTTATACGTTGCAAGATGGATTAGTGTATCTAGAATCTCCAACCAAGGGACTTCAACTGTATGTGCCTCATGAGATGATAGATAACATCATTCGACATACCCATGAAAAGATCGGCCACTTAGCAGTAGATAAGACATGTGACAAAATAAGCAATCATTACTGGTTTCCTTGTATGAAGCCTCGAGTGGAACATTTTATAAGAAATTGCTTGAAATGTATTGTATATTCCGCCCCTCCCCGCATCAATAATAGAAATCTGCATAGCATCCCCAAGGAAGGAACACCATTTGATACACTTCATATTGACCATTTGGGTCCCTTGCCATCAGTGAGGTCGCAGAGAAAGTATATTTTGGTGGTCATCGACGCTTTTACAAAATTTACTAAAATTTATGCTACTCGCTCTACAAATGCTCAAGAAGTCTGTAACATTCTCAATCAATATATGTCTTATTACAGTCGTCCGAAGCGAATTATTACCGATCGAGCAACATGCTTTACTTCCAATCTTTTTGAAAATTTTCTTGAAAATAATGGCATTAAACACGTCTTAAATGCAACATGTTCACCTCAAGCGAATGGACAGGTCGAACGAGTTAACCGCATTCTTCGCCCAATTCTTAGTAAACTCTCAAATAGTCCTGATCATTCTGATTGGAGTTCACATTTACGCGCAGCCGAATATGCATTGAATAATACCAAGCACGCGTCTACAAATTTTGCCCCTTCTATTCTCCTCTTTGGCGTCGAACAAAGAAGTCATGATGTTGATGAATTGACCGAGTTTCTTGATGAGAAAAAATATACCGATATAGCTCGAGACCTAGCTGAAAATCGTAATAAAGCATCAGAAAATATAAAAAGATCGCAAGAAATTAATGAAACCTACTTCTGTAAAAACCACAAACCCGCTCCCGAATTCGAAATAGGTGATTTTGTTGTAATAAGAAACGTTGACACCACCGTGAACCAAAACAAAAAGTTGATTCCAAAATTTAAAGGGCCATACATTGTACATAAGATTTTACCTAACGATCGCTATGTTATTAAGGATATAGAAGGTTGTCAGATAACCCAAATTCCATACGATGGAGTTTTAGAAGCTAATAAATTAAGAAAATGGATAGAACCTTCCGAGGTTATTGAGACCAACGAAACTTAACGGCAACATTCACTTAAAATTAGATTTAATTGAGGGCAATTAAATACTCAGGATAGCCGAGTTGTAGACAAACAGAGACCGAACTGTCATGTGTAGGCATTAAACGTCAAATGACACATATGTACATACCTTTGCATTTATACAAATGTCAAAAAGATGTGAACTGTCAACAAAAATAATAAAGAAGTCAATTCACGCTGAACTGTTAACAGAAAAACACGTGAATCTGTGTCTGCTGTCCTTACGTCCTTATGTCCCTACGTTCAGCTCGCCTCCTACAACATTAAAAATGTACGAATGACAAAAAGCTTTGCCTATTGCCAGTCATTTCGCGTGTCATTTCGCATACAGTGACGAAGCAAATATATATTTACGTTTTAATTTTCATGTTAAACACGGAACTTACGGTAAATTAAAATTAATGTCTATCTCAAGCATTATTGAGTTTTGCAATATAAAACATTTTAATAGCTTTGTGTGAAAGAAAATAGAAAATATATTTTGATACAGTTACATAAACAGCAAAGCACCTCTAACGTGTTTTATTTTGCAACACACTGTCGTTGTCAAATGACATTAACCAAGGATCTTTGAAGACATTTTCAATACAACAGCGCAATAAGTAAACGGTAAAAATGTAAGTCTAATATAAATACAACGTTATGGCGAGTATAATTTTACGAATATATCTTTATAGGGATGAAACGCAGATCATAGCAATAATGCATACACCGCAATATTCTGGAATTTTGGCAAGATTGTTGACTATGACCATAATGCGTCGCCGACGTATACTTCGATCCATTAGGCGCTGGTGGATGAGGCCTATAAGGGTTTAAAGAAACGAAGCAGGAGTCAGATTATTGAACACTTTAATGGAGGAGGAATCCAATTTTGCAACACTAAACTTGCTAAGAATGACGAAGCAAGACTTCGACCTTCTGCTTTCATGGACCGAACCCATAATTCGAATGCAGGATACAAATATGAGATTGGCTATTACTCCTAAAGAAAGGCTCTTAATAACTTTAAGATACCTTGCGACAGGTGATAGCTTTGCAAGTCTTCATTATTTGTTCCAGGTAAGAAATAAAATAAAAATCAGCACAGTTCATAGCAAGTAGCAAGTTCATAATTTTATTTCAGGTGTCTGTTAGATCAATTGGTCGTATTATTCATCAAGTATGTAAGGCCATTATAACTGCACTTAGCGAATTTGTTCAGGTAAGCATGTGTTAAGCAACATAGTGTTACTGCAAAGTTCAATTTTATTTATATTTCATTTTTAATTCTAAATTATGAATTAATTCTAAGTTTAATTCATCAAACTTAATATTCACCTAAACGATCATTTATAATTCTTAGAAGTTGGTTGAAAGTTTCTTTTCTGTTTGAAGAGTCCATCAACTGTAGCAAGTTGCACAGCGCCCTTCCATACTTCAATACGTCTTCGTCATGGTTGTATGTATTTGCAAATACTTCCTAGACCTTCCCAAAAGTATTTTATCTTCTTTCGGCTGGAACTCTCTTCATCAATTGTAAAAATGCAGTAGACATTTCAACCGCTTCTGGATCTGTTATCTGCGATGTTTGATTGGTCAGATTCCTTAGCAATTGTACCAATTCTGCATCATTTTCAAGGAATTCAGCCATTTGTCTTGTTCTACCGTTTCTTACTTGCGCAGGTCGTCGATTTCGACGGTTTGATGGTTCGGAAGGCTGCAATCGGGATGTTTGTGAAACCGAAGATGGTGGAGTAGATGATTGTGTCCGAGCTTCCTGCGTTAACTGTTGTATGGATGGTTTGTTGTTTAGTATATTACTGATCGATATTCTTGTCGACGACTCCGACATAACTGGGTGTTGTGTGTTTTGTATTGGAGTATTTGGTAAAACCCCCAATTCAGCAGTTTGTTCTAAATTATCTGGCGTAATAGTATCCCTGACGTCTATTGGAGAATTTGGATCCAAAAATATAGGTATTTCTATGTCTGAAGTCTCTTGGTGTGATGTAAAAGGGTTTGGTGATGATGATGATGATGATGGCCAGTTCCTTCCCATCTGAAATATAATCAAAAGAAAAGCGATGATAGTTTTAATTGTTTCAAATATAGTTATATTTAATGAAAACATAGGTATAGTTATGGTTTCTATCACAATTTAACTAATAATGATGAAATTTTATTTTTAGATTCCATCTACACCGGAAGAATGGATGCAAATTTCTGATGAATTTCAAGAAAAATGGGGGTTTCCACATGTTATTGGGGCGATGGATGGACGACACATAGAAATAAGAAACGTAACTAACTAAATAACGTAACAGTGGAAGTGAATACTATAACTACAAGGATTTCCACAGTATTGTGCTATTAGCAATTGTAGATGCTAATTACAATTTTTTATATGCAGATGTAGGATGTCAAGGTCGTATATCTGACGGTGGTGTTTTTAAAAATTGTGCTATATATCCCCAATTCGAAAATAATATTTTGAATCTCCCCGAGCCTCAAATTTTAAGTACGCCTTATGTGAAAAAAATGCCTTATGTTCTACTTGGAGACAAAACATTTGTTTTAAGCAAATATTGTTTACGACCCTTCAGTGGCACTCCTCCCAGCTGTCCAATCCAACGAAACTTCAATGTGTGCCACTCAAGATCTAGGGCAATCGTGGAAAACACTTTTGGCATTCATAACAGCCGATTTCGAGTTCTAGATAAATGTATACCTTTGGAACCAACACATGTAAAAGAAATTGTTCTCGCTACTGTATATTTGCACAGTTTTATTCGAGCTAGTCATTCGGGAGACTTATACCTCGCACAACGAACAGATGCACAAAATAATGGCGGGACAATTAACGGATCTTTGCGCTCCGAATCAAATTCAGCACCACCCATAACTAGATTAGCAGGTATTAGAATAAGACCTTCAAACGAACTCAATGATATGAGGATGCAATTTGCAAACTATCTGTTTAATCATTAAAGAACTATGTTTTCATTTTGTTAGTTTAGATGATTATGTATAAATGTTTGAATTAGAGTAATGCATGTACATATTGACACTTGAATATAAACGGAATAAAAAATGAACTACTACATAAGTGGAGTGCAATATTTTGAAGATGGATTTATCTAGACTACTGTTAAAAAATACGAAAACAAAAGTTAATCATTCACATTTTCTACACTATCTACTACAACTAAATACAGTTGAACGCTGTTTATCCGGGTTCGGATAATAAGAGTATGTTTTTTTTAATTTTTTCAAAACATATACCTTGCAAAGGATGCCAATTTTGTATTATGCTGTCATTTCTAAATAGCACAAATACACGGACAACCGTATGAAAGGTACCTGGATAAACGATGCTCCACTATATTTATGTTGAAATTGAGAAAATTACCGTTTCTCTGCTTTAGCCAATCATCAGAAGGATATCTGTCGAACTCCAGTCAAACATATACGGAATTGACGATTCGATGGGTTTGTGGATAGGTAATGGTCAGAGAATCGCCGCAAGTAGCAAGAAATTAGTTTTCTCAATTTTCTACTTGTTTGGGGTATTTATATGAGATATTGTTGTTTGTTGACAAGGATAATCATTATTTAATATTATTTGAAACATTTGGAATAAAATTGCAAGCGGCGATGCGGCAAATTAGCAAATGCTGTTAGGCCGTAAATATATTACGCGCGTTTCCGCGCCCGCATATAACGATCCATCCATGGAAATAGAATGTCATTCGATCGCGAAAACTCGGAAACGCAGAGATACCTCTACGGAACAGTTATACGCATTTGGACGTGCCCAGGGAAACGCGCGTGATGTATTAGCGGCATTATAAACTTCAATACCCATACAAAAGCATATGGCGAGTCTCTGACCGTTACCTTAGTTTTCCATTACTTACAGTTATGCGGTTTGAATAGTCCGAAAGAGCTGATGTAGATATACGATTAAAGAATCATTTGAATGTAATATTTTGAAATATTTTGATTATTCGTTATGCGGATGTAACTTTAACTTACGGTGTCCATTGTTGATGCAGTTTCCTTTACATGATGCATACAATGCATTGCTCTGTATGCAAACCATTTTGGTTTATATATGCTCGATGAAGCTGAAATTCAAATCAAACATCAAATATTATGGAATGTCGATGATAAATGAACAGTTACATACATGAACCAGTCACTTTACTTTTTTGTTCCTTTGCATGGTAGAAACGGAAAGAGCCACAAAGTGACTTCCATTTCCTCACCAAACAGTCGACAGGTGTATCTAAAATTACACTAATTTCACGCCATGCGTCATGCTGTTTGGTTTTATTTTGAAAGCCTGATTTTTTTCGGTTCCATATGCAGCTTCTTTCTTCGATCAAACTTATCATGAAAAGAATGGTATCTTGATCCATATCCACATTCTAAAACATAAACAACATTCATGGGTATTGTGGAAAAATTAAACACGGAAAAGGTAAACAAACCACTTACCACCGCTTCTTTTTTTGCTGTGTAGCTAATGGTTCCATTTCTTTTAACATTCGATGCACGGGATCACTATTTTTAAATAAACTTTCGTTCCTGCTTGCTGTTGTATTTACTATTGCGTAGATGGTGCTGTTAAACTGATGATGGAATGTTTTCTTTCTTGGGTGTTTTCTTTATATCAATTATGTTCTTGATGCAATTATTTTTCTTGAAAATATAATTCTAAGTTTTATTTTCTCAAATTCATATATGATTATATTTTTGGAAATTCATGAAAAACATAATTTATCTATTAAAATATAATATAAGACTAGAGAAAATATATAATAATCAAGATAAAGCAACAACCGCAAACATACAATAACCACAAACATGAGTTTTAATTTCCAAGTAACAAACCATAACCGCCCTGAATATGAAATTGTTTACATTTTTGAGCAAACGTCAAATTTTGTCACTTTTTGTCAACTTTTGTTAACTTTTTTTCCTGGCTGCTCCAGGTTAAAAAATTTTGACAAAAGCTCAAAAAAGTGACAAAAGCTCACATTTTGAAAAATTTGTCAGCATTTTGTCACTCCCGTGGCCTTTCGCTTATTGGGTAAAATTATAGCCTCCTCGACCCAAAACGTTTTTTTACACATAAATTATACCAGCATGTAGCTTCAACCCGCCACCGCTAGATGGCGTACGCGTTCACAAAAATTACACTACGGAGTACGATCTATGTAGCCCGGCCTTTAGATCGCGAACGGTACCTTCACGTGGGGTGTTATCTTGATTGAACACCTACCAGCATACGCATTATTATTATTTTACATTACGAGAATTTACAGTACTTCACCTAGAGCATCGCATATACTGTAAAAACTTTTTTTTATTCAGGAGTAAAATGTAAATGTAATGTAAAATGGAATGTAAAAACTTTTAAGGCCGGGCTACATTGATCGTACTCCTTAGTGTAATTTTTGTGAACGCGTACGCCATCTAGCGGCGGCGGGTTGAAGCTAGATGCTGGCATAATTTATCTGTCAAAAAACGTTTTGGGTCGAGGAGGCTATAATTTTACCCAATGATGGATAGAGATTGGAAGATGGTAAAAAATGTGGCCCAGCGCTTTGTATGAATGACGATTTGTCCAACAACAACAATTAACGGCCTACTTTGTTGCAATTTACGGACGTTTATCAACATTTCCTACGGCAAACAGGTAGCCTGGTCGAAACTTGATGAGACACCAAGTATGAATAATTTTGGCACTTAAATTATACCCACATCTAGCTTGCGCTGGTCGCCGCCAGATGCGCTAGTGAAAATCAAAATTACGCTTGCGAGTACGATCAATGTAGCCCGGCCTTTAAAAAGCATCAATTGCAATCAATTGCTGATTGTTGCCCATTTATTGGCATCGGTACAGAAAAAATTTAAGCAAATATTTCATTTCAGGGAACGGTCAGAACCTCGCCGCATGCGATTTTGCCGCAAGCTTTTGTATGGGATTTGGCGGCAAAACCGCATGCGGCGAGGTTCTGGCCGTTCCCTCACGAATCGACGGGGAAACGAATGTTATCTGTCAATTTTTAGTGCCTTCTCGCTCATACAGTGCCGAACAAGAAATATAACCGTTGTTTTTACTGTTACTTTTTATTTCAAATTTAAATGTTAATCCACTTAATTGTATGACACCTCCATTTTTCTAGTCTTCATTTTTGAAACTATGAAAAAAACTCTTATTTCTTTATCTACATTCATAACATTATCCACTATATGAAACAAATTAGTTGCATAAAAAAACAGGTTTGTTGTTTTTGTGTGTCACAATAGAAATAAAAATTTCCAAAGAATGAAAACCGCGCCATTCGATCTTCCGTTTTTTGTTTGTTTGGTGTGAAGTTAAACGAAAGACCGTGCAAAAATTGATAAAAATGCCTGTAAGTAATCTAAAACATGTCATTGTATATGGTCAACATACGGGTTAATACATTATTATTCACTGATTTAAGGACAAGCGCAAAACTACAACCAAACGACAGTTTGAGGTACTTATTGCCATGATTGAAGGTAGTGAAGGTGTAGCCGGTGATCGCATCGACCCGCTGCACAAAGCGATCGAAAACTTCTCAAAGTCAAACTGCAAACATATTTCACAGCGCATGCCTGTGAAATATTTCGCATTCAAAATGTTGCAAATTTATAAATGAAATATTGCGAAATTTTCAGCGCTGAAATTTTTCGATTGATACCCGCTGCGCAAAGCGATCGAAAACTTCTCAAACTCAAACTGCAAACATATTTCACAGCGCATGTCTGTGAAATATTTCGCATTCAAAATTGTTGCAAATTTATAAATGAAATATTTCGAAATTTACAGCGCTGAAATTTTTGGATTGAAATATTTCTTCGATTGGAATCCAAGCGTTTTCCCTGACATTTCTGCTCGCTTTTTCGATCGCTTCTGGCGGAAAGCGATCGAAAATCCGAGCTACAAAACTGCTCGATTTTGTCGTGCGGGGAAGGATCTTGTAACGGTAAAACTGACGGTAGTGACGGGGAGTGACGGTAAAACTCAACGAATTGGGACCCCCTATCAAAGATATATCGGGATGGAAAAAAGTAAATTACCACTATTTGATAAGTAATTTTTATAATGCATAACATAAACGTGTTTTACTATTTTAGGTCTAAATCTATATAAATCTGCTTTAAAAAAGAAGCTTTCATTTAATAATGCGGAATACATATCGACCGGAGGGAGACCGTGCTCCTTGCGCAATTTTAATGCCCTGGAGCAGAAAGTTATTCAAGTGCTCGATATGCAACGTTCAGTGGTGGGAACACCTAACGTACCACCAATGGGTCTAGCAGAAAGTGGAGATTCAATCGAAAATGAATGTTTGAATATCAGCCCAGAAGTAACAGAGCTCGTTACATCCGGAGCATGCAATCGGGACAGCGAACATCAACCAACTTCTGCTCAAATAATTGACCAAGAGGTTGAAATCGAAGAGGTACCTGTAACTACAGAACCAGCTCGTAACAGCAGGCGAAAGAGACGCACATTGGCGGAGCAAAACTTGATGGAGTTGCGTAAATTCAATGTAATTCAACAAAAAATACTCAACGTTAAAATCGAAAAACAAGAAACAAACAAAGCTAGGTTAGAAACTGAAAAAGAACATGCTAAATGAAAATTTGAACTAAAACAAAAGGCAATGGAAATGCAACATGAATTGGCAATGCAGGATTTTCGACTGAGGAAGGAAAAAAAGAAAAGGAGCTAGAGTTAAAATATGCTAAATTAGAGCAAATTAGTAACGCAAATCAGCCCAGGCATTAATTACTAAAATGCTTAAAAGTTTCATGGTTACCCGATTTTATGAATTAAAAAATATGCTCAGAATTCTCAAAACAAATGAATCATATTTGATGTTTCTATTTATTCAAACCATACTGAATTTCACCAAATTTAACTTTTTTGTGCAAAAAATAGCATTTATTTTTGTCCAATATCTTTTAATACACCTGTTCTCACTTTCCTCTGAATCTTTATCCGGTTGCTATGGATCGCAATCCATGAGAATGGATCGCAATCAACTACGTCTGAATCGTTTGCAACTACGTCTGAATCGTTTTCAGCTACGTTTGGATCGCTCTCAGCTACCTTTGGATTTTACGGTAGCTCGCGCAAATTTCGTTTTAGCGCACCGTTTATTTGGTGACCGCGGGACACATTTGCACCCCAAGGAAAGAACTAAACAATTAATGCATTCAATTATAAAATCTTATCGTATTTTTTATATGAAGCTTACATCACCATTCATACGTTTTTGGTTATTAGACCAAGTTTTCCAAACAAACCAGCACAATCTTCTTCTTTTTAGCGTAACGACCTACGTGGTCATTTAGTCTTGTTCAGGGTCTTTAGCCGGGTTCAGGGTTCGAGGTATAGCCGGATATTCCATCTTTAGAATGGAGGAAATCTGTTCTGATGCGTAGAAGCAGAAAAATCTGTCAAATGTTGTTCATAGCTCAAAAATGGGGTTTTAACACATATTCTCAATTGGGTTAAAACATAGAACAATACGAAATTGTTGCTTTTCAAATTGTCTGTCATGAGGAGAATCGTGAGGTACGCCGAATGGTCACTAAATAAACTTTGCGCCGCAACGAGATTTACGCGAGCTACCGTAAAATCCAAAGGTAGCTGAGAGCGATCCAAACGTTGCTGAAAACGATCCAAACGTAGCTGCAAATGATTCAGACGTAGTTGATTGCGATCCAATCTCATGGATTGCGATCCATAGCAACCGGATAACGATTCAGAGGAAAGTGAGAACAGGTGTAATTTGGTTGCAAACGACAGGGTTAATGCTTACGCTATTTTGACAGACTTTTATGTTATAACTCGTTTATTTTTACAACTTGTGGAACAGTAACACAAAGTATATTGTTTGTTTTAAAATGTTGTTCTTTTATAACAGTATAAACGTAGAAGCTGAGGCAAAGCATTTTCTTAACGTACTAGATGGTTTCTACCAAGGTTATTTGACTCTATACAGGTTACGACAGAGCGATTGAGAGGGTCACCATTTTGTAAACCTTGTTTACAATTTGTCTGTCAAAATCGACGCCGGTCAGCTGATGCTTGGAATAAACAACATAAATAAGATTGCAGAAGCTGAAACTAACGCTTCAAGTTTTTTTCATCCTATCACGTTCCATCGTTAATAGAATACGACTTCCTTGTTGACCTGTTCAATGCTGAGTAAGTTCTGCTGATTTGCCAAGGATAGCATCGCATTGTTTACCCAGTTCCGTTTGTTCTCCAGGTTTGAAATTGCAGTCACAGCTTCTGGGGACGAGGATTTATGCCATCTAGCAGCAGCATTGATAAAAAGGGTTAGAAATTATGCAGTCCTGAACGCGACCCTACTGCGATGTATGGGAAGCGGCGAGGCTCCATGCCGATTCGCCACAATCGTCGGGTTCAGGGTGATCGTCTATGCTGCTCCTGTTACAGTTCCGTATCGTAGCAAACGAATGTTCGTGATCCTGTCTTGTTCCAGTGGTAGAGAATTCATGCCAACTCGGGTGCAGCTTAATTTAAGTGCTAGAGCGAAAAGACGAGAGATAAATGTCGTCCCGGCAGTGTTAAACAACGGCGGGGGTCCATTTCATTTGTGCTCGAGTCAAGTACAATACAGAGGGAATATGATGTTTGAAGCATTTGTGGTGGGTACATAGGTGACATATATAGGTATGGGGATCATAGCTTACAAATTCCCACATTTGTGTGAGGCGAGTGCATTGCACGGCAGAAAAGAGAGTGTGTAAAAAGGTTGATCAAGTAGGTGCTCTCGGTAGGGGTGCACGGTGCTGCTGGTGTACGGCCCGTACAGTATGAGTATCAACATGTTTTGTACATAGTGTTTATTTAAATAATATTTTGTGATTGCGTAAATTGTTGTGACGAAAGTTATGAAAATTACACTTTGTCAACCTTATAGAGGGAAATCGTATTTGATAAATGCTTCCGACAAACACAAATATATTTGAAGTTTATTTTCTAATTATTATTGTTACAACGGGCTCGTTAAACATTAACTCATTTTTACCTCCTTCTCCTACTCCTTGGTCAGCGATCCAACAACTCAAGCACGTTCTTCCATACACACACTAGTGAAAGGCGGGGCAACTGGAACTCACCGGGTCGGAGCAATCCGAAACATCCCGGAGTCGTGCGGGTCCCGGAGACGTACAAATAGATGTAGTATGTGCAACGATTTCGTTAGATACGAGAAAGCATAAGCGATTCCGACCCATTGGTGCAGCGAGTACGGATCGGATATTGAACCTACTTTGATCTGACCCAAACTCGCTGTACCAACGGGTCGGAGCCGCTTATGCTTTCTTACAACTACTAATCATTCGAGTCAACTCGAAGTCCTTACTTCCTCGGGTCGGATTTGTTTCCGACTCCGATCTAGCACACCCGCTCCACTTGCGGGTTGGAATCATTGATGATGCATGATGTGCATTACCCTATGATGCGTTATCCTATTGCCTTTTTTTTCAACATACTATCATCGCTTGTTTTATTAATACTATCATCGTTATTTAGTACAAACATTTAAGCCCTCGTCCCAGTCCTACCCTGTGTCCCGCGAGGGATCTTGGAAAGGGATTGTTGTTTGCTCGGTGGAGGGGAAGGGGACCGTCCGCCCCGGCGTTCCTCTCTTTCCCGTCCACGCTGCTCTCTACGTCTCGCATAACGTCGGTTATTACGAGCGGCAACCACCTCCACTCTATGTGCCGTAATTTCCTCCAGCTCGGCCTCGCGCTGAGCCATATCCTCAGCTGAGCGATTGGCCCTTTCCGCATCCCAGGAACGCTGCAATTCCACAGTTATTTGTCGAGCGGCTACACAGATACGACTCCAGGTGGCTTGGTCTCGCAATATATGCTACTGAAGGGTATCTGGCCGAACCGGATCTGGGCCACCCTCGCCAAGCAGCTCCTGTCGGACACTAGCAAACATAGCACTCGAACATTACATGTTTTGCATCCTCTGGTACACCGACACACCATTGGCAGTCCGGGGACGACGAGAAACTCTTGATACAAAAGTACTCCCAAAAAAGCCATGTCCCGAGAGCACCTGTGCCAAATGGAATTACATGTCTCCATGTTTCCGTGTCTGCCAGGTTCCAATGTTGGCCAACACGCGATGAGCTCATGTCTTGGATTCTCACTTACTCGATTTCTCCCTTGTCACAACTGTTAATTTATCACAAAATTAGTAATTATAAAATTACAAAATAATTAAATAAATTAAAACTTACAATATTTAACACCAAACATTAAGGCCGGGCTACATTGATCGTACTCCTGAGTGTAATTTTTGTGAACGAGTACGCCATCTAGCGGCGGCGGGTCGAAGCTAGAGGCTGGTATAATTTATCTGTCAAAAAGTGTTTTGGGTCCAGGAGGCTATAATTTTACCCAATGATGGAAAGATGTTGGAAGATGGGGAAAATGTTGCCTAGCGCTTTGTATGAATGACGATTTATCCACCAACAACAATTAACGGCCTATTTTGTTGCAATTTATGGACGTTTATAAACATTTCATACGGCATACAAGTAGCCTGCTCGAAACTTGATGAGACACCAAGTATGAATAATTTTGACACATAAATTATACCGACATCTAGCTTGCGCTGGTCGTCGCCAGATGCGCTAGTGAAAATAAAAATTACACTTGCGAGTACGACCAATGTAGCCCGGCCTTTATACGATTGCACGATTGCAATCCAGACAAATTGTAAACAAATCAGTCCAATTGTAAACAAATCATTCCAATTGTAAACAAATCATTCCAATTTGTCTGTCAAAATTTTCATTCATTTTTTTATTGGAAATCGGCCAAAACGGGCTTTTGTCGTAACCTGTATAGACGCATGTTAGCATGTTCTTTTTCAGTTTCTAACCTAGCTTTGTTTGTTTCTTGTTTTTCGATTTTAACGTTGAGTATTTTTTGTAAATCACGTTGAATTTACGCAACTCAAACAAGTTTTGCTCCGCCAATGTGCGTCTCTTTTGCCTGCTGTTACGAGCTGGTTCTGTAGTTACAGGTACCTCTTCGATTTCAACCTCTTGGTCAATTATTTGGGCAGAAGTTGGTTGATGTTCGCTGTCCCGATTACATGCTCCGGATGTAACGAGCTCTGTTACTTCTGGGCTGATATTCAAACTTTCATTTTCGATTGAATCTCCACTTTCTGCTAGACCCATTGGTGGTACGTCAGGTGTTCCCACCACTGAACGTTGCATATCGAGCACTTGAATAACTTTCTGCTCCAGGGCATTTAAATTGCGCAAGGAGCACGGTCCCCCTCCGGTCGATATGTATTCCGCATTATTAAATGAAAGCTTCTTTTTTAAAGCAGATTTATAATCCGCCCAAACCTAAAATAGTAAAACTTGTTTATGTTATGCATTATACAAATGTAAAAATGCTGTTTTTTCTGCAACTAATTTGTTTCATATACAGTAGAACGTCGATTATCCGGGGGCGGTTTAACCGGCGGGCGGCTGAACCGTGCGCATAAATGTGACAGCTGTTCAAACGTACGGCGTACATTTGCAGCGATAGTCAAGTGGGCAACCAGTTTGTTGTGCAGCTTTGTAGTGTCTAGTGGTATTTTAGAAATAAATTTTTGTTCATGAACGGTTGTTAAACCTATAGTTTTTGATTAAAATAATATTCTACTAACGATTAATCGATTGATTCAAGGTGAATTAATCATAAAATTAGTGGATTTTATAATTGTATATGAATTTGACATTTCTTGGACCATTATCCGTGCAAATCGATTAACCGGCAACCGTCCGGTACCGAGCTACCCGGATAATCGTCGTTCTACTGTAGTGGATAATGTTATGAATGTAGATAAAGAAATAAGAGTTTTTTTTCATAGTTTAAAAAATGAAGACTAGGAAAATGGAGGTGTCATACAATTAAGTGGATTAACATTTAAATTTTAAATAAAAAGTAACAGTAAAAACAACGGTTATATTTCTTGTTCGGCACTGTATGAGCGAGAAGGCACTAAAAATTGACAGATAACATTCGTTTCCCCGTCGATTCGTGAGGGAACGGCCAGAACCTCGCCGCATGCGGTTTTGCCGCCAAATCCCATACAAAAGCTTGCGGCAAAATCGCATGCGGCGAGGTTCTGACCGTTCCCTGAAATGAAATATTTGCTTAAATTTTTTCTGTACCGATGCCAATAAATGGGCAACAATCAGCAATTGATTGCAATTGATGCTTTTTAAAAGTTTTTACATTCCATTTTACATTACATTTACATTTTACTCCTGAATAAAAAAAAGTTTTTACAGTATATGCGATGCTCTAGGTGAAGTACTGTAAATTCTCGTAATGTAAAATAATAATAATGCGTATGCTGGTAGGTGTTCAATCAAGATAACACCCCACGTGAAGGTACCGTTCGCGATCTAAAGGCCGGGCTACATTGATCGTACTCCGTAGTGTAATTTTTGTGAACGCGTACGCCATCTAGCGGTGGCGGGTTGAAGCTACATGCTGGTATAATTTATGTGTAAAAAAACGTTTTGGGTCGAGGAGGCTATAATTTTACCCAATGATGGATAGATGTTGGAAGATGGGGTAAAATGTTGCCAAGCGCTTTGTATGAATGACGCAAGGTCTTTGAAAGAGAACAGGTCGATGCGTTTAGAGTAAATTGACAAAAAGCCATGGGAAAATTTTGACAGTTTAATTGAACATTGGGCCTCATCGCGAACGAAAGTCGATAAAATTTATCCGATCGGTTAATTTGCTCGAATCCACTGGTGGAATTTATTTTCCACCGGTGGATAATTTTCTCCACCGGTGGATAATTTCTCCACCGGTGGATAACTCTTTCCGATTCGAGTAGCCATTGATTTTGCCTATCTGTCAATCACACTTTTGTTTACATTTAGAGGTGTTGTTTTGCGGAATGAATAAAATAGTAAATTTGGCTTATTTACGGACCATCTAGTGAAGAATCCACACCAGGCCTTAGACAGTACTGACTGTAGGCCTATTCAAACAATCCGGGTAAAGTGTAAAACGGGTTGTAGGCTGAACAAGTCTAGTTGAAACAAAATCGTATGAACTGGAGAACGAGGTTTGAATCCTTTCTGAACTTGCCACCTTCACTGACGCTTGTCCTGTGCCATATACCATGTGCGTCCATCAACTCCAGCCACCGCGAACGTTGGATCCGTGAACGTCCGTATTTTACGCCCTCGTGCAGAAATATATTGAAACAACGCGGTACACTTATTCCGTGCAATAAGGAGTGTCCGAAACCGCTCACGGTCTCTCGCCCTCGCCAGTCCATTATCCTGGCCTCAATGACTGACGCCTCCAAGTCTTCTGGCCACTTAAATTTAAACCTACTACGCCCTCTCCGCAATTGCGGATTTAACCGTAAGCGGACTGATTGGCCACAGGAGGCTCCGTGGATATCAAGTCCAGCATATATGGTGTGTACAGTAGTCTCATCGTGGACCTCCATGAACGATAGAGGCTCCATGGACGAAGAGACTAAAAGACTACAGGGGCCCATATATGAGGGATTCCGACCAATACCCCCGACCCCCCTAAGAAAAAAATTAAAGTGTATTTGATTCAAAGCCAAGAGATGAAATCTCCCCCCACCCCCTCTCCCTGCACAACACCTGGGACGATCGTTTCCATGCCTTGAACAAGGACCGTCCACTGAAGACTGGCGAGCTTGATACGACAATGAGTGTGCTTCCACACGTACGATGATGATTGCGTCAGATTTGATAAAAATAAAATAACTACGTTAAAATTGTAATGTATGTGATTCAGAAGAGAAGCTTTTGAAGTGTACATATTCGTTTAAATAGATGAACAAAAAAATTCATTGGGTGACACGTTTGTCACGAGGCGTGGAACATAGCGATGTGTGTGTCAATCTGAACACTCCCGGGCTATACCCTTCCATAAGCAACCCTGGGTTTTTGGGGATAGTCCGGAAGGTACAAGTAGACACGACACCTTCGATAGGTGCAAAACAACGCAAACGATTCCGACCGGAACTCGCCGCTCCAACGGATATGAGTTGCTTATAATTTCTTGTACCTAGTGATAATACTGGTCTTCCCAATCTCGTTGCATTTACGTGTCGGAACGGATTCTAATATGCCATAAGGCCATAACATAAGGTTGGATAAAAGAGAAGGATTAGCAGAAAAGGATTTTTTTTGTTTCTTATTTCTTAGCTTGAACTATAAAAACTAGATACCTGTTATAAACCTAAATTTATGTGTTTTGATTATTTATTTATAAAAACAGGTAAATTTATATTTTCTAAAAAATAATATTTTAGCTAAATCGAGTGATAAAACATCTTAAATAACTCAAACATCGATAAAACATCCATTTTTGCGAGCTGTGAAACATGGTTTTTAATATTATTTAGTTTTCCACTGTTATATCAACTGGGGTGGAGCAGTAGATATGGCTATCCGACTGAAATGGTTTTTTTTTTATATGAAGTTTTCAACTGCATATCCCACTGCTCGACTTTTTAACCACGTTGCTATGGCGGCAAACACCATTCCACTCCACTGCCAAACCGATCGGTTAGCGAAAATTCTGATTGAGAAAACGCAATTGGATAACATTGGAATTTTGCTAACCGATCGGCTAAATTATCCACTCCGTTATCGACTTTCGTTCGCGATGAGGCCCATTGTTTATGTTTAGCGATGGACGTTGCTATGGTGTGAATGAGAATTTTGTTCAGCATTTTGAACACATTTCCTGTTAGAATATTACACAATAAGAATCCAGTTAGAATATTACATGGCTGATACAATCCAAGGATATTTTTTATCATTCGTTGCCGGATTATAAGCAGAAGACGGTATACATATTGTACATGTATGTGCCGATACGATGTTTCATGTTACTCTCAGTGTTTAAATGAAAGTAAATAGGACTTCTGTTACCCAGTTGGAACATGTAAAGTGCTGTTTTATGCCTGTTACACTTTTCGTTCTTCCAGCAGGACCGTTGTAAACGGTAGTGATTCGTGGCCACTGAATGGCAAGCAATGATGTAATCTGTATACAGAGTAGACTGCAATTACTTCTCCTTTATTCTTCAGAAGTGATTGACCGTAAAAAATTTAACCAATATAATATTCCTAATAGTAAATTCGTCCACTTTTCCACGTTAAACGTTCGCTGTTTTTTTGTTAACACGTTTTCATGAAACTGTCAAAAGCGAGCTGAAAATGGCAACCTAGCAACGGGCTTTGCATCGACCTGTTCTTCTTAATAGATCTTGGAATGACGATTTGTCCACCAACAACAATTAACGGCCTACTTTGTTGCAATTTATAGGTGTTTATCAACATTTCAAACGGCATACAAGCACCGACAAACCGACGTGACACTTCGAACAAAATGAGCTTCAAAAGTTGTCTCCTTATTTCAAATGAAAATACGTTAAACACTAGCGCCATCTCTATAATGATTCGCTTACTACATTGACACAGAGAAGAAACTGCTAAATCCCCTTTTTGTTTTTCTTCGCAAATTCCAATGCGTATTGTTTTATGTACTTCTCACATCTTTTTCTTTGATTTGGAAACTTATAAAATGATTTTGCTGGATGTTTTGTTCAATAATTCTCACAAAATCTTGCTTCACCCCAAGCGGAAATTTTCGTACGATAACTCATACACTCTCATAATTTGACAAGAAATATATGACTGTATGTGTGCTTCTTGCATTCAAACCATTTCGCTCTCCAAGCCAAGCGTTTAAGCAGGTTATGTATATTTATTTTTTACTATTATGTTTAGTTTGCATTTAAATCAGTTGTGTTCTTTCGTATCGTATCATTCATATAAACACCAACAATGTAAAAACTATTTAACCTCAAAATGTCTAACACTAAACGTGCAATGAAGATAGCAAATATGCCATTGCACGCGGTTGTGGTTATGTGCCGAAAAAAGTCTGAATCTCGTACACTGTTTCGTTTGTCAAATCGTGCACGAAATGTCTTTCGAAAACATAACCGAAAAGTGCCAATTTCACTCGCTTGGGACACTTCCTTCGCAATTTGTATTTAGAAAAGTTGTTTACATCGAAGCAGCAGTGAACAGAGCTTACTTTGACAGAAGTGATCGCCTCACTGGTAAATGACAGTACTTACTTGTGGGACACTTTTGTAACGCCAGTGTCACGTCGGTTTGTCGGTGAAACAAGTAGCCTGGTCAAAACTTGATGAGACACCATGCATGCCTTAAAGGCCGTGCTACATTGATCGTACTCCGTGGTGTAATTTTAATATTCACTAGCGCATTTCAAGATCTATTAAAAAGAACAGGTCGATGCAAAGCCCGTTGCTAGGTTCCCATTTTCAGCTCGCTTTTGACAGTTTCATGAAAACGTGTTAACAAAAAAACAGCGAACGTTTAACGTGGAAAAGTGGACGAATTTACTATTAGGAATATTATATTGGTTAAATTTTTTACGGTCAATCACTTCTGAAGAATAAAGGAGAAGTAATTGCAGTCTACTCTGTATACAGATTACATCATTGCTTGCCATTCAGTGGCCACGAATCACTACCGTTTACAACGGTCCTGCTGGAAGAACGAAAAGTGTAACAGGCATAAAACAGCACTTTACATGTTCCAACTGGGTAACAGAAGTCCTATTTACTTTCATTTAAACACTGAGAGTAACATGAAACATCGTATCGGCACATACATGTACAATATGTATACCGTCTTCTGCTTATAATCCGGCAACGAATGATAAAAAATATCCTTGGATTGTATCAGCCATGTAATATTCTAACTGGATTCTTATTGTGTAATATTCTAACAGGAAATGTGTTCAAAATGCTGAACAAAATTCTCATTCACACCATAGCAACGTCCATCGCTAAACATAAACAATGGGCCTCATCGCGAACGAAAGTCGATAACGGAGTGGATAATTTAGCCGATCGGTTAGCAAAATTCCAATGTTATCCAATTGCGTTTTCTCAATCAGAATTTTCGCTAACCGATCGGTTTGGCAGTGGAGTGGAATGGTGTTTGCCGCCATAGCAACGTGGTTAAAAAGTCGAGCAGTGGGATATGCAGTTGAAAACTTCATATAAAAAAAAAAACCATTTCAGTCGGATAGCCATATCTACTGCTCCACCCCAGTTGATATAACAGTGGAAAACTAAATAATATTAAAAACCATGTTTCACAGCTCGCAAAAATGGATGTTTTATCGATGTTTGAGTTATTTAAGATGTTTTATCACTCGATTTAGCTAAAATATTATTTTTTAGAAAATATAAATTTACCTGTTTTTTTAAATAAATAATCAAAACACATAAATTTAGGTTTATAACAGGTATCTAGTTTTTATAGTTCAAGCTAAGAAATAAGAAACAAAAAAAATCCTTTTCTGCTAATCCTTCTCTTTTATCCAACCTTATGTTATGGCCTTATGGCATATTAGAATCCGTTCCGACACGTAAATGCAACGAGATTGGGAAGACCAGTATTATCACTAGGTACAAGAAATTATAAGCAACTCATATCCGTTGGAGCGGCGAGTTCCGGTCGGAATCGTTTGCGTTGTTTTGCACCTATCGAAGGTGTCGTGTCTACTTGTACCTTCCGGACTATCCCCAAAAACCCAGGGTTGCTTATGGAAGGGTATAGCCCGGGAGTGTTCAGATTGACACACACATCGCTATGTTCCACGCCTCGTGACAAACGTGTCACCCAATGAATTTTTTTGTTCATCTATTTAAACGAATATGTACACTTCAAAAGCTTCTCTTCTGAATCACATACATTACAATTTTAACGTAGTTATTTTATTTTTATCAAATCTGACGCAATCATCATCGTACGTGTGGAAGCACACTCATTGTCGTATCAAGCTCGCCAGTCTTCAGTGGACGGTCCTTGTTCAAGGCATGGAAACGATCGTCCCAGGTGTTGTGCAGGGAGAGGGGGTGGGGGGAGATTTCATCTCTTGGCTTTGAATCAAATACACTTTAATTTTTTTCTTAGGGGGGTCGGGGGTATTGGTCGGAATCCCTCATATATGGGCCCCTGTAGTCTTTTAGTCTCTTCGTCCATGGAGCCTCTATCGTTCATGGAGGTCCACGATGAGACTACTGTACACACCATATATGCTGGACTTGATATCCACGGAGCCTCCTGTGGCCAATCAGTCCGCTTACGGTTAAATCCGCAATTGCGGAGAGGGCGTAGTAGGTTTAAATTTAAGTGGCCAGAAGACTTGGAGGCGTCAGTCATTGAGGCCAGGATAATGGACTGGCGAGGGCGAGAGACCGTGAGCGGTTTCGGACACTCCTTATTGCACGGAATAAGTGTACCGCGTTGTTTCAATATATTTCTGCACGAGGGCGTAAAATACGGACGTTCACGGATCCAACGTTCGCGGTGGCTGGAGTTGATGGACGCACATGGTATATGGCACAGGACAAGCGTCAGTGAAGGTGGCAAGTTCAGAAAGGATTCAAACCTCGTTCTCCAGTTCATACGATTTTGTTTCAACTAGACTTGTTCAGCCTACAACCCGTTTTACACTTTACCCGGATTGTTTGAATAGGCCTACAGTCAGTACTGTCTAAGGCCTGGTGTGGATTCTTCACTAGATGGTCCGTAAATAAGCCAAATTTACTATTTTATTCATTCCGCAAAACAACACCTCTAAATGTAAACAAAAGTGTGATTGACAGATAGGCAAAATCAATGGCTACTCGAATCGGAAAGAGTTATCCACCGGTGGAGAAATTATCCACCGGTGGAGAAAATTATCCACCGGTGGAAAATAAATTCCACCAGTGGATTCGAGCAAATTAACCGATCGGATAAATTTTATCGACTTTCGTTCGCGATGAGGCCCAATGTTCAATTAAACTGTCAAAATTTTCCCATGGCTTTTTGTCAATTTACTCTAAACGCATCGACCTGTTCTCTTTCAAAGACCTTGCGTCATTCATACAAAGCGCTTGGCAACATTTTACCCCATCTTCCAACATCTATCCATCATTGGGTAAAATTATAGCCTCCTCGACCCAAAACGTTTTTTTACACATAAATTATACCAGCATGTAGCTTCAACCCGCCACCGCTAGATGGCGTACGCGTTCACAAAAATTACACTACGGAGTACGATCAATGTAGCCCGGCCTTTAGATCGCGAACGGTACCTTCACGTGGGGTGTTATCTTGATTGAACACCTACCAGCATACGCATTATTATTATTTTACATTACGAGAATTTACAGTACTTCACCTAGAGCATCGCATATACTGTAAAAACTTTTTTTTATTCAGGAGTAAAATGTAAATGTAATGTAAAATGGAATGTAAAAACTTTTAAAAAGCATCAATTGCAATCAATTGCTGATTGTTGCCCATTTATTGGCATCGGTACAGAAAAAATTTAAGCAAATATTTCATTTCAGGGAACGGTCAGAACCTCGCCGCATGCGATTTTGCCGCAAGCTTTTGTATGGGATTTGGCGGCAAAACCGCATGCGGCGAGGTTCTGGCCGTTCCCTCACGAATCGACGGGGAAACGAATGTTATCTGTCAATTTTTAGTGCCTTCTCGCTCATACAGTGCCGAACAAGAAATATAACCGTTGTTTTTACTGTTACTTTTTATTTAAAATTTAAATGTTAATCCACTTAATTGTATGACACCTCCATTTTCCTAGTCTTCATTTTTTAAACTATGAAAAAAAAACTCTTATTTCTTTATCTACATTCATAACATTATCCACTACAGTAGAACGACGATTATCCGGGTAGCTCGGTACCGGACGGTTGCCGGTTAATCGATTTGCACGGATAATGGTCCAAGAAATGTCAAATTCATATACAATTATAAAATCCACTAATTTTATGATTAATTCACCTTGAATCAATCGATTAATCGTTAGTAGAATATTATTTTAATCAAAAACTATAGGTTTAACAACCGTTCATGAACAAAAATTTATTTCTAAAATACCACTAGACACTACAAAGCTGCACAACAAACTGGTTGCCCACTTGACTATCGCTGCAAATGTACGCCGTACGTTTGAACAGCTGTCACATTTATGCGCACGGTTCAGCCGCCCGCCGGTTAAACCGCCCCCGGATAATCGACGTTCTACTGTATATGAAACAAATTAGTTGCAGAAAAAACAGCATTTTTACATTTGTATAATGCATAACATAAACAAGTTTTACTATTTTAGGTTTGGGCGGATTATAAATCTGCTTTAAAAAAGAAGCTTTCATTTAATAATGCGGAATACATATCGACCGGAGGGGGACCGTGCTCCTTGCGCAATTTAAATGCCCTGGAGCAGAAAGTTATTCAAGTGCTCGATATGCAACGTTCAGTGGTGGGAACACCTGACGTACCACCAATGGGTCTAGCAGAAAGTGGAGATTCAATCGAAAATGAAAGTTTGAATATCAGCCCAGAAGTAACAGAGCTCGTTACATCCGGAGCATGTAATCGGGACAGCGAACATCAACCAACTTCTGCCCAAATAATTGACCAAGAGGTTGAAATCGAAGAGGTACCTGTAACTACAGAACCAGCTCGTAACAGCAGGCAAAAGAGACGCACATTGGCGGAGCAAAACTTGTTTGAGTTGCGTAAATTCAACGTGATTTACAAAAAATACTCAACGTTAAAATCGAAAAACAAGAAACAAACAAAGCTAGGTTAGAAACTGAAAAAGAACATGCTAACATGCGTCTATACAGGTTACGACAAAAGCCCGTTTTGGCCGATTTCCAATAAAAAAATGAATGAAAATTTTGACAGACAAATTGGAATGATTTGTTTACAATTGGAATGATTTGTTTACAATTGGACTGATTTGTTTACAATTTGTCTGGATTGCAATCGTGCAATCGTATAAAGGCCGGGCTACATTGGTCGTACTCGCAAGTGTAATTTTTATTTTCACTAGCGCATCTGGCGACGACCAGCGCATGCTAGATGTCGGTATAATTTATGTGTCAAAATTATTCATACTTGGTGTCTCATCAAGTTTCGAGCAGGCTACTTGTATGCCGTATGAAATGTTTATAAACGTCCATAAATTGCAACAAAATAGGCCGTTAATTGTTGTTGGTGGATAAATCGTCATTCATACAAAGCGCTAGGCAACATTTTCCCCATCTTCCAACATCTTTCCATCATTGGGTAAAATTATAGCCTCCTGGACCCAAAACACTTTTTGACAGATAAATTATACCAGCCTCTAGCTTCGACCCGCCGCCGCTAGATGGCGTACTCGTTCACAAAAATTACACTCAGGAGTACGATCAATGTAGCCCGGCCTTAATGTTTGGTGTTAAATATTGTAAGTTTTAATTTATTTAATTATTTTGTAATTTTATAATTACTAATTTTGTGATAAATTAACAGTTGTGACAAGGGAGAAATCGAGTAAGTGAGAATCCAAGACATGAGCTCATCGCGTGTTGGCCAACATTGGAACCTGGCAGACACGGAAACATGGAGACATGTAATTCCATTTGGCACAGGTGCTCTCGGGACATGGCTTTTTTGGGAGTACTTTTGTATCAAGAGTTTCTCGTCGTCCCCGGACTGCCAATGGTGTGTCGGTGTACCAGAGGATGCAAAACATGTAATGTTCGAGTGCTATGTTTGCTAGTGTCCGACAGGAGCTGCTTGGCGAGGGTGGCCCAGATCCGGTTCGGCCAGATACCCTTCAGTAGCATATATTGCGAGACCAAGCCACCTGGAGTCGTATCTGTGTAGCCGCTCGACAAATAACTGTGGAATTGCAGCGTTCCTGGGATGCGGAAAGGGCCAATCGCTCAGCTGAGGATATGGCTCAGCGCGAGGCCGAGCTGGAGGAAATTACGGCACATAGAGTGGAGGTGGTTGCCGCTCGTAATAACCGACGTTATGCGAGACGTAGAGAGCAGCGTGGACGGGAAAGAGAGGAACGCCGGGGCGGACGGTCCCCTTCCCCTCCACCGAGCAAACAACAATCCCTTTCCAAGATCCCTCGCGGGACACAGGGTAGGACTGGGACGAGGGCTTAAATGTTTGTACTAAATAACGATGATAGTATTAATAAAACAAGCGATGATAGTATGTTGAAAAAAAAGGCAATAGGATAACGCATCATAGGGTAATGCACATCATGCATCATCAATGATTCCAACCCGCAAGTGGAGCGGGTGTGCTAGATCGGAGTCGGAAACAAATCCGACCCGAGGAAGTAAGGACTTCGAGTTGACTCGAATGATTAGTAGTTGTAAGAAAGCATAAGCGGCTCCGACCCGTTGGTACAGCGAGTTTGGGTCAGATCAAAGTAGGTTCAATATCCGATCCGTACTCGCTGCACCAATGGGTCGGAATCGCTTATGCTTTCTCGTATCTAACGAAATCGTTGCACATACTACATCTATTTGTACGTCTCCGGGACCCGCACGACTCCGGGATGTTTCGGATTGCTCCGACCCGGTGAGTTCCAGTTGCCCCGCCTTTCACTAGTGTGTGTATGGAAGAACGTGCTTGAGTTGTTGGATCGCTGACCAAGGAGTAGGAGAAGGAGGTAAAAATGAGTTAATGTTTAACGAGCCCGTTGTAACAATAATAATTAGAAAATAAACTTCAAATATATTTGTGTTTGTCGGAAGCATTTATCAAATACGATTTCCCTCTATAAGGTTGACAAAGTGTAATTTTCATAACTTTCGTCACAACAATTTACGCAATCACAAAATATTATTTAAATAAACACTATGTACAAAACATGTTGATACTCATACTGTACGGGCCGTACACCAGCAGCACCGTGCACCCCTACCGAGAGCACCTACTTGATCAACCTTTTTACACACTCTCTTTTCTGCCGTGCAATGCACTCGCCTCACACAAATGTGGGAATTTGTAAGCTATGATCCCCATACCTATATATGTCACCTATGTACCCACCACAAATGCTTCAAACATCATATTCCCTCTGTATTGTACTTGACTCGAGCACAAATGAAATGGACCCCCGCCGTTGTTTAACACTGCCGGGACGACATTTATCTCTCGTCTTTTCGCTCTAGCACTTAAATTAAGCTGCACCCGAGTTGGCATGAATTCTCTACCACTGGAACAAGACAGGATCACGAACATTCGTTTGCTACGATACGGAACTGTAACAGGAGCAGCATAGACGATCACCCTGAACCCGACGATTGTGGCGAATCGGCATGGAGCCTCGCCGCTTCCCATACATCGCAGTAGGGTCGCGTTCAGGACTGCATAATTTCTAACCCTTTTTATCAATGCTGCTGCTAGATGGCATAAATCCTCGTCCCCAGAAGCTGTGACTGCAATTTCAAACCTGGAGAACAAACGGAACTGGGTAAACAATGCGATGCTATCCTTGGCAAATCAGCAGAACTTACTCAGCATTGAACAGGTCAACAAGGAAGTCGTATTCTATTAACGATGGAACGTGATAGGATGAAAAAAACTTGAAGCGTTAGTTTCAGCTTCTGCAATCTTATTTATGTTGTTTATTCCAAGCATCAGCTGACCGGCGTCGATTTTGACAGACAAATTGTAAACAAGGTTTACAAAATGGTGACCCTCTCAATCGCTCTGTCGTAACCTGTATAGAGTCAAATAACCTTGGTAGAAACCATCTAGTACGTTAAGAAAATGCTTTGCCTCAGCTTCTACGTTTATACTGTTATAAAAGAACAACATTTTAAAACAAACAATATACTTTGTGTTACTGTTCCACAAGTTGTAAAAATAAACGAGTTATAACATAAAAGTCTGTCAAAATAGCGTAAGCATTAACCCTGTCGTTTGCAACCAAATTACACCTGTTCTCACTATCCTCTGAATCGTTATCCGGTTGCTATGGATCGCAATCCATGAGATTGGATCGCAATCAACTACGTCTGAATCATTTGCAGCTACGTTTGGATCGTTTTCAGCAACGTTTGGATCGCTCTCAGCTACCTTTGGATTTTACGGTAGCTCGCGTAAATCTCGTTGCGGCGCAAAGTTTATTTAGTGACCATTCGGCGTACCTCACGATTCTCCTCATGACAGACAATTTGAAAAGCAACAATTTCGTATTGTTCTATGTTTTAACCCAATTGAGAATATGTGTTAAAACCCCATTTTTGAGCTATGAACAACATTTGACAGATTTTTCTGCTTCTACGCATCAGAACAGATTTCCTCCATTCTAAAGATGGAATATCCGGCTATACCTCGAACCCTGAACCCGGCTAAAGACCCTGAACAAGACTAAATGACCACGTAGGTCGTTACGCTAAAAAGAAGAAGATTGTGCTGGTTTGTTTGGAAAACTTGGTCTAATAACCAAAAACGTATGAATGGTGATGTAAGCTTCATATAAAAAATACGATAAGATTTTATAATTGAATGCATTAATTGTTTAGTTCTTTCCTTGGGGTGCAAATGTGTCCCGCGGTCACCAAATAAACGGTGCGCTAAAACGAAATTTGCGCGAGCTACCGTAAAATCCAAAGGTAGCTGAGAGCGATCCAAACGTAGCTGAAAACGATTCAGACGTAGTTGCAAACGATTCAGACGTAGTTGATTGCGATCCATTCTCATGGATTGCGATCCATAGCAACCGGATAAAGATTCAGAGGAAAGTGAGAACAGGTGTATTAAAAGATATTGGACAAAAATAAATGCTATTTTTTGCACAAAAAAGTTAAATTTGGTGAAATTCAGTATGGTTTGAATAAATAGAAACATCAAATATGATTCATTTGTTTTGAGAATTCTGAGCATATTTTTTAATTCATAAAATCGGGTAACCATGAAACTTTTAAGCATTTTAGTAATTAATGCCTGGGCTGATTTGCGTTACTAATTTGCTCTAATTTAGCATATTTTAACTCTAGCTCCTTTTCTTTTTTTCCTTCCTCAGTCGAAAATCCTGCATTGCCAATTCATGTTGCATTTCCATTGCCTTTTGTTTTAGTTCAAATTTTCATTTAGCATGTTCTTTTTCAGTTTCTAACCTAGCTTTGTTTGTTTCTTGTTTTTCGATTTTAACGTTGAGTATTTTTTGTTGAATTACATTGAATTTACGCAACTCCATCAAGTTTTGCTCCGCCAATGTGCGTCTCTTTCGCCTGCTGTTACGAGCTGGTTCTGTAGTTACAGGTACCTCTTCGATTTCAACCTCTTGGTCAATTATTTGAGCAGAAGTTGGTTGATGTTCGCTGTCCCGATTGCATGCTCCGGATGTAACGAGCTCTGTTACTTCTGGGCTGATATTCAAACATTCATTTTCGATTGAATCTCCACTTTCTGCTAGACCCATTGGTGGTACGTTAGGTGTTCCCACCACTGAACGTTGCATATCGAGCACTTGAATAACTTTCTGCTCCAGGGCATTAAAATTGCGCAAGGAGCACGGTCTCCCTCCGGTCGATATGTATTCCGCATTATTAAATGAAAGCTTCTTTTTTAAAGCAGATTTATATAGATTTAGACCTAAAATAGTAAAACACGTTTATGTTATGCATTATAAAAATTACTTATCAAATAGTGGTAATTTACTTTTTTCCATCCCGATATATCTTTGATAGGGGGTCCCAATTCGTTGAGTTTTACCGTCACTCCCCGTCACTACCGTCAGTTTTACCGTTACAAGATCCTTCCCCGCACGACAAAATCGAGCAGTTTTGTAGCTCGGATTTTCGATCGCTTTCCGCCAGAAGCGATCGAAAAAGCGAGCAGAAATGTCAGGGAAAACGCTTGGATTCCAATCGAAGAAATATTTCAATCCAAAAATTTCAGCGCTGTAAATTTCGAAATATTTCATTTATAAATTTGCAACAATTTTGAATGCGAAATATTTCACAGACATGCGCTGTGAAATATGTTTGCAGTTTGAGTTTGAGAAGTTTTCGATCGCTTTGCGCAGCGGGTATCAATCGAAAAATTTCAGCGCTGAAAATTTCGCAATATTTCATTTATAAATTTGCAACATTTTGAATGCGAAATATTTCACAGGCATGCGCTGTGAAATATGTTTGCAGTTTGACTTTGAGAAGTTTTCGATCGCTTTGTGCAGCGGGTCGATGCGATCACCGGCTACACCTTCACTACCTTCAATCATGGCAATAAGTACCTCAAACTGTCGTTTGGTTGTAGTTTTGCGCTTGTCCTTAAATCAGTGAATAATAATGTATTAACCCGTATGTTGACCATATACAATGACATGTTTTAGATTACTTACAGGCATTTTTATCAATTTTTGCACGGTCTTTCGTTTAACTTCACACCAAACAAACAAAAAACGGAAGATCGAATGGCGCGGTTTTCATTCTTTGGAAATTTTTATTTCTATTGTGACACACAAAAACAACAAACCTGTTTTTTTATGCAACTAATTTGTTTCATATAGTGGATAATGTTATGAATGTAGATAAAGAAATAAGAGTTTTTTTCATAGTTTCAAAAATGAAGACTAGAAAAATGGAGGTGTCATACAATTAAGTGGATTAACATTTAAATTTGAAATAAAAAGTAACAGTAAAAACAACGGTTATATTTCTTGTTCGGCACTGTATGAGCGAGAAGGCACTAAAAATTGACAGATAACATTCGTTTCCCCGTCGATTCGTGAGGGAACGGCCAGAACCTCGCCGCATGCGGTTTTGCCGCCAAATCCCATACAAAAGCTTGCGGCAAAATCGCATGCGGCGAGGTTCTGACCGTTCCCTGAAATGAAATATTTGCTTAAATTTTTTCTGTACCGATGCCAATAAATGGGCAACAATCAGCAATTGATTGCAATTGATGCTTTTTAAAGGCCGGGCTACATTGATCGTACTCGCAAGCGTAATTTTGATTTTCACTAGCGCATCTGGCGGCGACCAGCGCAAGCTAGATGTGGGTATAATTTAAGTGCCAAAATTATTCATACTTGGTGTCTCATCAAGTTTCGACCAGGCTACCTGTTTGCCGTAGGAAATGTTGATAAACGTCCGTAAATTGCAACAAAGTAGGCCGTTAATTGTTGTTGTTGGACAAATCGTCATTCATACAAAGCGCTGGGCCACATTTTTTACCATCTTCCAATCTCTATCCATCATTGGGTAAAATTATAGCCTCCTCGACCCAAAACGTTTTTTGACAGATAAATTATGCCAGCATCTAGCTTCAACCCGCCGCCGCTAGATGGCGTACGCGTTCACAAAAATTACACTAAGGAGTACGATCAATGTAGCCCGGCCTTAAAAGTTTTTACATTCCATTTTACATTACATTTACATTTTACTCCTGAATAAAAAAAAGTTTTTACAGTATATGCGATGCTCTAGGTGAAGTACTGTAAATTCTCGTAATGTAAAATAATAATAATGCGTATGCTGGTAGGTGTTCAATCAAGATAACACCCCACGTGAAGGTACCGTTCGCGATCTAAAGGCCGGGCTACATTGATCGTACTCCGTAGTGTAATTTTTGTGAACGCGTACGCCATCTAGCGGTGGCGGGTTGAAGCTACATGCTGGTATAATTTATGTGTAAAAAAACGTTTTGGGTCGAGGAGGCTATAATTTTACCCAATGATGGATAGATGTTGGAAGATGGGGTAAAATGTTGCCAAGCGCTTTGTATGAATGACGCAAGGTCTTTGAAAGAGAACAGGTCGATGCGTTTAGAGTAAATTGACAAAAAGCCATGGGAAAATTTTGACAGTTTAATTGAACATTGGGCCTCATCGCGAACGAAAGTCGATAAAATTTATCCGATCGGTTAATTTGCTCGAATCCACTGGTGGAATTTATTTTCCACCGGTGGATAATTTTCTCCACCGGTGGATAATTTCTCCACCGGTGGATAACTCTTTCCGATTCGAGTAGCCATTGATTTTGCCTATCTGTCAATCACACTTTTGTTTACATTTAGAGGTGTTGTTTTGCGGAATGAATAAAATAGTAAATTTGGCTTATTTACGGACCATCTAGTGAAGAATCCACACCAGGCCTTAGACAGTACTGACTGTAGGCCTATTCAAACAATCCGGGTAAAGTGTAAAACGGGTTGTAGGCTGAACAAGTCTAGTTGAAACAAAATCGTATGAACTGGAGAACGAGGTTTGAATCCTTTCTGAACTTGCCACCTTCACTGACGCTTGTCCTGTGCCATATACCATGTGCGTCCATCAACTCCAGCCACCGCGAACGTTGGATCCGTGAACGTCCGTATTTTACGCCCTCGTGCAGAAATATATTGAAACAACGCGGTACACTTATTCCGTGCAATAAGGAGTGTCCGAAACCGCTCACGGTCTCTCGCCCTCGCCAGTCCATTATCCTGGCCTCAATGACTGACGCCTCCAAGTCTTCTGGCCACTTAAATTTAAACCTACTACGCCCTCTCCGCAATTGCGGATTTAACCGTAAGCGGACTGATTGGCCACAGGAGGCTCCGTGGATATCAAGTCCAGCATATATGGTGTGTACAGTAGTCTCATCGTGGACCTCCATGAACGATAGAGGCTCCATGGACGAAGAGACTAAAAGACTACAGGGGCCCATATATGAGGGATTCCGACCAATACCCCCGACCCCCCTAAGAAAAAAATTAAAGTGTATTTGATTCAAAGCCAAGAGATGAAATCTCCCCCCACCCCCTCTCCCTGCACAACACCTGGGACGATCGTTTCCATGCCTTGAACAAGGACCGTCCACTGAAGACTGGCGAGCTTGATACGACAATGAGTGTGCTTCCACACGTACGATGATGATTGCGTCAGATTTGATAAAAATAAAATAACTACGTTAAAATTGTAATGTATGTGATTCAGAAGAGAAGCTTTTGAAGTGTACATATTCGTTTAAATAGATGAACAAAAAAATTCATTGGGTGACACGTTTGTCACGAGGCGTGGAACATAGCGATGTGTGTGTCAATCTGAACACTCCCGGGCTATACCCTTCCATAAGCAACCCTGGGTTTTTGGGGATAGTCCGGAAGGTACAAGTAGACACGACACCTTCGATAGGTGCAAAACAACGCAAACGATTCCGACCGGAACTCGCCGCTCCAACGGATATGAGTTGCTTATAATTTCTTGTACCTAGTGATAATACTGGTCTTCCCAATCTCGTTGCATTTACGTGTCGGAACGGATTCTAATATGCCATAAGGCCATAACATAAGGTTGGATAAAAGAGAAGGATTAGCAGAAAAGGATTTTTTTTGTTTCTTATTTCTTAGCTTGAACTATAAAAACTAGATACCTGTTATAAACCTAAATTTATGTGTTTTGATTATTTATTTAAAAAAACAGGTAAATTTATATTTTCTAAAAAATAATATTTTAGCTAAATCGAGTGATAAAACATCTTAAATAACTCAAACATCGATAAAACATCCATTTTTGCGAGCTGTGAAACATGGTTTTTAATATTATTTAGTTTTCCACTGTTATATCAACTGGGGTGGAGCAGTAGATATGGCTATCCGACTGAAATGGTTTTTTTTTTATATGAAGTTTTCAACTGCATATCCCACTGCTCGACTTTTTAACCACGTTGCTATGGCGGCAAACACCATTCCACTCCACTGCCAAACCGATCGGTTAGCGAAAATTCTGATTGAGAAAACGCAATTGGATAACATTGGAATTTTGCTAACCGATCGGCTAAATTATCCACTCCGTTATCGACTTTCGTTCGCGATGAGGCCCATTGTTTATGTTTAGCGATGGACGTTGCTATGGTGTGAATGAGAATTTTGTTCAGCATTTTGAACACATTTCCTGTTAGAATATTACACAATAAGAATCCAGTTAGAATATTACATGGCTGATACAATCCAAGGATATTTTTTATCATTCGTTGCCGGATTATAAGCAGAAGACGGTATACATATTGTACATGTATGTGCCGATACGATGTTTCATGTTACTCTCAGTGTTTAAATGAAAGTAAATAGGACTTCTGTTACCCAGTTGGAACATGTAAAGTGCTGTTTTATGCCTGTTACACTTTTCGTTCTTCCAGCAGGACCGTTGTAAACGGTAGTGATTCGTGGCCACTGAATGGCAAGCAATGATGTAATCTGTATACAGAGTAGACTGCAATTACTTCTCCTTTATTCTTCAGAAGTGATTGACCGTAAAAAATTTAACCAATATAATATTCCTAATAGTAAATTCGTCCACTTTTCCACGTTAAACGTTCGCTGTTTTTTTGTTAACACGTTTTCATGAAACTGTCAAAAGCGAGCTGAAAATGGCAACCTAGCAACGGGCTTTGCATCGACCTGTTCTTCTTAATAGATCTTGGAATGACGATTTGTCCACCAACAACAATTAACGGCCTACTTTGTTGCAATTTATAGGTGTTTATCAACATTTCAAACGGCATACAAGCACCGACAAACCGACGTGACACTTCGAACAAAATGAGCTTCAAAAGTTGTCTCCTTATTTCAAATGAAAATACGTTAAACACTAGCGCCATCTCTATAATGATTCGCTTACTACATTGACACAGAGAAGAAACTGCTAAATCCCCTTTTTGTTTTTCTTCGCAAATTCCAATGCGTATTGTTTTATGTACTTCTCACATCTTTTTCTTTGATTTGGAAACTTATAAAATGATTTTGCTGGATGTTTTGTTCAATAATTCTCACAAAATCTTGCTTCACCCCAAGCGGAAATTTTCGTACGATAACTCATACACTCTCATAATTTGACAAGAAATATATGACTGTATGTGTGCTTCTTGCATTCAAACCATTTCGCTCTCCAAGCCAAGCGTTTAAGCAGGTTATGTATATTTATTTTTTACTATTATGTTTAGTTTGCATTTAAATCAGTTGTGTTCTTTCGTATCGTATCATTCATATAAACACCAACAATGTAAAAACTATTTAACCTCAAAATGTCTAACACTAAACGTGCAATGAAGATAGCAAATATGCCATTGCACGCGGTTGTGGTTATGTGCCGAAAAAAGTCTGAATCTCGTACACTGTTTCGTTTGTCAAATCGTGCACGAAATGTCTTTCGAAAACATAACCGAAAAGTGCCAATTTCACTCGCTTGGGACACTTCCTTCGCAATTTGTATTTAGAAAAGTTGTTTACATCGAAGCAGCAGTGAACAGAGCTTACTTTGACAGAAGTGATCGCCTCACTGGTAAATGACAGTACTTACTTGTGGGACACTTTTGTAACGCCAGTGTCACGTCGGTTTGTCGGTGAAACAAGTAGCCTGGTCAAAACTTGATGAGACACCATGCATGCCTTAAAGGCCGTGCTACATTGATCGTACTCCGTGGTGTAATTTTAATATTCACTAGCGCATTTCAAGATCTATTAAAAAGAACAGGTCGATGCAAAGCCCGTTGCTAGGTTCCCATTTTCAGCTCGCTTTTGACAGTTTCATGAAAACGTGTTAACAAAAAAACAGCGAACGTTTAACGTGGAAAAGTGGACGAATTTACTATTAGGAATATTATATTGGTTAAATTTTTTACGGTCAATCACTTCTGAAGAATAAAGGAGAAGTAATTGCAGTCTACTCTGTATACAGATTACATCATTGCTTGCCATTCAGTGGCCACGAATCACTACCGTTTACAACGGTCCTGCTGGAAGAACGAAAAGTGTAACAGGCATAAAACAGCACTTTACATGTTCCAACTGGGTAACAGAAGTCCTATTTACTTTCATTTAAACACTGAGAGTAACATGAAACATCGTATCGGCACATACATGTACAATATGTATACCGTCTTCTGCTTATAATCCGGCAACGAATGATAAAAAATATCCTTGGATTGTATCAGCCATGTAATATTCTAACTGGATTCTTATTGTGTAATATTCTAACAGGAAATGTGTTCAAAATGCTGAACAAAATTCTCATTCACACCATAGCAACGTCCATCGCTAAACATAAACAATGGGCCTCATCGCGAACGAAAGTCGATAACGGAGTGGATAATTTAGCCGATCGGTTAGCAAAATTCCAATGTTATCCAATTGCGTTTTCTCAATCAGATTCTTCGCTAACCGATCGGTTTGGCAGTGGAGTGGAATGGTGTTTGCCGCCATAGCAACGTGGTTAAAAAGTCGAGCAGTGGGATATGCAGTTGAAAACTTCATATAAAAAAAACCATTTCAGTCGGTTAGCCATATCTACTGCTCCACCCCAGTTGATATAACAGTGGAAAACTAAATAATATTAAAAACCATGTTTAACAGCTTGCAAAAAAGGATGTTTTATCGCTGTTTGAGTTATTTGAGATGTTTTATCACTCGAATTAGCTTAAATATTCTTTTTTAGAAAATTTAAATTTACCTGTTTTTTATAAACAATCAAAACACATAAATTTAGGTTTATAACAGGTATCTAGTTTTTATGGTTCAAGCCAAGAAATAAGAAACCAACAAAAGAAATCATTTTCTGCTAATGATTTTCTTTTATCCAACCTTATGTTATGGCCTTATGGCATGTTAGAATCGGTTCCGACACGTAAATGCAACGAGATTAAGAAGACCAGTAGGATCACTAGGTTCAAGAAAGTGTAAGCAACTCATATCCGTTGGAGCGGCGAGTTCCGGTCAGAATCGTTTGCGTTGCCTTGTACCTATCGAAGGTGTTGTGCTTGCTTGTACCTTCTGAACTATCCCCAAAAACTCGGGGTTACTTATGGATGGATACAGCCCGAGAATGCTCGGATTGACTCACACATCGCTAAGTTTCACGCCTCGTGACAAACGCGTCACCCAATGAACTTTTTTTGTTCATTCATTTAAACGAATATGTACACTTGAAAAGCATTTATACTGAATCACATAGATTACAATTTTAACGTAGTTATTTTATTTTTATCAAATCTAACGAAATCATCATCGTATGTGTGGAAGCACACTCATTGTCGTATCAAGCTCGCCAGGTTTCAGTGGACAGGCCATGTTAAACGCATGGAAACGAACGACCCAGGTGTTGTGCGGAAGGTGGTGGGGAGTGGATTTCATCACTTGGCTTTGTAACAAATACACTTTAATTTTTTTTTTTTTTTTTTTTGGGAAGAGGGGGATGTTGGTTGGGATCCCTCATATATGGGCCCCTTGTAGTCTTTGAGTCCCTTCGTCCGTGGAGCCTCTATCGTTCACGGAGGCCCGGGATGAGACTACTGTACACACCATATATGCTGGACTTGATATCCACAGGACCTCCCGCGGCCACTCAGTCCGCTTACCGTTAAATCCGCCATTGCGGTGGGGGCGTAGTAGGTTTAAATTTAAGTGGCCAGACGTCTTGGAGGCGTCGGTCATTAAGGCCAGGATAATGGACTGGCGAGAGCGAGAGACCGTGAGAGGCTTCGGACACTCCTTATTGCACGGAATAATTGTACCGCGTTGTTTCAATATATTTTTGCACGAGGGCGTAAAATACGGACGTTCACGGATCCAACGTTCGCGGTGGCTGGAGTTGATGGACGCACATGGTATATGGCACAGGACAAGCGTCAGTGAAGGTGGCAAGCTCAGAAAAGATTCAAACCTCGTCCTCCAGTTCATACGATTTTGTTTCAACTAGACTTGTTCAGCCTACAACCCGTTTTACACTTTACCCGGATTGTTTGAATAGGCCTACAGGCATTACTGTCTAAGGCCTGGTGTGGATTCTTTACTAGATGGTCCGTAAATAAGCAAAATTTACTATTTTATTCATTCTGCAAAACAACACCTCTAAATGTAAACAAAAGTGTAATTGACAGATAGGCAAAATCAATGGCTACTCGAATCGGAAAGAGTTATCCACCGGTGGAGAAATTATCCACCGGTGGAGAAAATTATCCACCGGTGGAAAATAAATTCCACCGGTGGATTCGAGCAAATTAACCGATCGGATAAATTTTATCGACTTTCGTTCGCGATGAGGCCCAATGTTCCATTTAACTGCCACAATTTTCCATGGCTTTTTGTCAATTTACTCTAAACGCATCGACCTGTTCTCTTTCAAAGACCTTGAGCGCATCTGGCGGCGACCAGCGCAAGCTAGATGTGGGTATAATTTAAGTGCCAAAATTATTTATGCTTGGTGTCTCATCAAGGTGGATTTAAAATTATCAGGTGGTGGACTCTAGTGCATTTTGACAATTCGTCACTTGACGTAAGGTCCCCAGGAATTAAACTTTGTTTACATTTATTAAATTTGTTTATATAATTTTTCTACCCCATTTTTTCGATTGAATATTCTTTAAAACTATAGTTTGGACTTCGCGAGTTCTTATTTAATATTAAAACATGGATTAAAGTGTGTTATTTTGTGTTATTCCGTAAATTTATTCTATAATTCTTTGTTTTTTCGACATTTTTGATGATAAAAATTAGGAAAGTGTAGAAACCGAAAATTGTATGTGAATACACCTCAAAAAACATAAACACCTTGGTCGCGGTATACGTTAACATTTAAGTATCGTAGACGTAAACGTCAGAATAAAACGGCATTCGTGCTTGAGAATCAGAACAGCGCACACCTTCCGATTCTTCTTAATTTCCGTTCCGAAAATTCCGTAATTTTACAAAAGAATTATTTTTTTCAATTTTCACAATAATTCCTCATTATCTACGAGCCACATGGACAATTTACGTGAGATTAGAACTCTTACTCGCATGATTTGAAATTTTGTGCATAAACAAATCATCAAATCTTTTGTTAATACAGTGAACCCTCTCTTATTTGAGAGGCGATGGGACTGTCCAATAAGAGGGGTTTTCAAATTACAGAGGTGAAAAGTGAATGAAAGGTCCATCCAAACAAGAAAGAGACAGAACATTTAGTATGCAGCCTTAACTGTTGCTATAGGAAACTGCGAACAGAATCGCCAATTTGAGCACACATCTTTCAATAACCATGGCAACACCATACACAAATAAGAGGGACACAGATTTCAGAGGTTTTCCAAATTAAAGGAACAAAAATGTACTGGAAATCAAGGGACTGTGCAAAATGTTCAAATAAGAGAGGTTTTTCAAATTGGAGAGGTGTCAAATAAGAGAGGGTTCACTGTATATCTCATTTTTTCTATAAAACCAATAAACACAAAAAAATGCACATAATAACAAAGAAATTTGTTCTATTTGCTATGCTTTGTGTGCGGAAACCTATGGTTAACGGTTCAAAAATGTCGTAAAGTCCCTCAACTATGGCGACCCCCCAAAGGCCCTAATCCACCACCTGATATTTTTAATCCACCTTGGTGTCTCATCAATTTTCGACCAGGCTGTCTGTATGCCGTTTGACATGTTGATCAAAATCAATAAATTGCTACAGGTCAGGACGCCGAGTACTGCTGGGCAAATCGTCATTTGACAGTTGGGTGCCTAAGCTTCATACAAAGCGCACGACAACATTCCTTCCCATCTGCCAAACTCCATCCATCATGGCTTCCATAGCCAAATCTTCTACATATAATTGTAGTCTATGTTATCACCTCGATCGCAGCAGTGTGCATTGTTTATCGTTTGAATCGTTTGCCGGCCGGTGTTTAGTAGAAGCGAAAATTTTTGTGATTCTCAATTTTTTGGAAAAATGAGCGAGCCAGAGCTTGAAAATGACAACAACGAAGTCCGGGATCGTGCCCGAACTCGTTCCCGTAGTCCGCAGGCACGTCGTTTGTGGGTTCAGGACTTATTCCTGAACCGAAACGAAACCGGCAACCGGCTACCCAAGTAGCACAATCCTGTTAAGAAACCGTTAAAAGTATGCCTAAAAGTATTACTTTTAGCTTTCCATACAGCAGTAATTTCAGGGCTTAAAACACTGCGTAACGCTTTCCTGGCTTCGTCCATGTTTCGTTAAAATTTAAAATTTAGCCGGTATTTTCAACGAAAACGATCAAAATTAACGAAAATATCGACAGAGATGGCTATTATGCTGTTTCTCTTTCTATACGAATTTTCTAGATCTTCGTTAAGTTGCAACAAAAGGTTTTTAAATTACATGGAATAAATGCATAAATTCACCACAAATACTTTTATTCGACATTTCATCGTTTTGTCACTGCATATTGTCACTGTATCACATAAGTTTCTTTCATTCCATGGGTTTCTTCCATTATATCAGCATGGAGGTCAGCTGCAGCCTTGGATGAAAAATATGATGTCCAAACGCTATCCAAATCAAATATGCTGCGGAATATAAAACTTATGTAGCTCATGTAAAGAAAATGGTAATATCGATACGCTGACCTGTTATAAAATCATGATGACACACAAATTAAACAATAGCTGATAGAAATTGTCGCAGACGCTTGGTTTTGTTGCCATCTACACACAAGCTACACACACGAAGCTAGACGAACTTTTTGACATAAGAAATGGAGGCGCCATGTACGTGACCATGTACAGTATGTCTCAAAAATTATCGTCATCAAGAGCATATTATTTTGCCCAAGAAAATATATATTTTTATGAAAAAAATTCTCATTTGCAAATATTGCTTTTATCAAACTCTTCACATTTATTAGTTGAAAATATTAAATATTATTTTTTTATTTTTAAATTCTTTTTTTATTATCACCGCAGATTCAAAGAGAAGAATAAAAGAAAACGCATAGTTTTCAAACAGTTAATAAAAAAATGGTATGGTATAAAAATAAATACGCATTATTACATAAATAAGAATGAACAATGATTTTCCGAATATTGAATAAATTGGAAATGGTGTAGATAAAATTTGAAAAACACTGTGTGTTATATTGACCCGAATAAAAAAAACGAGGGTAACGGAATACGTCGTTATGATGTAACGCTGGGAAATGTCATATTCTCTTAAGAAACTCTATTTGATTATTAAAGGCTTTAAAAAACTGTTAATAATCAAATAGAGTTTGTTAAGGCTACTTGGGTACTGACCGACATCACGACATCGGGTATATACGAGACGATGAACCGATTTTTAAGGATGAAGAAGGAAGATTTCTTCCATTTACTGTCCCTTGTTGGTCCAAAAATTGCGAAAATGGACAAAGATTTCCGCAAAGCAATCACGGAACAGGAAAGGCTGCTGATAACTGTAGGGATCGAGAGCAGGAAGGAAAATAAATATATATCATAGATTGGAAAAGTGCAAGTAACAACCATTTAATGATGATCAGATAATCAGATAGGAACATACAAATATAAGTTTATTAAGTAGAAACATGAAAACAGTTACGATAGAATATCGATTAACGAAAAGTATCGGCGCATTCAAAATAAAAATCAGGTTAAACGCAGAGAGAGTGAGATAGCGAGAGGCGATACATCCGTTCGTACGGAAGTGTCAAAATAGGAGGCTTTTCGAGGAGAGGAGGAAAATCGTGAGTCTTGTAATTGATCTTAGCAAGAATGGATGCAACTGCTCGATTGGACAGAATAAAAAGCTGTTATTATTAAAAGTAGTATTTCGGAAATCACCACAATAACATTGCGGTATCTTGCGACTGGAGAGACATTTACCAGCCTCCAGTACGTGTTCCGGGTAAGTAATATTATTTTTGCTTTTTGCTTTTTGCTAAGCACACTTTTATCAATCAACATTTAATTTTAGGTGTCGAGGCATTCTATCAGCAGAATAGTTAAAGAGCCGTGCGCATGTCTTATCGAGGCTTTGCGGGATTATGTCAAGGTAAGTTGCGGATGTAACCAGCCTCGCTTCAGTGTTTATGTGTTTAAAACGTTCAGCCAGGTGGCAGGCACCAGGGCCTGCCAGTAAACTTTCCCGTTTGCCGGGGCCAACCATTGCTCTAGGGACTGTCATTGCTCTTTGGCTAGATAAACAGAATACATTGCGAACAACTGTACTCTAATCGCATGAATACAACAGTGTGAAGGTAAAAAAAATATTTTCCAAATATTATTGCGATTGATAAAGACATCAACCCACGCACAACAGTATTGATGAAGAGAGTAGAGTTGAAATTATAGCGAAAAACCTCATTTTTTCTACATGCATCTTTGGGTCAAAATTCACTGCTTGCGTAGTAGATGCCGGCGGATATTTCATGAAAAACAGAGCCGGAATGAACGTGTGAAATGTGCTGCACTACGTTTTCCTCTTGAACGTCCTCGTATGAAAAGAGTCAGCCGGAATCAATTCCGATCCGTGGGTGCAGCTGGTGCGCTAGGTCGGAGTCGGAATCAAATCCGACCCGCGGGTGCAACGAGTTTGGGTCGACCCGAAAGATCAGTAGGTGCGAGAAAGCATAAACGACTCCGACCCGTGGGTGCTGCGAGTTCGGGTCGGGTCGGGCCACGGTAGGTTCAATACTCAATACTAAAAGGTTCATGTAATATGAAAACGGAAACTTTTTTTTTTCCTCGAACGTAGCTCTTCAATCAAGTAACTAATGTGATGTACAAAACTCAAAAAGTATTCAAAGTTATGTTTTTAAAGAGTTTTTTTTATGTTTCTAATAACTCCCGCTGAATACTCATAATGCGTCTCCTTTTTGGAGACGGAATAAGCCGAAGATCATCGGCCACGTACCGGCCGAAATCGTCCGGATCTGCGGTTTCCGGTGCGCCTGTTGCGCCCCAAACCGGTTGTTGCAGCCGGTTGTTGAAGGCCCCACTCACACCGTTTCCCTCGCGGATCGTACCAGGAGTGACGGATAAGGCAGAAGGGTAGGAAGAAGGAGTGGGAGAGAATGGCTCGGGGTCGAAGGCAACCGCGGCATCCCAATCGATGTCGTCCAACGATTGTGGAACCGCGTAGGCTGCCTCCACGAGGGAACGGAGAGTGAGGCCCTCATCGTCGTAGCCAAGCTGAAAAAAAAGAAAATGAACATTAAAATCATAATTTATGTTTCTCAGAAGCTCTAAAATATACAGTAACTAAAACATGCATTAAAATCATTCCTCTATTTTATTTTCTTTTAGCTACCCTCTACCGAAGAAGAATGGCTTGCAATCTCAAGACGATTTGAGCAGCGCTGGAGATTTCCTCACGCAATAGGTGCAATCGATGGGAAGCACTTTGAAATTATTTGCCCTCGTAATAGCGGATCCGAATATCACAACTATCAAAAATTGTTTAGTATTGTATTAATGGTTGTGGTCGATGCTGACTATAACTTTTTATGGGCAGATGCTGGTGGTAAGGGAGGAATATCGGACGGTGGAATATTTAAAAACACACGGCTGTATCACAAGCTAGAAAACGGCCAACTAAACATTCCACCAGCAACGCCATTGCAGGTCTTGTACCAAACCCCAGTCCCATACTTTATTCTCGGTGACAAGGCATTTGCCTTTACCAATTACTGCTTAAGACCGTACAGCGGGGTACATCATCCTGATTCAGTGGAGCGTACATTCAACAAAATGCACTCTACTTGTCGTATGCCAGTTGAAAATTCGCTTGGAATATTAGCGAATCGATGGAGAGTGATCAAAGGCATACAACTGCAGCCGGATGTTGCCAAAAGCATTGTTTTGACAACAGTTTACTTGCACAATTTTTTGCGCAAGCATGCTTCGCGGGACACATACACACCTCCGTCTGCATTTGATAGGGTTGTTCGCGGGCGACGTGTCGATGGAGATTGGAGAAGTGAAGGGGGCTTGACCGATCTCCAAAACATTGCTTCCCGACCTTCAGAAAATCTTGCTGACATAAGGAACCACATTGCAAACCATTTTAAACATAATCGTTCTACGTAAATTCATCCAACCAATACCATGGATATTAAAATTAATAATAAATTATGAAATCGCAAACACAACTACACCTACTATTCTGTACATTACTACCAGCATGGTTATTTATAATATCCTTTTAAGTACGCGAGTGCAACAACTACGGATTTTTTAAGCATTACTCGCCTGCTCTATTAGCGGCTAGATAAACTGCTGGCTGGCTTACTAGCTCACTCACCGAATAAACGTGGCTACATTCCTGTTGTGTTTGGTTGCTGCTGGTGGATCGAGTGGACGAACGTGGCGATAATCATACGCACGTAACTATGTAGCGGAACTTGGGGCAAGTGTGCCACCTTAAGCATTTCAAGTTATAACTCACTAAAACGTGTTTTTCAAAAGCCGATTTAAATCTCATAACCATTTTACATCTATTTCCTCACTTATAAATGAGTTTCGCTTGAAAAAAGTGCAAATAAAACAGTTTTTGAAGCGTTTTAAAAAGGGTCCAAAAAGACGTTGTTTTTTGGGCTATTGGGCAAGAGTGCCACTCGTATGGGGCAAGACGGCCACCTGGTTAAAATAACCGTATTTCTTAGATAATAGGAAATAATTACGTTTGTACCACTAGTGTATGTATTCCTACATGTATTTAGTCACCAATGAACCCGTGTCTACATGCACCGCATCTTGGGTGGCCTCGTCTACAAAAGACATCGCATGGTAGGCGAACCACCGTGGCCGGAACACGTCGTCATTGCCTTAAATAAAACAATAATCAATTGGGATGATAAATAATAAATTCACTGTATATATATTTTCCTACATGTACCTGCACCGGTTTGCGTCGTCTTCTTAACCTTGGACATGTTAGTCCGGTAAATTCCAAGGAGTCGGGACCACAGATGTTTCGCATCTTGTGGCGAAACCTCCTCCTTGGCCGCTATCGCAGCCCACGCGTCGCCCTTCAAAACTACATTTTTGTAGTTTTTATTTTTTTCCCACAAAACACGGTGCTTTTGCACCTCGGCAATGAAGCGGAGGCTTTTTTAATGATCCTGGAATGAAAAAGAAAATTCAGTTAAATACTTCCCTTTTTTAATTAAAAAAAAACAAAAGAAAGGTCGATAACAGCGTGATAATTCGGTCATGCTAGCCTTCACACCGGAACCACAGTGATAATAATAACACGTGCTATTTTTATATTAAATGTATACAAATAGGCCGGTAAATTTTGCTTACAATTTGATAAAAAACGTTCTACCAAGCAATACGGCAAAGCCATTCCTCAGGAAAAAAAAAACACGCTCTATACTAAAAACCGCTACAATACCAAAACGAACCACCAGTTTCACACACTGTGCAATGTAGTTTAAATGATGAAATAGATGGACAAACCCTACACCAAATTATGTAAGCACTTGTGAAACCTACAAACACTAAATTTTTTCAATATAATGTTCAGCACAATTGCGGCCCCGAGCCGAGCCGGCGACTCACAGACAATAGTTAACAAACACACACACACACACACACACACACACACACACACACACACACACACACACACACACACACACACACACACACACACACACACACACACACACACACACACACACACACACACACACACACACACACACACACACACACACACACACACGCGCCGGATGACACCGGCGCAAAGCAAATTCACCCTGCATCTACTCGGGTGCTTCCGCCAAGCCGTCCAAAAACCGAAGCCATACTAGTGGCGCCCTGCAAAAATATTACTCATGTGGAAATCCTCCGGAAGTTAATAGCAGATCCTGAGCTTCTAGCTTTCGATACGAAAGTAGTGCGAATTCGAGGAACAAAAAATGAAGGCTTGCTTTTCGAACTGGGCAAAAGCGATGACGATTGCGGAGTCGACTACGCAAAGGTGGTACCGAATTCCATTGGCAGTAATGGGACAGTAAAGACCTTAGGCCAAATGGAAACGGTGGAAATTCTATACATCGACGAAGAGACGCAGACCAGCGACGTTGAAAAAGATCTTTGGGATATGTTCAAAGAGCTGGACGGGGTGACTTTCGAGACCAAGATGACCAAATCCTGCAACGGAATGCAGACTGCTTCAGTGAACCGACGAAACTAGCAACGCTAGTGGCGGCACGTGGCAAGATTAGGATTGGATGGTCAATCTGTCCGGTGAGAATACAAATACCGAACAGGAGGTGTTTCAAATGCTGGGAGACGAGCCAATTCTCCCGCGATTGCAAAGGCCCAGATAGGACCGACTGCTGTCTGCGATGCGGTGAGACCGGGCATTTTGCCAAAACATGTGTCAATCCTCCCAGATGTGTCCTTTGTCCACCGGGTACAAACATGCATCATACCAGCGGCGTTTTCTGTCCAGCGAGAAAGCAGAAACCGACATGGAGATAGTTCAGTTGAAGAGGTCCAAGACATGAGAGGTCAATTGCTTATAGAGGAAAAGGGAGATGTGGCTGTTAGGATTTAAATTTATCATACATTTTTTGTTCAGAAGAATTTGCTGCTTGGGTCATATTTTGACAGTTTAGTGAGGGATGATGATCGATCCAGGCACGGATTGATCGATTCCGCGGTGACGCTCATCACTACCACTTTTTTTGTACTCGAGAAGAGAAAGACGTACTTGTGCGCAACACTTAAAACACCACGGATTTCGTTCAGCCATTTTTCTTTAACTTCACTAAACTTGTAATTTGTAACACAACGTAGGACTAAAATAAACTAGCAAACGTAATCAAACCCGTATAAACAGTGGCAATGATTTCCGAGCCGTATCGCTGTCCTAGCGGCGTAAACAATTGGGTTTCTGACTCTACAGGGACTGCTGCTATTTGGGCTTCTGGTAGATTTCCGATCCAGCAGATCATTTCAAGGTACGGCGAGGGGTATGTGATTGCAGTCATCAACAAAATAACCTTCTGCAGCTGCTACGCTCCGCCAAGGTGGGATCTAGAGAAATTCGAAGAAATGCTTCAGAGGATTTCAGATGAGGTCGATGTTAATCCTATCGTCATTTCAGGGGATTTTAACGCTTGGGCCACGGAATGGAGCAGTAAAAGAACAAACACCAGAGGAAACGCCGTGTTGGAGCATTTTTCTAGACTGAACTTAGCATTGGTAAATGTTGGCTCCTGTCCCACATTTGTAAGGAATAGCAAAACTTCCATTATAGACCTTACGTTCTGTAGTCCAGCATTGGCTTCTTCCATGAACTGGAGGGTAAGCAACGTAAGCGAGTGATACGCTACACGGCAGGAAGCAAGTGTGACAGGGTTGCCCAGAGCTGCGGTTTTCCAGAATGGAAAACACAATGCTTCAACGAAGAACTGTTTATTGTGGCATTGAGGTTTGGTGATTTCTCAAACACCTCGTCAGCATTGGAGCTAGCGCCAGTGATCACCAACGCCTGTGACACCTCTATGCCACGAAGGAAAAGGGGAACTAGCCCACGACGGAGAGCTTACTGGTGGACTACCGAAATAGCCCAGTGTCGAAGCCATTGCAAAAAAACACGCAGAATGATGAATCGAGTCAAATCCTTGGACCAAATGGTCGGCCAAGACCTACCTAGGGAAAGGAGCCCACCCGTGCTCAAGTCTATAATCGAACAGTTGTTTCCTATTCATGAGCCACAAATTCCAAGTGATATACCCCGCAATCCTGATGTTGAACCTGTGTCAATATCCGCTGATGAGCTAAAGAAGGCTGCAGACTATCTCAAACTGGGGACGGCACCTGGTCCCGACGGTATTCCCATTGAAGCGATCAAAGCAGCTATCAAAACGTACCCGGAAGCATTATTATCAGTATTCCAGAACTGCTTCGATACTGGTATTTTTCCGATACCCTGGAAGCGACAACAATTCGTTCTTCTCTCAAAGTCTGGGAAGTTCCCCGGCGACGCATCAGCACTAAGGCCTTTAGGATTTATAGACAATTTCGCCAAGGTACTAGAAATCCTAATACTCAACCGATTAGTTGTCTATACGGAAGACTAACACGGACTATCGGACAGACAGTTTGGCTTTAGAAAGGGACGGTCTACTGGTGAAGCGATCGCAGCTGTTTTAAAGAAAGGACGAAGCGCCTTGCTAAAAAAGAGGACAGGAAACGGATACTGCGCGATCGTTATGATTGACGTAAAGAATGCTTTCAACAGTGCCAACTGGGAGGCCATACATGCAGCTCTCTCCAAGATGATGGTCCCACCGTACCTCTGTTGGCTGCTGAGAAGCTATTTGGATCACCGTGTGCTTTTATACGACTAGGGGAATTAAAAAAAATGAGCATCTCCGCTGGCGTTCCTCAGGGTTCGATTTTGGGTCCAACTCTCTGGAGTATTATGTACAACGGAGTTTTGACCCTAGGGCTTCCTCCAGGAGCTGAAGTGATAGGTTTTGCTGATGATATTGCTATCACTGTCCTTGGTGAGTCAATAGAAGAAATTGAACTCCTCACATCCGACTGCGTAAGTAGAATCAAGTCGTGGATGCAACAAATGAGGCTAGAAATTTCCCATAAAAACAGTGCAGTCAGGTAGCATCCAGGTCGGTGATGAACGCCTGTAATGAATGTCCAGTACGCCTGTAACAACGTCTTTAAGGTCACAAACTCGTTGATAAAAATGATGCCGAACATTGGAGGGCCCAAGAGTAGTTGCAGGCGACTCCTAGCTGACGTGATCATCTCACGGTTGCGTTGTAACGCTGCGATCTGGGCACATGTTCTGGTGCAAAAGGAAACCGACAGTTGGTGAACAGAGTGCATCGATTGCTAGCTATGAGAGTTGTTAGTGCCTACAAAACAATATCGCACGTGGCAGTTTGTGCTATCGCAAGCATGGTTCCCATCTGCATCATATTAGCAGAGGATTCTGAGTGTTGCAGTTTCTCTGGAGTTTCAAACGCGGGATTATCCAGATCCTCAGCAAAGCAGCTCTCTATGAGAAAGTGGCAGTCTGAATGGGATTGTTCAACAAAGGGGCGTACGACACATGCACTGATCCCGAACATCACTGCATGGACGAGCAGAAAACACGGCGAAGTGAACTTCTACATAACTCAGTTCCTCTCCGGCCATGGGTGTTTCTGGAGTTATCTTCACAAGTACCGTCACGCAAGCTCCCCAGACTGCCCAGCGTGTGTGAGCATCGCGGAGTCAGCAGAACACGTGCTTTTTCATTGCCCCCGTTTTGCTGAGGAACGACATGAAATCACCGTAAAGTGTGGAACAACAATCAACGGAGCAAACCTGACCGAGGTGACGTTGAAGAATGCTGAAACATGGGAAGTCATAGCAAACGGCATGCGATCAATACTGCTAAAGCTGCAGGCCTGATGGAAAGAGGATGAACGACTTGGGCGTGCGAAAAAAAATGTTGTACGTATTATGAACACAAACTTCTGGTAGTGGTAGTGGTAGTGGTAGTGGTAGTGGTAGTGGTAGTGGTAGTGGTAGTGGTAGTGGTAGTGGTAGTGGTAGTGGTAGTGGTAGTGGTAGTGGTAGTGGTAGTGGTAGTGGTAGTGGTAGTGGTAGTGGTAGTGGTAGTGGTAGTGGTAGTGGTAGTGGTAGTGGTAGTGGTAGTGGTAGTGGTAGTGGTAGTGGTAGTGGTAGTGGTAGTGGTAGTGGTAGTGGTAGTGGTAGTGGTAGTGGTAGTGGTAGTGGTAGTGGTAGTGGTAGTGGTAGTGGTAGTGGTAGTGGTAGTGGTAGTGGTAGTGGTAGTGGTAGTGGTAGTGGTAGTGGTAGTGGTAGTGGTAGTGGTAGTGGTAGTGGTAGTGGTAGTGGTAGTGGTAGTGGTAGTGGTAGTGGTAGTGGTAGTGGTAGTGGTAGTGGTAGTGGTAGTGGTAGTGGTAGTGGTAGTGGTAGTGGTAGTGGTAGTGGTAGTGGTAGTGGTAGTGGTAGTGGTAGTGGTAGTGGTAGTGGTAGTGGTAGTGGTAGTGGTAGTGGTAGTGGTAGTGGTAGTGGTAGTGGTAGTGGTAGTGGTAGTGGTAGTGGTAGTGGTAGTGGTAGTGGTAGTGGTAGTGGTAGTGGTAGTGGTAGTGGTAGTGGTAGTGGTAGTGGTAGTGGTAGTGGTAGTGGTAGTGGTAGTGGTAGTGGTAGTGGCCGGTACCTGCCAATCTGCCTCATCGAACGGCAGCACGGCTCCAGTGACACGAATTTTTTTTTATTAGGACTCATTGTTAAATAAAATAAAATAAAATAAATAAAAAATTTAAATTTGAATCGTACACGTTAATGGTAACCGCGGTCAAGTGGTAAAAACGGATCCGACATAAAGGAAGATGACCGAGACTAGAACACTCCATCGATCGAAACTACACACGGTAAGTAAAATCAGGAATAAATAATATATATACAACTCACCAATATATCCATTACTAATCCGCAACCACAAATAAAACAACAGCACTCTGATCGTTGGTGTGAGGAGGCTAGCTAGCACGTAAACACTTGTTCTACACTTGATACATGAGGATACTATGATACAGAGGAGCATAGCGTACCCGCAATAAATACACTGGGGGAAATGGAGCAAAATATGATTTTGCTCCATTTCCTCTCTCTCTCTCTCTCTCTCTCTCTCTCTCTCTCTCTCTCTCTCTCTCTCACACACACACACTCTCTCTCTCTCTCTTTCTTTCTCTCTCTCTCTCTCTCTCTTGTTGGCCTACGATCTCCGTCAAGTCTCGCTTCACCTGGTCCAGCTATTGAGTTCGCTGTGCTCTCCTGCGCCTTATGCCAAACTGGGGATCACTGTCGAACACCTTCTTGGTGGGACATGAGACCAGCATCCTCATGATATGAGCCCCAGCCATCGTATCCTGCCAGCCTTCCTATTCGTAACCGTCAGGATGCTCGGTTCGCCGAACAGCTCAGCAAGCTCGTTGTTTTTGCACGAAGCCGAGACAAGAATATTTCCTCGCGAAGTAACTTATTTCTTTCACTAAACTATACGACGAACAACGAAAGTACATTTCTGCGCCTTATCACACTGCGAGATTTATTTTAATCAAGAAAACACTCGCGAACACGTCTGCACAATCCGATAGCCTTGGTAGAAAGGGAGCGATTCTCCTGTTGCTTGATCCTTTTGATCACTCTCTCACCGGACGCTAGATTGCATTCCTCTTGCATCACACGTGGCGGCGAGACGTGTTGTCACGCGATTGGTCGAGAGAGATTATAGAATCAACGCGTTCGGCTTATAGAATGAATGCATTCTCAAGTGTGCGAATGGGTCAACGTCGACTTCTTTCTCTGTTCGAGTGAACCGTTTTATCGGTCACCAGCTACCACCCGCAGGATCATCGACACCAGCAACTAAGCCGAAATTTGATGAAAAGGAAAAATATGTTTTTAAGCAGAAGTTTAGTTTTTTTTCGGGCGTCACCGACTGTCGATTAGCAGCTCCGGGCGGGTTCAGACGGCTTCAGATAACTCCGGTCGGAACCGTCGGTTTGATATAGCCTGAATCGGAACCAGAGTAGCAATCTTCGGAAACGGTGTGGAGCCGTGAGTGCGATATCGCTATCCTGTTACTAGCATCAACACCGTGCCAGTGTTTTAGGGTGTCGGTGTACATGCAGAGGCCGTTTCGCATGTTATGTTTCGCATAGCAAATCCGTCCATGTTGATAGCCCAGTACCCTCCACGGAAGCAGTGACAACGATTGGCCAGTGTCCTGCATCCGTCCACGAAAGCTGTTGCAGAGGATGTTACGGACGCAGGATCACCAGTGCCTCACCTATTAAAATGTATTAAAATTAATGAATAGAAACTACAAAAAAGGTGTCACGCCTTCAGCTGGCGATTTATATGCTACCATTTTTTAACCCTAAATCCTCTTTGCAACGATATTTTTCTATGATTTTTCAAGAGTATGAGTGCCATACTCCAATAAAAAAAACTCAAAAATTCATGTGGTAATGGTCTATTGGTCTAGTACATTGTAAATGCATATTTGGATAGCCAAACAAAAAAAAAATTCTCATTTGTTCTTTTATATTTTTAGAGCAGAGTTAGCAATTCATTTGTTTGTTCAATCATGTATACGAGAAGTGAAAGCCACGACACAAAGTTTGTGTGAATTCCTGTTTCACAGATACATAAAAATAGCCTGAAATTCAAGTGTCCGATAATGATTATTCTGTACTTGCTTATTTATAGACTTTTCGTCCTTGCAACCCAACTAGTCAGGTCGAACTCCAGCTTCCAATAAAGGCTGAAAACAATCATCAAGGTGCATTTTGCGGAAGTGATATTCCACCAAATACTGATTCAAGTGCGTAATGCGGTGTGTGCCTTTTTTCTTGAGGAAATCTTTAAGCCAACGCCATAGATTTTCGACTTTTTGCGTATGAATGAACTTATTGTCGGGATGAACGAAATTTTTTGAATGGTTTACCATGCCATGGCTGTACCCAACCTCGGCTAACGAAACATATCCTCCCCAAGAGTCGGTTAGGATTGCTGTGCCATCATCTACGTTGTCGTATATTAACCGAGTCAACGTATCAGCGTTCCGATGCTCTACTCGCTGCAGAAAAATTTCGTTCGTCTCCCGACAAATTCCACCAACCAACCACTCTCGGTCACTCTCTGTGCGAGTGAGCCGTCCACGGTTATATTTTCGTGAGGTAATTTTCATCTCATCGATTTCGACTGTCTTGCCCGGGCCGCCAATTTTTGATGGCGCCAGCATTGCGACAACATCGAAAAGGAGGAGGCGTTTATTACGGAAATGGTCAATTCATTTATTTTATTTTATTTATTTTTATTTTATTAATTGCTCGGCCACGTTGGGTTACAGCAATAGTGCTTACTGACTATAGTATACAATTATTCACGAAGGAGTAGGAAGGAGTTTATGGTACGGAAAAGAAGCGAAGACGCGATCGGTAGACAGGATAGGAGAGGACAGCAGGAAGGGAAGGCGGAAGTGATTACATTAGTAAACGCTGCTACAGCTTGATTTATGTCATCATCAGTAAAGCACCAATCGGTACCGGCTAAAATATGATGAAGCTTTTGGTAGTCCAGTTTCCTAAAATTGAACATACGAGCCGTAGATATTCGTTGAGAGGATGCTGGGCGAGAGTGCGTAAGGAGCACACTTGTCTCATGAGCAGGATGATGATTGTCTAGCGCGACGAGTGGAACAGGTCGAAGCTATGACGGGGGAGCAGCGCTCCAAGAAGGCATAGCATTGGCATCATTGGCAAATAGAAGGTCCAATTGACTTCCGCGTATATTTTTTATGCCAGATAATTGCGGCAAACCGTTTACCGACATTCCATCAAGCAGAGAAACATTTTCACGAGATACACCAGTAGGAATGAAGTGATTAACCCACGATGCAAACACATCCATATCAAGCTCAGATAGACAGAGAGGCGTAACTCGTCTAGTTTTGTGCGCAATCCTCATACTTTTTGATAGTAGATGTTTAGTTGATCGATCGAAGGGATGAGAGAGCGAGATGCGCCGGGAGTGCTCTCGCTGCAAGTTATTAACGGCGAAAGAGAGTCGGACGGATTATGTGTATTAGATGCAGGGTTAGCTTCCATCAATTCGGGTAAAGTCGGTAGTTCATGAGAATCTTCAGCCGGATCAGCCGGTTTACGCTTGCTGAAAGTACTGCGTATAAGGCAAGCTCATAGGGCCATGATCTGGCAAAATAGTGAAATCAGCGTTTCGCAGTTGTGTCGTGTGGTTGATAGAAGGTGGCGAGGAAGGATGATCCGATTCACGATTAATAGGCGCAGAAGGTGCAAGGGATGCTGCAGTAGTGGGTCGCCAAACATTGACGGAGCGGGGATTTAGGTCGATGAACTCCTTAAAAGAGATCCCGCGAGGCCAGGTTGAATCAGCCAAAGCAATAGCCCGGTGCGAATCCGGTACACCAATTTTAAAAGATACGTAGGAGAGCGTAGAAAGATTCCGGTCGCGTCGTACAAGGCTATATACCAAGATGTCGTCTGTCCCTATGTTAGAACAGGCCATTTCGCGGATCGCTTCAATCGGAGTATCAGGAGCAATACGGGAGATAAAGACCCAAGTACGGGGTGGGCGTTCAGGAACGGACGTAATATTATTGCAGGACAACCCTGTGCCCGATGAAAGCATAGCGCGTGTAACGGTATTGGTAGGCGATGGGTCGGGAGAGCGATCCAACAATCGACGTTTAGAAGGATTCTCACCAACAGCTTGATGGGTGAGCTTAGAGGCCGCAACTGGAATCGTGGTCGTTGAGTGCGTAGCAGGAATCGCAGAATGGTGAGCACTCGATGTAGTGGTATGCGTGGCAAGATGAGAGTTGAGCTTGTTCATTAGTGAGTTGAAGGAAGTGAGAAGCTCACGGTGCATGAGATCAAGCTCCTTGATGCCATGCTTAACTTCATCAAGCGTTGTGAGTAGTGGAGTCTGTGAGTAGTTGCGTTCCATTGAGTGAGAAGCAGTAAGTGAGTCGATGAAATCTTTCACGGAACGAATTGACGATGCTGATTCCTGTTTCATAAAAGCTATCTCGTTTCTAAAACAATCCAGTGAAGAGGAAAGTTCAAGTCGCAAGCCAGCTGATGCCGCCTGCACAGAACGTGAGGAATCGCGGAAATCGGACTGCAACGATTCCAACAGGTAGGCAGCGTCACGAGAAAGGCCGTGCGAGAAGCGTAAAGTGTCAACGGCCCGCAAACGCTGAGCACAATCCGCGCAAGCCCAGAATAAATTTTGTGACTTCTTAAAATCACGCAGGAGTGGGGTTGAAAGTCCAATGCACTTATCGTGGTAATAGTGTTCACGAAGACCGAAGCACGGAATTGGATCGTTGCTAATAGCACCTTCACATTTCTTACAGATCACAGACGCCATCGCAAAATAGACCAAAGTTCGACTGAACAGTGAGTGATCACAACAACCGCAGGCGGATTGCAATGTTTATATGTTGAACCGTACAATTCACAGGTGCCGCACAAATTTGTGATACGTGAACGCGCGAGTGTAAATTAACCGAACTAAAACAATTCAAGCCTTAATCAACAAGAAAATCGCGGTAAAAAATCAACTTGGAAATAGGAGAGTGAGAGAGCACAACCAGCCGCTTTGAGTGACAAGTGCAAAAAAAAGTCAATTACCGTTATCTTGCTGAGCTGCAGCTGCTTCACCACTTCTGCCACGCTGACATTCATACTCCACAGGTACAGCAACAGGACCTCCTGCATCAGTGTAAGTCTGGATCCTTCAAAGAAAGATCCAGCACGGACACTGACTTCCGCGTTTTTGCACATACGTCCTGTGCACACCCACTTGCAGCGATCCTTCGTCCCCTTTACGTTTTTACGCATCGGCTGCTCGCACTTCCGGCACAGCTGAACAGCCTGCAATAGCTTATGGTCTATAAGCCATTCGACTGCTGCAACAGGCTCATGCAGCTTAAGCACCAGTTAGCGCGTGGCCACGGAGCTGAAAAAATGTTGAAAATTTTTTCAACTTTGTCAAAATTGCTTGTCAACTGCAAAAAAGAGCTTTTCTCGTGGCCGCACCAAAAATAAACACATTGTAGACAAACAGAGACCGAACTGTCATGTGTAGGCATTAAACGTCAATTGACACATATGTACATACCTTTGCATTTATACAAATGTCAAAAAGATGTGAACTGTCAACAAAAATAATAAAGAAGTCAATTCACGCTGAACTGTTAACAGAAAAACACGTGAATCTGTGTCTGCTGTCCTTACGTCCTTATGTCCCTACGTTCAGCTCGCCTCCTACATCTCAGAAGTGGGATACGATAACTAGATAAAATTCCACGCAGTTTCTGTATTTGTGATTGTGTTTGAAAGCCTGCGGTTCGAAATGCCAACGAAAGAGGAAATGCTGTGCGCGCTCGAGTACGCCAAGGTAAATGTACCACCGACTGCTACAATTTCACAATTACGTGAATTGTACAATGCAAACGTTGGAAATATCGATGAACCAGGCGTGTTAAGCGATGTTCCCGCGGATATTGAAACCCCGAAAGCAGAAGGCAATTTAGCATTGCCAACCGAGCTGGTCAATGCTGAGAACAATGGCGCCGCCATTTTGCGTAGTGCTGTAAGGCATGCTGAGAACAATGCGGTATCGCATGATTCAACTTTAGTCGGAACCCTAGAAAACGTCACACATTTGGTTCCAAACCCAATAAACACCGCTCCAAGTGTACATGAAGAGATAGAACTTCTCAAGAAAAAACTCGAAATACTTGAACTAAAGCAGCGAATTAGTCTCCTCGAAGCTCCGGTTGTTACACATACAACGCAACAACCGTTATTCATCAAGTTCAATGAATTTGTCGATGTATTCAGCGGTGATAAAAGAGAGCATGTTGAGCGATGGTTCAAGGAACTTGAGCGTGCATTTCTTCCCTATCGCATGGATGATACTATGAAGTTCCACAGTACACGCCAATTGCTTACCGGTACTGCTGCTTTGTTTGCTAAATCCCTAGACGTTACAACATATCATGAGTTGTAAAACCATCTGATACAAAATTTCGGCACAACCACATCTTTAGAGAGTGTGTACAAGTAACTGAGAGGACGACGACTTGCACGAAACGAACCCGTCATAAGGTATATTTTGGACATGCAAGCTATGGCATGCGATGTACCCATCCCAGAAATGGATTTAATTAATATTATCATCGATGGAATCGGTGATCCCATCAACGAGGCATGGATTAGATTTTCTGCAAAATCTATGGGCGATTTAAAACAACTGCTGAAAAGATATGAGGAGATTCGTCCACGTAATGCTGCCACACCATCATCATCAGGGTCCATCTGCCAGCCGTTGGGATCATCAAGCAACCAACAAAGTGAAGTAAGATGCTACAACTGTTCGAAATTCGGGCATTATAAAAGTTCCTGCCCAATGCCGCGTAGACCACCAGGATCGTGCTTCAAATGTCACCAAGCTGGACACGCTGCTCGTAATTGCCCGAACAACATAATCATTCCATCGGCAGCAGCTCATCACTCAGTTCAGGATAACGTACAGCAGGAAACATTTAATACGGATCTAGAAGAATTTCAACAGGTGATTGTTGCCTTCAAAGATCAAAAAGGTCAGAGTAGTGTGATGACATGCATACGTTCTCTTCTCGATACAGGAAGCCCAGTGTGCTTTATAGATTCTGCTGTAGTGCCCAAAACTCTTTTGCAACCACCTTCAATTTCACTATATCAGGGACTCGGAAACCAGAGATTAGTCGTCTGTGGTGAGGTGTTATGCCAAGTCAAGTTTCAGAAGAATCAATTAGAACATCCATTTATTATCCTACCCAGTGAAAGTATTGCTTGGCCGATGATCATAGGTCGTGATCTATTAAAAAAATGTAATATTTTTCTTTGTCAACGCAATTTAAACAATGAATTCAATAAAGAAAATCTCACTCCTAACAGCGATGTATGCATGTCTTCACCTGCTCACAGTATTTCGTTGGCTCAATATACACTAGAATCAATACCGACTAAGCTAGAAAGACTATGTCCTGAAGAGTATCATGACAGTCAAAGTGAGGCATTTGCAGAAATTTGTGCTATTGATTTACCTGACGTGAATGAAGTGGAAGAATTAAAAATAGGCAAACATATTAGTAGCGATGAAAATACTGCTCTATTAAGTTCCATTCATCAAAATTACATTAATTACCCGCCTGATAAAATCATTTCACCCGATCATAGAATGAAAATCAGTCTTATTCATGATATGCCTCTATATACAAAACCTCGCCGATTGTCTTACGGAGAACGGAATCAAGTACGAGAAATAGTAAATGATCTTTTAGAAAAAAAAATTTAGTCCCAGTAATTCGCCATATGCCTCGGCACTTGTTTTAGTTAGAAAGAAGAACGGTGAAATCCGTATGTGTATTGATTACAGACCTCTTAATAAAATTACGATCCGAGATAATTTCCCCCTGCCGTTGATCGAGACATGTCTAGAGCATTTGAGTAATAAACGAGTTTTTTCTCTGCTGGATCTAAAAAGCGGCTTTCACCAAGTAAAAATGCACGAGGATTCCACCAAGTATACTTCCTTTGTGACTCCTGATGGTCAGTATGAGTATCTTAAAATGCCTTTCGGATTGAAAAATGCTCCTTCTGAGTTTCAACGTTTCATCAACACGATACTCCGGGAATTTATCGAAGCAGATAAACTAGTTGTATATCTAGACGATATTATAATTGCTTCAACGGATTTTAAGTCCCATTTGAACACACTTAGTGCCGTCCTTAGAAAAATACGACATAACGGATTGGAGCTTCGACTAGACAAATGTCAGTTTGCTCAACAAGAACTGGATTACTTGGGGTATAGAGCAAATTCATGTGGAATACGCCCTAGCGATAGGCATATAACGGCTATAAAAAATTATCCTATGCCAACAAATACCAAACAAGTACGAAGGTGCTTGGGACTTTTCTCCTATTTTCGCAAATTTGTCCCTTCCTTTTCCAACATAGCAAAACCCTTGACCAATTTATTGCAAAATGATAAGCGGTTTGAGTTTGATTCATCATGTGAAGAAGCATTCTGTTCGCTACGTGACAAACTTATACAGTCTCCTGTCTTGGCAATTTTTGATCCGAAGCGTGAAACGGAACTACACTGCGATGCCAGTTCTTCTGGTTTTGGAGCAGTTCTATTACAAAAACAAGATGATGGAAAATTCCATCCTCTAGCTTTTTTCTCTAAAAACACAACAAAAGATGAAGCTAAGCTTCACAGTTATGAATTGGAAACGCTTTCTATTATATACGCATTAAAACGATTTCACGTTTATGTCCACGGAATTCCGATAAAAATCATCACAGACTGTAATTCACTTGTAGAAACCCTTCAAAATCGTAATTCCTCTGCAAAAATTGCTCGATGGTCGCTTTTTCTCGAAAATTATGAATACTCCATCCAACATCGTTCTGGTGCTTCAATGTGTCATGTCGATGCCCTGAGCAGACTGCAAGCTAGTTGTGCTGTTCATGAAATTGATTTAGATTTTCAATTGCAATTAGCTCAAGCGAGAGATCGTGCTATTGAACAGATGAAGTCCAAGTTGGAGCTAGGAGCTGTTGATGGTTATACGTTGCAAGATGGATTAGTGTATCTAGAATCTCCAACCAAGGGACTTCAACTGTATGTGCCTCATGAGATGATAGATAACATCATTCGACATACCCATGAAAAGATCGGCCACTTAGCAGTAGATAAGACATGTGACAAAATAAGCAATCATTACTGGTTTCCTTGTATGAAGCCTCGAGTGGAACATTTTATAAGAAATTGCTTGAAATGTATTGTATATTCCGCCCCTCCCCGCATCAATAATAGAAATCTGCATAGCATCCCCAAGGAAGGAACACCATTTGATACACTTCATATTGACCATTTGGGTCCCTTGCCATCAGTGAGGTCGCAGAGAAAGTATATTTTGGTGGTCATCGACGCTTTTACAAAATTTACTAAAATTTATGCTACTCGCTCTACAAATGCTCAAGAAGTCTGTAACATTCTCAATCAATATATGTCTTATTACAGTCGTCCGAAGCGAATTATTACCGATCGAGCAACATGCTTTACTTCCAATCTTTTTGAAAATTTTCTTGAAAATAATGGCATTAAACACGTCTTAAATGCAACATGTTCACCTCAAGCGAATGGACAGGTCGAACGAGTTAACCGCATTCTTCGCCCAATTCTTAGTAAACTCTCAAATAGTCCTGATCATTCTGATTGGAGTTCACATTTACGCGCAGCCGAATATGCATTGAATAATACCAAGCACGCATCTACAAATTTTGCCCCTTCTATTCTCCTCTTTGGCGTCGAACAAAGAAGTCATGATGTTGATGAATTGACCGAGTTTCTTGATGAGAAAAAATATACCGATATAGCTCGAGACCTAGCTGAAAATCGTAATAAAGCATCAGAAAATATAAAAAGATCTCAAGAAATTAATGAAACCTACTTCTGTAAAAACCACAAACCCGCTCCCGAATTCGAAATAGGTGATTTTGTTGTAATAAGAAACGTTGACACCACCGTGAACCAAAACAAAAAGTTGATTCCAAAATTTAAGGGGCCATACATTGTACATAAGATTTTACCTAACGATCGCTATGTTATTAAGGATATAGAAGGTTGTCAGATAACCCAAATTCCATACGATGGAGTTTTAGAAGCTAATAAATTAAGAAAATGGATAGAACCTTCCGAGGTTATTGAGACCAACGAAACTTGACCAACGATGAAACGGCAACATTCACTTAAAATTAGATTTAATTGAGGGCAATTAAATACTCAGGATAGCCGAGTTGTAGACAAACAGAGACCGAACTGTCATGTGTAGGCATTAAACGTCAAATGACACATATGTACATACCTTTGCATTTATACAAATGTCAAAAAGATGTGAACTGTCAACAAAAATAATAAAGAAGTCAATTCACGCTGAACTGTTAACAGAAAAACACGTGAATCTGTGTCTGCTGTCCTTACGTCCTTATGTCCCTACGTTCAGCTCGCCTCCTACAACATTAAAAATGTACGAATGACAAAAAGCTTTGCCTATTGCCAGTCATTTCGCGTGTCATTTCGCATACAGTGACGAAGCAAATATATATTTACGTTTTAATTTTCATGTTAAACACGGAACTTACGGTAAATTAAAATTAATGTCTATCTCAAGCATTATTGAGTTTTGCAATATAAAACATTTTAATAGCTTTGTGTGAAAGAAAATAGAAAATATATTTTGATACAGTTACATAAACAGCAAAGCACCTCTAACGTGTTTTATTTTGCAACACACTGTCGTTGTCAAATGACATTAACCAAGGATCTTTGAAGACATTTTCAATACAACAGCGCAATAAGTAAACGGTAAAAATGTAAGTCTAATATAAATACAACGTTATGGCGAGTATAATTTTACGAATATATCTTTATAGGGATGAAACGCAGATCATAGCAATAATGCATACACCGCAATATTCTGGAATTTTGGCAAGATTGTTGACTATGACCATAATGCGTCGCCGACGTATACTTCGATCCATTAGGCGCTGGTGGATGAGGCCTATAAGGGTTTAAAGAAACGAAGCAGGAGTCAGATTATTGAACACTTTAATGGAGGAGGAATCCAATTTTGCAACACTAAACTTGCTAAGAATGACGAAGCAAGACTTCGACCTTCTGCTTTCATGGACCGAACCCATAATTCGAATGCAGGATACAAATATGAGATTGGCTATTACTCCTAAAGAAAGGCTCTTAATAACTTTAAGATACCTTGCGACAGGTGATAGCTTTGCAAGTCTTCATTATTTGGTCCAGGTAAGAAATAAAATAAAAATCAGCACAGTTCATAGCAAGTAGCAAATTCATAATTTTATTTCAGGTGTCTGTTAGATCAATTGGTCGTATTATTCATCAAGTATGTAAGGCCATTATAACTGCACTTAGCGAATTTGTTCAGGTAAGCATGTGTTAAGCAACATAGTGTTACTGCAAAGTTCAATTTTATTTATATTTCATTTTTAATTCTAAATTATGAATTAATTCTAAGTTTAATTCATCAAACTTAATATTCACCTAAACGATCATTTATAATTTTTAGAAGTTGGTTGAAAGTTTCTTTTCTGTTTGAAGAGTCCATCAACTGTAGCAAGTTGCACAGCGCCCTTCCATACTTCAATACGTCTTCGTCATGGTTGTATGTATTTGCAAATACTTCCTAGACCTTCCCAAAAGTATTTTATCTTCTTTCGGCTGGAACTCTCTTCATCAATTGTAAAAATGCAGTAGACATTTCAACCGCTTCTGGATCTGTTATCTGCGATGTTTGATTGGTCAGATTCCTTAGCAATTGTACCAATTCTGCATCATTTTCAAGGAATTCAGCCATTTGTCTTGTTCTACCGTTTCTTACTTGCGCAGGTCGTCGATTTCGACGGTTTGATGGTTCGGAAGGCTGCAATCGGGATGTTTGTGAAACCGAAGATGGTGGAGTAGATGATTGTGTCCGAGCTTCCTGCGTTAACTGTTGTATGGATGGTTTGTTGTTTAGTATATTACTGATCGATATTCTTGTCGACGACTCCGACATAACTGGGTGTTGTGTGTTTTGTATTGGAGTATTTGGTAAAACCCCCAATTCAGCAGTTTGTTCTAAATTATCTGGCGTAATAGTATCCCTGACGTCTATTGGAGAATTTGGATCCAAAAATATAGGTATTTCTATGTCTGAAGTCTCTTGGTGTGATGTAAAAGGGTTTGGTGATGATGATGATGATGATGGCCAGTTCCTTCCCATCTGAAATATAATCAAAAGAAAAGCGATGATAGTTTTAATTGTTTCAAATATAGTTATATTTAATGAAAACATAGGTATAGTTATGGTTTCTATCACAATTTAACTAATAATGATGAAATTTTATTTTTAGATTCCATCTACACCGGAAGAATGGATGCAAATTTCTGATGAATTTCAAGAACAATGGGGGTTTCCACATGTTATTGGGGCGATGGATGGACGACACATAGAAATAAGAAACGTAACTAACTAAATAACGTAACAGTGGAAGTGAATACTATAACTACAAGGATTTCCACAGTATTGTGCTATTAGCAATTGTAGATGCTAATTACAATTTTTTATATGCAGATGTAGGATGTCAAGGTCGTATATCTGACGGTGGTGTTTTTAAAAATTGTGCTATATATCCCCAATTCGAAAATAATATTTTGAATCTCCCCGAGCCTCAAATTTTAAGTACGCCTTATGTGAAAAAAATGCCTTATGTTCTACTTGGAGACAAAACATTTGTTTTAAGCAAATATTGTTTACGACCCTTCAGTGGCACTCCTCCCAGCTGTCCAATCCAACGAAACTTCAATGTGTGCCACTCAAGATCTAGGGCAATCGTGGAAAACACTTTTGGCATTCATAACAGCCGATTTCGAGTTCTAGATAAATGTATACCTTTGGAACCAACACATGTAAAAGAAATTGTTCTCGCTACTGTATATTTGCACAGTTTTATTCGAGCTAGTCATTCGGGAGACTTATACCTCGCACAACGAACAGATGCACAAAATAATGGCGGGACAATTAACGGATCTTTGCGCTCCGAATCAAATTCAGCACCACCCATAACTAGATTAGCAGGTATTAGAATAAGACCTTCAAACGAACTCAATGATATGAGGATGCAATTTGCAAACTATCTGTTTAATCATTAAAGAACTATGTTTTCATTTTGTTAGTTTAGATGATTATGTATAAATGTTTGAATTAGAGTAATGCATGTACATATTGACACTTGAATATAAACGGAATAAAAAATGAACTACTACATAAGTGGAGTGCAATATTTTGAAGATGGATTTATCTAGACTACTGTTAAAAAATACGAAAACAAAAGTTAATCATTCACATTTTCTACACTATCTACTACAACTAAATACAGTTGAACGCTGTTTATCCGGGTTCGGATAATAAGAGTATGTTTTTTTTAATTTTTTCAAAACATATACCTTGCAAAGGATGCCAATTTTGTATTATGCTGTCATTTCTAAATAGCACAAATACACGGACAACCGTATGAAAGGTACCTGGATAAACGATGCTCCACTATATTTATGTTGAAATTGAGAAAATTACCGTTTCTCTGCTTTAGCCAATCATCAGAAGGATATCTGTCGAACTCCAGTCAAACATATACGGAATTGACGATTCGATGGGTTTGTGGATAGGTAATGGTCAGAGAATCGCCGCAAGTAGCAAGAAATTAGTTTTCTCAATTTTCTACTTGTTTGGGGTATTTATATGAGATATTGTTGTTTGTTGACAAGGATAATCATTATTTAATATTATTTGAAACATTTGGAATAAAATTGCAAGCGGCGATGCGGCAAATTAGCAAATGCTGTTAGGCCGTAAATATATTACGCGCGTTTCCGCGCCCGCATATAACGATCCATCCATGGAAATAGAATGTCATTCGATCGCGAAAACTCGGAAACGCAGAGATACCTCTACGGAACAGTTATACGCATTTGGACGTGCCCAGGGAAACGCGCGTGATGTATTAGCGGCATTATAAACTTCAATACCCATACAAAAGCATATGGCGAGTCTCTGACCGTTACCTTAGTTTTCCATTACTTACAGTTATGCGGTTTGAATAGTCCGAAAGAGCTGATGTAGATATACGATTAAAGAATCATTTGAATGTAATATTTTGAAATATTTTGATTATTCGTTATGCGGATGTAACTTTAACTTACGGTGTCCATTGTTGATGCAGTTTCCTTTACATGATGCATACAATGCATTGCTCTGTATGCAAACCATTTTGGTTTATATATGCTCGATGAAGCTGAAATTCAAATCAAACATCAAATATTATGGAATGTCGATGATAAATGAACAGTTACATACATGAACCAGTCACTTTACTTTTTTGTTCCTTTGCATGGTAGAAACGGAAAGAGCCACAAAGTGACTTCCATTTCCTCACCAAACAGTCGACAGGTGTATCTAAAATTACACTAATTTCACGCCATGCGTCATGCTGTTTGGTTTTATTTTGAAAGCCTGATTTTTTTCGGTTCCATATGCAGCTTCTTTCTTCGATCAAACTTATCATGAAAAGAATGGTATCTTGATCCATATCCACATTCTAAAACATAAACAACATTCATGGGTATTGTGGAAAAATTAAACACGGAAAAGGTAAACAAACCACTTACCACCGCTTCTTTTTTTGCTGTGTAGCTAATGGTTCCATTTCTTTTAACATTCGATGCACGGGATCACTATTTTTAAATAAACTTTCGTTCCTGCTTGCTGTTGTATTTACTATTGCGTAGATGGTGCTGTTAAACTGATGATGGAATGTTTTCTTTCTTGGGTGTTTTCTTTATATCAATTATGTTCTTGATGCAATTATTTTTCTTGAAAATATAATTCGAAGTTTTATTTTCTCAAATTCATATATGATTATATTTTTGGAAATTCATGAAAAACATAATTTATCTATTAAAATATAATATAAGACTAGAGAAAATATATAATAATCAAGATAAAGCAACAACCGCAAACATACAATAACCACAAACATGAGTTTTAATTTCCAAGTAACAAACCATAACCGCCCTGAATATGAAATTGTTTACATTTTTGAGCAAACGTCAAATTTTGTCACTTTTTGTCAACTTTTGTTAACTTTTTTTCCTGGCTGCTCCAGGTTAAAAAATTTTGACAAAAGCTCAAAAAAGTGACAAAAGCTCACATTTTGAAAAATTTGTCAGCATTTTGTCACTCCCGTGGCCTTTCGCTTATTGGGTAAAATTATAGCCTCCTCGACCCAAAACGTTTTTTTACACATAAATTATACCAGCATGTAGCTTCAACCCGCCACCGCTAGATGGCGTACGCGTTCACAAAAATTACACTACGGAGTACGATCTATGTAGCCCGGCCTTTAGATCGCGAACGGTACCTTCACGTGGGGTGTTATCTTGATTGAACACCTACCAGCATACGCATTATTATTATTTTACATTACGAGAATTTACAGTACGTCACCTAGAGCATCGCATATACTGTAAAAACTTTTTTTTATTCAGGAGTAAAATGTAAATGTAATGTAAAATGGAATGTAAAAACTTTTAAGGCCGGGCTACATTGATCGTACTCCTTAGTGTAATTTTTGTGAACGCGTACGCCATCTAGCGGCGGCGGGTTGAAGCTAGATGCTGGCATAATTTATCTGTCAAAAAACGTTTTGGGTCGAGGAGGCTATAATTTTACCCAATGATGGATAGAGATTGGAAGATGGGGAAAAATGTGGCCCAGCGCTTTGTATGAATGACGATTTGTCCAACAACAACAATTAACGGCCTACTTTGTTGCAATTTACGGACGTTTATCAACATTTCCTACGGCAAACAGGTAGCCTGGTCGAAACTTGATGAGACACCAAGTATGAATAATTTTGGCACTTAAATTATACCCACATCTAGCTTGCGCTGGTCGCCGCCAGATGCGCTAGTGAAAATCAAAATTACGCTTGCGAGTACGATCAATGTAGCCCGGCCTTTAAAAAGCATCAATTGCAATCAATTGCTGATTGTTGCCCATTTATTGGCATCGGTACAGAAAAAATTTAAGCAAATATTTCATTTCAGGGAACGGTCAGAACCTCGCCGCATGCGATTTTGCCGCAAGCTTTTGTATGGGATTTGGCGGCAAAACCGCATGCGGCGAGGTTCTGGCCGTTCCCTCACGAATCGACGGGGAAACGAATGTTATCTGTCAATTTTTAGTGCCTTCTCGCTCATACAGTGCCGAACAAGAAATATAACCGTTGTTTTTACTGTTACTTTTTATTTCAAATTTAAATGTTAATCCACTTAATTGTATGACACCTCCATTTTTCTAGTCTTCATTTTTGAAACTATGAAAAAAACTCTTATTTCTTTATCTACATTCATAACATTATCCACTATATGAAACAAATTAGTTGCATAAAAAAACAGGTTTGTTGTTTTTGTGTGTCACAATAGAAATAAAAATTTCCAAAGAATGAAAACCGCGCCATTCGATCTTCCGTTTTTTGTTTGTTTGGTGTGAAGTTAAACGAAAGACCGTGCAAAAATTGATAAAAATGCCTGTAAGTAATCTAAAACATGTCATTGTATATGGTCAACATACGGGTTAATACATTATTATTCACTGATTTAAGGACAAGCGCAAAACTACAACCAAACGACAGTTTGAGGTACTTATTGCCATGATTGAAGGTAGTGAAGGTGTAGCCGGTGATCGCATCGACCCGCTGCGCAAAGCGATCGAAAACTTCTCAAAGTCAAACTGCAAACATATTTCACAGCGCATGCCTGTGAAATATTTCGCATTCAAAATGTTGCAAATTTATAAATGAAATATTGCGAAATTTTCAGCGCTGAAATTTTTCGATTGATACCCGCTGCGCAAAGCGATCGAAAACTTCTCAAACTCAAACTGCAAACATATTTCACAGCGCATGTCTGTGAAATATTTCGCATTCAAAATTGTTGCAAATTTATAAATGAAATATTTCGAAATTTACAGCGCTGAAATTTTTGGATTGAAATATTTCTTCGATTGGAATCCAAGCGTTTTCCCTGACATTTCTGCTCGCTTTTTCGATCGCTTCTGGCGGAAAGCGATCGAAAATCCGAGCTACAAAACTGCTCGATTTTGTCGTGCGGGGAAGGATCTTGTAACGGTAAAACTGACGGTAGTGACGGGGAGTGACGGTAAAACTCAACGAATTGGGACCCCCTATCAAAGATATATCGGGATGGAAAAAGGTAAATTACCACTATTTGATAAGTAATTTTTATAATGCATAACATAAACGTGTTTTACTATTTTAGGTCTAAATCTATATAAATCTGCTTTAAAAAAGAAGCTTTCATTTAATAATGCGGAATACATATCGACCGGAGGGAGACCGTGCTCCTTGCGCAATTTTAATGCCCTGGAGCAGAAAGTTATTCAAGTGCTCGATATGCAACGTTCAGTGGTGGGAACACCTAACGTACCACCAATGGGTCTAGCAGAAAGTGGAGATTCAATCGAAAATGAATGTTTGAATATCAGCCCAGAAGTAACAGAGCTCGTTACATCCGGAGCATGCAATCGGGACAGCGAACATCAACCAACTTCTGCTCAAATAATTGACCAAGAGGTTGAAATCGAAGAGGTACCTGTAACTACAGAACCAGCTCGTAACAGCAGGCGAAAGAGACGCACATTGGCGGAGCAAAACTTGATGGAGTTGCGTAAATTCAATGTAATTCAACAAAAAATACTCAACGTTAAAATCGAAAAACAAGAAACAAACAAAGCTAGGTTAGAAACTGAAAAAGAACATGCTAAATGAAAATTTGAACTAAAACAAAAGGCAATGGAAATGCAACATGAATTGGCAATGCAGGATTTTCGACTGAGGAAGGAAAAAAAGAAAAGGAGCTAGAGTTAAAATATGCTAAATTAGAGCAAATTAGTAACGCAAATCAGCCCAGGCATTAATTACTAAAATGCTTAAAAGTTTCATGGTTACCCGATTTTATGAATTAAAAAATATGCTCAGAATTCTCAAAACAAATGAATCATATTTGATGTTTCTATTTATTCAAACCATACTGAATTTCACCAAATTTAACTTTTTTGTGCAAAAAATAGCATTTATTTTTGTCCAATATCTTTTAATACACCTGTTCTCACTTTCCTCTGAATCTTTATCCGGTTGCTATGGATCGCAATCCATGAGAATGGATCGCAATCAACTACGTCTGAATCGTTTGCAACTACGTCTGAATCGTTTTCAGCTACGTTTGGATCGCTCTCAGCTACCTTTGGATTTTACGGTAGCTCGCGCAAATTTCGTTTTAGCGCACCGTTTATTTGGTGACCGCGGGACACATTTGCACCCCAAGGAAAGAACTAAACAATTAATGCATTCAATTATAAAATCTTATCGTATTTTTTATATGAAGCTTACATCACCATTCATACGTTTTTGGTTATTAGACCAAGTTTTCCAAACAAACCAGCACAATCTTCTTCTTTTTAGCGTAACGACCTACGTGGTCATTTAGTCTTGTTCAGGGTCTTTAGCCGGGTTCAGGGTTCGAGGTATAGCCGGATATTCCATCTTTAGAATGGAGGAAATCTGTTCTGATGCGTAGAAGCAGAAAAATCTGTCAAATGTTGTTCATAGCTCAAAAATGGGGTTTTAACACATATTCTCAATTGGGTTAAAACATAGAACAATACGAAATTGTTGCTTTTCAAATTGTCTGTCATGAGGAGAATCGTGAGGTACGCCGAATGGTCACTAAATAAACTTTGCGCCGCAACGAGATTTACGCGAGCTACCGTAAAATCCAAAGGTAGCTGAGAGCGATCCAAACGTTGCTGAAAACGATCCAAACGTAGCTGCAAACGATTCAGACGTAGTTGATTGCGATCCAATCTCATGGATTGCGATCCATAGCAACCGGATAAAGATTCAGAGGAAAGTGAGAACAGGTGTAAATCTGTGAAAGTTTGTTGCCACTCTATACTATTTTCAATACAGATGTTATGCAACGCACAACATGTGTTAATAATAAGACCACTTGTTTCAGGCTCGTAGTTTAGTGATCTGTCTGTCCCAGCGAGACATCGAAACCGGGATTTCCAAACGCCTATTGTCTGTTCTACAATCATCCGACCAGAAGAGTGTTTTTTGTTAAATTCTGCCTCGGCGGATACTTCGTCTGGGTCTCTGTGCGGTCTTACTAGCCACGGTTCTGATGGATACCCAGCATCCCCTTTAAATAATAAAATATCTCAAAACGATGCAGTGATTTAACAGCATGAATGTAATTATTACCCAAAATCTTATCCCTTTGCCCGCTTCTGTGCAATCGTTGGAAATATTTTTAGTTTATATAGAATTATAGTGAAATTTTCTTTAACAACAAGATCAGTGCCCGAAATTACGACGAAATCATATGCAGTTCAAGAGGACCAAAGCTAAGAGACTAGATTCCTGATTGTGGTCGTTTTTAAGTGATGAAATACTGAAAAAAAAACTGCTCCATGCCGCGTTTATGAGAAAGACACTAAGTTTTGTGCACAAAATGAACAATTAGCCCTGAAAAGTGTTTTGTTGTTTGGAATCGTTTGCGAACGCTTTTTCATCTAACTATCAAAAATAAGCTTTCAAAATGGTGGACCAAATTCGAGCTATGCATCGACCTCTGTATTATATAGGCTGGTATTATTGAATCCGTTCGTAGCGGGAACGTACGGCGTCCACATGAAATTCTAGGGATGGCAACACATTTCTTGTGCCCGCTCCTACAACGCCTCGTTGAATAACTGTAGAAACCAAGGTTATTAGACTCTATACAGGTTACGACAAAAGCCCGTTTTGGCCGATTTCCAATAAAAAAATGAATGAAAATTTTGACAGACAAATTGGAATGGTTTGTTTACAATTGGACTGGTTTGTTTACAATTTGTCTGGATTGCAATCATGCAATGGTGTAGTGTTTGGTGTTAAATATTGTAAGTTTTAATTTATTTAATTATTTTGTAATTTTATAATTACTAACTATGTGATAAATTAACAGTTGTGACAACGGAGAAATCGAGTAAGTGAGAATCCAAGACATGAGCTCATCGCGTGTTGGCCAACATTGGAACCTGGCAGGCACGGAAACATGGAGACATGTCCTTTCATTTGGCACAGGTGCTCTCGGGACATGGCTTTTTCTGGGAGTACTTATGTATCAAGGGTTTCACGTCGTCCCCGGACTGCCAGTTGTGTGTCGGTGTACCAGAGGATGCAGAACATGTGATGTTCGAGTGTCCCCGTTTTGCTGGTGTCCGACAGGAGCTGCTTGGCGAGGGTGGCCCAGATCCGGTTCGGCCAGATACCCTTCAGTAGCATATGTTGCGAGACCAAGCCACCTGGAGTCGTATCTGTGTAGCCGCTCGACAAATAACTGTGGAATTGCTCCGCCCCGGGGATGCGGAAAGGGCCAATCGTGCAGCTGAGGATATGGCTCAGCGCGAGGCCGAGCTGGAGGAAATTATGGCACATAGAGCGGAGGTGGTTGCCGCTCGTGATAATCGACGTTATGCGAGACGTAGAGAGCAGCGTGGGCGGGAAAGAGAGGAACGCCGGGGCGGACGGTCCCCTTCCCCTCCACCGTCATCATCTACCTCTTCCCGACGTGAGGCGAATCGGGTAAGAATGAGTCTGTACCGACAGCGACATCGGTCAACGAACATGCTGGGGCGATTGTTCGACGAAAAGGAACGGCCCGAATACTGCATCGGAGGAAGACGATGACGGCCGAGTAATTGAGGAAACCTCAGACCGACCGTTTGTTGAGGAGCCCCGCAATGGGCTAAATGCGGCAAAGTGGGTCGCAGCTATAGGCGACTAATGGTGATAGGTGAAAGGGGAAAGAGAGGCTCATTATGAGCAAACAACAATCGCTTTCCAAGATCCCTCGCGGGACACAGGGTAGGACTGGGACGAGGGCTTAAATGTTTGTACTAAATAACGATGATAGTATTAATAAAACAAGCGATGATAGTATGTTGGAAAAAAAGGCAATAGGATAACGCACATCATAGGGTAATGCACATCATGCATCATCAATGGTTCCGACCCGCAAGTGGAGCGGGTGTGCTAGATCGGAATCGGAAACAAATCCGACCCGAGGAAGTAAGGACTTCGAGTTGACTGAATGATGATTAGTAGTTGTAAGAAAGCATAAGCGGCTCCGACCCGTTGGTGCAGCGAGTTTGGGTCAGATCAAAGTAGGTTCAATATCCGATCCGTACTCGCTGCACCAATGGGTCGGAATCGCTTATGCTTTCTCGTATCTAACGAAATCGTTGCACCTACTACATCTATTTGTACGTTTCAGGTTGACCCGCACGACTCCGGGATGTTTCGGATTGCTCCGACCCGGTGAGTTCCAGTTGCCCCGCCTTTCACTAGTGTGTGTAAGGAAGAACGTGCGTGAGTTGTCGGATCGCTGACCAAGGAGTAGGATAAGGAGGTAAAAATGAGTTAATGTTTAACGAGCCCGTTGTAACAATAATAATTAGAAAATAAACTTCAAATATATTTGTGTTTGTCGGAAGCATTTATCAAATACGATTTCCCTCTATAAGGTTGACAAAGTGTAATTTTCATAACTTTCGTCACAACAATTTACGCAATCACAAAATATTATTTAAATAAACACTATGTTCAAAACATGTTGATACTCATACTGTACGGGCCGCACACCAGCCGCACCGTGCACCCCTACCGAGAGCACCTACTTGCAATGCACTCGTCTCACACAAATGTGGGGATTTGTCACCTATGATGATGTGGTACCCACCACAAATGCTTCAAACATCCTTTTCGCTCTGATGTTGTAATAAACTCAAGCATAAATGAAATGGACCCCCGCCGTTGTTTAACTGGGTGTTTAACGGTACTGGGTAAACAATGGGATGATATCCTTGGCAAATCAGCAGAACTTACTCAGCATTGAACATCAGTTTTACAGCAACCTTACAAAATACACACGAAAGATATACAGCAACCTTGAGTAAGAGATCTAGTGGTGTGCGGTTTTGCGATGTGAGTAGAGGAAGAAAAAGAAGATAGGACGGATTAAGAGCAACGACGAAAATAAGTGCACGTGTAAAGACAATCAGAATAAAACAATAATTATAAAGCTAACTAATTCGGTCACAACAAAACTTATCGTCCATGTCGACCCAGCTTCAACTGCTCAGAACAACAATGAACAACTAAATGCAGATAATTGCAAACCAGGACAAAATAATGCAGGCTCAAGCAAACCTGCTCACATATTCGGAGTACGTTTTGCAAAGTGTAAAAGAAAAAGCGATTAGTGCATGTCCACTGCTTGCAACACACGTAAAAGAAATTATGTATCCAATTGCTACATTCGAGAACCTTGAGCAGCTTGAGGCAGCTTTGAAACATGAATGCACTGTGCAAAGGTTCATCTAAAGCATGAGCTTCTTTTGTGGTACTTCTGGTAAATCGAACGAAATCGATTGTTGCTAAAAATTAGTGGATTACTTTATTACTCGACAATTCTTGCTGCAATGTTCCTGTACCAGTGGCTTTAGAAGGCCCAAAAATAAAACTGGAGCATCATCAACCTCTGTAACTACCACAGAGGAAACTTAGAAGGCGGGATTAAAACCAAAACAAACTCACAATCTTTTTCTTGGACTGATTGTGTTGGCAGATGAAGTTTTTTCTGAAATGGAATGCGAAGATTTTAATAAAAAGAAACATCAGAAAAAGCAGCATAGAGTTGAAACCAAAACAATAACATCGAAGCATCGTAACAGATCTAAACAATCTAGTAAGTTTCGGGGTACCGAAAACCATTACCTGTTGAAATTCACCGCAAAAAAAGGCTTTTTATACAAATACAGATGGAAGTATACCGCAAAAAAGTATACAAATGGAAAGGTTCTGAAAGAGCAACATTTCTTTATTACGTTGGTTTTGTTGTTCTAGAACCTCATCTACATGCTGTTATTCTGTTCAGCTACGTTACTTTCATGCAACGTGTACAAAGACAAGTATCAATTGGCAAGACAATTACTTGATAAATATGTTGCAGATTTTTTTGAAAGGTATACCACAAAAAGTATATTGGTAGCCACGTTCATAATTTAAAACATGTATATGTAGAGATAAAAAAAAATATGTTCGTTGCCTTCTATCTCCACATACCCCTTCAAAAACCAACTATGGGGTCCTTTCCGTTTTAAGTTCGTAGGCTGAAAATTTCAGCCTGCCAGCTGTTTGTATTGTATAGCAGTTTTCTAGCAGCTATGTAAGTGGGTATAATATACAGGTGGGCTTATCCCAAGGTAAATGAATTTAGAAGTCTGATTTATATCGCTTCTGTTTCTGAATGAAATTTTTAAGAGTGTTTTGTGTATTCGTCAAGCCTCCAGAAAGCTTGTTTCACCCATCTTGTCAAAAAGTGATATTCAAATTTGGTTATAGCATGCTATGAGACCACCTGGACTACATACACTTTGATTCTAGATTCCATCACCAGATCTCTTTAATGCACCTTTGAATAAATGTAAACAACAACAAAGTTCTTATAAAGGTGGTGTCGTCATGTAGAACATTCGGCCATTAAGGCTATAGAAAAGAAAAATCCTGGTTTTGTACCTTTCAAACGACGGCAGTTGTCAAATGCGTCGAGTATTGCTGGTATACGGGTATGATAAATGAATTGTTTTCGTTTAATAAATATTTGTATAGCACTAAAAATTTGTATTTTGCATCCACACCTTATAAATCGGCATTTTCAACGTGGTATTGCGACTGCTGCCTATAAACAAATATCGACGGCTGTTGTCAAACTGAATCTCAAAATGGCAACATGCCAAACGCTAAGAAGACACCTCCTTTTTAGTCTTCCTTGAACACCACCTTGTTTTGCCATTTTGTCGAGCATGTACTCGAATCTAATTCTAGCTTTGAGGCTAGAATAATCTAGACTGAAATTGCAGGCTAGTTTTATGTACGGTTTTGTATGGAGTGTTTACATGATTGCAGCCAACTGTCAAACTCCATACATAGAGCTGACTAGAATCGAGAAGGGCCCCAGTGTTAGGCATTGGTCTAATGTTGTTGCGCGAGTTATGATTTCGGGTTCGGAATAAAACAACTAGTCGTGGTTACTGTTGGAAATAGAGTGTTTATTGGAACTTTATGTTGGGTATAGGAAGGGAATTGGACGGGAATTTGTTGATCAGCATTTCGTCAGAACTGGGTCAACCGATCGACGCGGTCCGCTATTTGCTGCCGGTGCCGTTGACGGTGCAATTTCGGTGGCGGTTGACAACACGTAGAAAAGTGCTGTGTTAACAATTACGTTTGTTAACTCGCGCAACATTGTTGCTCGGAAACATTTCGCTGAGGTGGTCAATGAATGTTGCTAGCAACATTGAGTTTTGACGCAACGAAACGTCAAAAACGATAATATGAGACTTGGTCATAAGTTTGTAGGTATACGGTGAGGCGTACGAAAATTTAACGTATTAAAGAAAAGAAATGAATATTCAATCATATTTGCTCGGAGCTTCTCGAGCTATCTTTATTATTGATTAATACAAGATCAACAACGGATGTGTTTTTTTTTAAGATCGACCATTGGGTGGAGAATTTCATACTCCAAGCTCTTTTACAGAACGGAAAGAGGTTATATGGGTACATTGAAACATTTAGCTATATTCTTCATCATATAAGAGCAAAAATCGAGAGAAATTTATCACGAACCTTTTACATTTCAAAGGAGGAGAGGTTGATGATAACATTAAGGAAAGTAATTCTCTATATTACCTTTTTTCACAATGTTTACGATTGTGCATCAAGTGAACATCTATTAAAATAATTATTTCATCATGGTGAATTGCTTTCTAATAACTTCAATACATTAATCCAAAAACATTACCAATAAACGGACCGACTAGATTTTTCTTAACCCACTTTTCGATGGACTTGGGTTACCAAGATGGCTGATTGTTTTGTACACAAATTTTGTTCTGACGATGTTTGTTCGACACAACATGACGATACGAGCCATACAAATTGGCAACGGACAAAAAGATAGGTTATTTCAGCCAAAACAAGCATCATCCGTTAGAATCTGCAGTTTTTTTTTCGATATTATTTATTTAAATCACACGGTGCTTGGTATATAATTTCTGCTTTCCAATAGCTAGCTCATGATTTATAATTACAATTCATTGCATTTACTGGTAGTTTTGTTTCGTTTTTTGTTTTGATGTATTTTTTTATCGAGGAAGTTTTCCGTTGCCATGAATATGAGTTGCACAATACGTAGTAATGTCTTTGTATTTGATCATCGTGCTACTATCATGTGACTCGCTACGAATCCACCATGCTTCGCTGTTTTAATATAAATCGCAAAAACCTTTAACTTATCGTTTAATTTTGCATGTGACTTAAGAACAACTGCACAATTTCATGCCGCACTTGAAATTGCTTTTCTTTCGACATCTCATGCAGAAATGGTGCAAAGCTGGCAAGAAATTGAGCTGATTCATTTTGAGTTTTTATGTTCTTATGTTTTTATGTTTATGCGTTTGTCTCTCTCAATCTCCAATAAGTTTTCGATTTGCCGGCTGCTGTTGACGATTTGTTTTCTTTGTGGTTCCATTGCTACTTGGTGCTTCGTCAACAACGATGCAATCGTAGGTATTCTGTAAATGAAAACCGGAAAATAAATGCTTCAGAAAATATTTACCTATTGTGGTCCGATCGAGCTTAGCCATTCTGTCCACCTAGGTGTGCCACTCAGCGATAGCAGTCGACCAGACCAGGTCGCTGACCAGACGATTGAGAAAGATAGTGCATAAGATAGGGAGATCTAACTTACAGCACGCATGCATTGAGTATTCTCATTCGTGCGGCTGAGCTAAGGCAAATAGGATTAACGGGTCCGTGCTAGTAATTTATAATTAGGGAATAAAGGATTTTATATGTTTGTGTCAATGCAAAGTAATCGTCTTCATCACTGTAGTTAACGTCCATGCATCCGACATAAAACAACCATTCAGTTTGTAATACAGTATCGGACAGAAAGATAGGGCATTGGTTTTTTAACGCACCGTGCACCCGTTGGGCCAAGTTTATGTGTGGTTTGTATGTGTTTGTGTTTGTGTGTGTGTATGTATGTGTGTGTATGTATGTGTGTGTATGTATGTGTGTGTGTGTTTGTGTGTGTGTGTGTGTGTGTGTGTGTGTGTGTGTGTGTGTGTGTGTGTGTGTGTGTGTGTGTGTGTGTGTGTGTGTGTGTGTGTGTGTGTGTGTGTGTGTGTGTGTGTGTGTGTGTGTGTGTGTGTGTGTGTGTGTGTGTGTGTGTGTGTGTGTGTGTGTGTGTGTGTGTGTGTGTGTGTGTGTGTGTGTGTGTGTGTGTGTGTGTGTGTGTGTGTGTGTGTGTGTGTGTGTGTGTGTGTGTGTGTGTGTGTGTGTGTGTGTGTGTGTGTGTGTGTGTGTGTGTGTGTGTGTGTGTGTGTGTGTGTGTGTGTGTGTGTGTGTGTGTGTGTGTGTGTGTGTGTGTGTGTGTGTGTGTGTGTGTGTGTGTGTGTGTGTGTGTGGATGTATGTTTGAATGTGTATTGATGTGTGTGTTTGTTTCACAAGTTGGTCGTTTCGGATAGATTTGTAAGTAGTTTTTTTGTGTTTTGGGTTAGGTTTTTGGTGTGATAAGCAGGACCACCGCCCTCGCGATCCGTGTGTTTTCGATATATTAACAATTTTACGGTCTTCTTTCGCCGTGGTCTTCTGAGGACGTCCGGTTGACTTGCGCGTTTCGGTTGTCCAAGCGCGTTTCAGTTGTCTAAGCACGTTTCGGTTGTCCGAAGCGCGTTTGCCACAAAAGTGCGCGATCGTTCCATTACTCGATCCTTTTGCGCTTAATGCCAGCAGCAGCCATTCGCTTTTACATATGGCGCTGATAATCGGTACAACGTTTACCTCGGCTGATCCCGTGCTCTGCCTGCGATCTACTGCTATACGCGATGAATTACATCGTTTTGGAGCAGCGAAAACATCGCATGAATAAAAACTATCAACGAGTACGCGAGTAAGCGTCTTCCCTTCAAAATCGAGAAAAGAATACTGCCGCGCTCATGAAACAAAACGCCCATTGAAAAGAATAAAT